>NW_023597034.1:26071247-26080630 GCF_011947565.3 Pollicipes pollicipes | reverse complement strand
TCTGTGGCGGAGCATGGCTGCTGCATCTTAAAAAAACGGACTAGTCATACAATTGCTGTGAGTGAGCACAGGTGGGGATTCAGTTGATTTAACTGGTACAGCATTGATTTGTTTTGTTGTTGTTCATTGGTGTTTTCGGGCGTGTCGACTTCAATCGTCATTTTGCGCCCAGTACAGCATTGATGTGCTTTTATGCTGCACACATGGGCATCGCAAAAAAATATGCCATCAATGTATGGACACCCATTTTCCACTGGCAATACAATGCAGACTGCCATTTCCCTCACAAAAGGCGTTTGGTAATGACTGCCCTGACTTGATGAGATGGATGTGCTAACAAGACGGACGGAATTACAAAATGTCATGTATGGCATACACTGGGCACAGTTAACAGCTTTGCGTATGTATTTTATTGTTCTGCGAGCGTGTGTGCGTGTTATATATATATAAATATATATATATCTATATATATTGGTATATTTTGTTACCATACTTTCCTGTACGCATGCTTCATTAAACGACCGCTGGTTCCGCAATAGCAGACTCTTGATGCACCGTTTCGAGATTCCGGACTTTCGACTTGCAGCATCGCCAAGATAAAATTTTATTCGTTCAAACTCACTCATGTATTCCTTGATATCCATACATTTTAACGTTTTAAGCCTCATCACGCCGCCGGGGAAATATAAATGGCGCAAGACATAATTTGTTAGTAGTATTATAACTAATTTAGAAAGGAAATTTGTTGACATTGGTGGAGTCTCGTCAGCATAATGGTCTGCTGCCTATCTAGATGTTCAAAACCTATTTGCAAACGCACTACATTGCCAGACAGATATATATATATATATATATATATATATATATATATCTATATATATATATATATATATATATATATATCATAGTGTTGGTTACCAGATTCAGATGTTTCCATGTACTCGGTGTAAGCTAGTGTGAGGTAATCATGGGTGCAAGCTATAAGTTATCGTCACCCATAAGCGTAACCAGGCGCAAATTCACCCGTATCATGGAGAAGTGCACGCCATCAATATCGGCATTAGCAGCGGCGATCAGCTTATTAAGTTCAAATTGGTAGGAAAGAAATAAGGGCCAGTGTCCGACAGCTTAACGTCGACACATGAATTGATCGCGATCGTGCGGTCCGGTGGGCCTAGGGGTCTCCTAACCTCTCTAAGCGTTAAGCACCTATTTACAAACGTGTTATGTGTGCCATTTATATTTTTCCGACGATGAGAGAAGGTCTCGCAACGCTAGAATGTACAGATATCGACGACTATAGGAGTGATTTTGTGCGAACAATATTTTATCATAAGGATGCTGCAAAGTCGAAAACCCGGAATGCATAAAGGTAGGCATCCCACATTTTTGCGTAATTTTACATCAGACGCGTACGATTTGATCAGTAATATCAGCCTTCCGATATCCTTCTGAATAGCTCAGAACTTTTATTCTAAGAAGCCGACCCTGGGGAAGAAAATTCATTTGACCCTTGCTAACCACTATGAAAGCAGTAATTCTATTTGAATTGCTTTTTTGGCTGCAGACAACCCCATGCTCCGAGCCTCAGGCGCCGATCACCACAAAAACCTTCGCCAATCAATGCGCCATAGTTAATGTCCTATCCTTTCCAAAACATGGTGACCTAGGGTCATGTCACGCCAATTTCGATGGTTTTGGTGGTTTTTGGTGATCTTTGACCTGACTCAAGGTCATCATGTTCTGGAAAGGATAGGATATCGACTATGGCGCATCGATTGGTGAAAGTTTCACGGTGGTCGGTGCCAAAGGCTCGGAGCATGGGGTTGTCTGCAAACCTATGTTTACAGTTTTTTGTACTTCTGGTGACCTTTGACCTGACCAAAATTCACCATACTGCCGAAAGGACAGCTTATCGACCAAGCAACATCAATTGGTGAATGTTTTGTATCAATCAGTGTCAAGGGCTTGCAGCATGGGGCTATCAACAGGTTTAGTCAGCCATTTAGTTCCTCCCTTTGAATTGTCATTAAATTGAGTACCCTCCATTTAAACTTCTAATTTTCTTGAAATATGTTAAACTCAACAAGAAACCTGGACTAGAAGTTCTTAGCCTTACAAACTAATCTGCTAATGTTTGGTTAAGCAGAATCAGCAGTCACACTGCGGCAATAGGACATGGGGGAGGGGGGGGGGATAACATTTAATGAAACATGCATAAAGGAAAATATTCTGCCAAGATATACTGACATAAAACAACACTAGGCACCGCGACATACAAGGCACAACTGGTGATTCATGAGCTGGAGTAGAAGGCCTGTGATGTTCTAAACACGCGCCCAGGTGGCCGGTTGAATACCCTTCGCTCGGGTGGGGTTCAATTTGACGCCCTTCTCCCTGCAATTTCAGGAAATTAGAGAGCTAAAGACACCAAATTCACAGGGTGTGTTGACCTGTATGTGAAGTCACTTAGGCCACAGTTTGAGATCCCTAGATCATGACCTTCAGGTCAAATGAGTTCAAACAAGGTCAAATTCCAGGTTGGTCTCCAAAGGGTCCCTACAACCTAGACAACTGTTTTCAGCAAAATGGTCACATGCTCATCTAAGGTCAGTGACTTTGTTTGACATTTTAAAGGTCATGGTGACCAAAATCATACAAAACCACTTTGAGTTTTGCATCTGGATAAATGACATGGATTACGCTAGGCAGTATGGTCCTAAAAACATAATGTTGACCTTGGTCATTCTGGGTCAGTGACCTATTCTGACCTTTAGCAAGTCTATGGAAGGTGTATCATGCAGTTCCTGTTATCAATAAATGGGAAATGAGCACCAGGAACTACCCCATAGAGTTAGCACTGGAGTAATAAAACAGGTTGGTTTTGACCATGATCTGACCTTCATACCTGACCCTAGGTCAGTGCAATTTGTTATTCAGTTGTTGTGCTGCCTAAGAAAGTATCTCAGAGTTGAATGGCTTCATCTAGCACTCTGTTGTTGAATCAGATTGAATGATTCCGAAGAAATTGCCTCCACCGAAACCATGGCCTAACTTTGACCTGCCATAGGTCAGTGACCTTACCAGGTGCATCTAAATTGCTTTATGCCAGAGGATCCCCTATTTAATTGTCCACACCTAAGCAAAGTCTGGGTTGGCTACACCTTGCCATTTGGAAATAATTCTGGAAAAACCTTTGGGGGATCAATTTGACCCCTCACACAAGTGCATATAAAAAAGATGACAGCTTTAAAAGAGGTCACATGCATACTGCCCAGAACATGAACTAAGACAAAAGGTGTTTGATGTACTTGATGTGATTGAATGTGATGCCAGATGTCTTACTAGAAATATGAGTCAGAGGAATTTCAGAGCTTCATGGGCAGACACAGTATTATCACAAACTGTGGATGGTTATATCAATTTATCATGTCATGATCTTACTGAGAAAGAAAGTTTAAACTTGGACTTAACTACCATATTTTCTTGAAATATGACAAAACTAAGAGGACACTCAAACCAGAAGTTGTCAAAAAGAGCTGGAGGGTATGCTGAGTAATAACTATGATTAACATACAATGCTTTCTTTTATGCATAATTTTATGTTATAAACATTAATTCAGAAGTTCTCTTAATTGCAAGAAAGCTTCAACCGTGACTAATTCTTCAAAAGATTTTGCAGTTATTGCTGAACTTTGAGTGAGATCTTTCTTTGCATTTTCATGAGGGTGTGAAGTTTAGTTGATTCTATGTAAGCAGGTAGGAAACAAGTAAACAAGACAACCCTGCACTTTGTCTGGCCTGGATGACTGCATTCATCTGAATGACTGTCCAATAACTAAAGCTGGCTATCCAACTAGGTACAACAAACAAATGTCTTGCATAACAAGGTGTCAATGAATTATGTGTCATTGATCTTTAGGCTTAAGTCTTTATCAAACTGCATCATATGACTCACATGTGTCATCACAAAATTTTCACCACATTCTCCCCTGTGCCTTCTGAAAAACACGTCTGACTCCAGCACAACACTCTGACTTTGCCAAAGGGCAAAGGGGTCTTCATGATCATGTTATCCAATGTTTCATGTTTTCCAGTGTTTGTAGTGTATAGCGCAATGTAGCACAGAACAATATAAGGACGGGCCCTGACATGTCCTCGAACAATGCGTTCAAGAGGCTTACCAGTTCACGCATGGGCTAGAACAGACAACGGTAACAACAATAACTCTCGCAATTGAAGCCCTTAGGACGACCCACGATCCCACGAAGTTTTAAATATTGAGTGTCCGCCCCGCAACTCTCTACCCACCCGCAACAGCCTACACCACAGCCAGGCTCTACTGATGCTGTAAATATCCGGCGGTCTCCCCCGGGTAAAATTAGCCTGGTGCGCTGGGATCAGGGCAGCTGCGTTGTTTTAACATCACAGCCGTGTCCTTTTTACTCAATAATTGATTTACTGCCGTAGGCGTCTGAGCAGCCTCATCTAAGTATTATTGAGAGTTCTATGACTAAATGTGACTTGGATATGCTTCATTAGATACTTTTTATGTTTATGAGCAGTTGATGTGCCCCATAGGATATTAGATAAGCATAAAAACGCCTAAGGTGACGACAAAACAGACCGCAGTTATTGAGTCGCAGCATAAACTTATCCTAGGTCGTTCAAATTATAGAGAGATAAGTCACCTTTGCTTTCAGTACTCTGAGTAAATTTTAGACGCTAGTATTTGGGAATTGCTCAATCAAAGAGCTTATCGTCCATTTTCATGCTTTACGTATATACATCCCTTCAGATCTAACACCAATTCAGCTATCAAAAGGCCTCTTACATATGAAATTTAGGAGAAAAATGAAATATTTTAATAAAAAAGACATTTTCATAAGCCATATGCCATTCTTTCACTCGAATCTTACACGAAATACATTAAATATATTTATGTGCAAGCAGCGCTGCGCACTCTTCAATCCACACGAAGTGGGGCGCCATTGTTCTTGCCGGGGCCGGTGTCCCAACTAGTCGTTGTTTGGTGTTTTATTTCTTGGTTCGTGAATAATCGCCAGAATGTCGGAGGGTGAGTAACTCGTGAATTTTTTCATGTTGGAGCAGGATGTCAGCGATGAGCTTGTAGGATCATGTTGAAAAGAATGAGGCTCGTGATTTCATTGAAAACAGTTGCAGTTACGTGGTTCGCGGAGTGGATGTCGTGTTTATTTGAGCTCGTGTAGTGACCGTGCTCGTGTCACCGTGTCACGGTGATCGTGACCTACCGGTTTTGAAGAATCGTTTGAATTTTGTATGTACCGAAAGTATATTTATGTTAAGTTTCATCATACATTGAGATGGTCGCGAATGCGGCGCAGCTGTGTATGCAGTTGGGGCAGAGGCTGGGGTGGGTGATGTTTGGTACATTATGCGTTCTAATAAACTGTTGTATGTAAAATGTTAGGATGGAGTGTTGCCATTGCTAATGCCAATGTAATATAATGACTGCTTTGTGGTGTAGGTGTACTTTCCTACCTAAGGTTAGAAAAAATCATTGCACACCATTTGTGTGTTTAAGGCGGCACATACCGTAAATAATCTCAAAACAGGTAGAATCATGCTCGTGCCTTCTAATTTCAATAACTTTGATGGCGGGCTCCCGAGCACGCCTGGACTCCCCAGCGCCGTTTCTGCGTTGCCGTTGCGTAAATACAATATTTCTGCTTGCCAAGAACTCGTGCAGAACATATGGTAAATAATTTCAAAACAGGTAGAATCATGCTCTACCCTGGAATTTTAATAAATATGATAGTGAACTCCCGAGGACCACGCACACCACACTGCATCGACTCCCAAGTCGTTTCTGCGTTGTTGCAAGCACAATATTTCTGCTTATCAAGAACCATGAAAATGTACAGGACCAAGGTAACAATAATAAAGCAATCAAAATAGTTTATCGAGTTTAGGTGCGTTTATGAAACACACAGGCCAGAATAGTCCAGAACATATCTAAAACTAGCCTAACCTAACCTAACCTAACCCAACCTAACTGAGAATAGACCAGAACCTAAGCTAAGCTAAGCTAAGCTGACCAGACCTGACTGCCTGACCTGACCTGAGACCTGACCTGACCTGACCTGACCTGACCTGACTGAGAATAGACCAGAACCTAAGCTAAGCTAACCTACCCTACCCTACCCGAACCTAATCTAACCTTACCTTACCCCACCTAACTCAACTAACCTAACCTAACCTAACCTAACCTCCCCTCCCCACCCTACGCTTTACATTCCCCACCCAATCCTCCTGCAACCCATCCTCCCGTTGGCATCGAGGATCAAATTTCATGGATTTTTGTTACCTTGGCCCAGTATGTTTTTATGGTTCTTGATGCTGCTTGATGTGCAGTAATGTGACCGTGCACAGCAACGGCGCCGGTGTCGCGGGTGCTGTGTGTGTGCGGCACTCGGGAGCTCGCCATCATAATTATAAAAAATTTGAAGGTAAGAGCATGAATCTACCTGTTTTGTGATTATTTACGATATGTCCTGCCTTAAACACGACGAATGGTGTACAATGATTTTTTCTAATGTTAGGAAGGTACACCCTGACCTGCTTTGTTAATATGCTCATTCAATTTGCCCTCAAACACATTAAGGTACTCGGTCATGGTATATATAGTTATGGGCGCAAAATGACCACTGCAGTCAACGCGCCCAAAAACTCCAATGAACAACAAAAATCGGTCATGGCATACATTGGTACCTAATGCAAAAAAGGCGGTGTACATCAATCATCATTTTTAAGTCAGAACATATAGTAACTAATTGTAAAACAGGTAATCTAAACTCTTACCTTGGAACTTAGATGACTACGACAGCAAACATCTGAGCGCTGCAAACACAGCAGCTGCGGCCCCAGTGCCGTTGCTCAGCATGGTTGCAATGTTGCTGGTCATCAAGAACCATAAAAATGTATGGGGCCAAGGTAACTGGAATCCAGTGAAATTTGTTTATTGTGTATACAAGCAGCCTTCTGTACTGTTTGTAGATTGGTCGACATCGGGGGGCAAATGTGATGTCTTTGGGCGGCGAATGAAAAGCAAAATGAGAACATGGCGGCCAAAGAAAGCTTCTTAATATGGTGCATATGTATGGCATGGAACATGGATGCCAATGGGACACTGGGTTGAATGGGATAGGGTGGGGAGGTTAGGTTGGATTAGATTAGATTATATTATATTGGATTAGATAAGGTTAGGCTAGGTTAGGTAGTTTGGTTAGGTTAGGCTAGGTTCTAGTCTGTTCTGGCCTGTCAGTTTCATTAGCTTACCTACATGCAATAAGAAACATTTCAGTGCATTATTGTTTCCTTGGCCCCCTCACATTTTTTATAGTTCTTGATGTGCAGTCATGTTGTGGCCATTCAACGATAATGCAGCAATGGGGCTGGGGGGTCGAGTTGAGGGTGTGAGATGCTCTGTAGCTCACCATCATAATTATTAAAATTAGGTAGCATGAATTTACCTGTTTTATGGTCATTTATTGTATGTTCCACCTTAAACATGACAAATGATATATGATGCTCTTTTTTAACATTGGGTATTTATCAGATTTTGAAAGGCAGCAATGCTTTATATCATGTTGGAAATGCCTTTTGGTATGATGCTGGTCAGCTTGCAGAGCAGCATGTGTTTTTGGTAGTATTGCGCCATCCACAGTATGCTTTGAGGGGTCAAGGTGCTGTCATTGTGCCATCTAATTAAGTCCTAGTTTACGAAAGGATTCCACTGTGTTGAGTGCATGCACATTATTGCTGCATTGAACCAGGAGGATGCATGTATGCTACTCATGATAGACAGTTTCATTAGTTTTGCCTTATTTTGAAATGTCAAGTGTTTATTGGTTTGAAATGACCACTTGAGAATTATACCTCATCGAAATATTGCATAAGTCTGAGCACCTGAACTTGTGTGTGCGCAGCATTATGGATGTGATCTTTGCCAAGCCACTTATGTTAAAAGTAGAATGTATTTATCCAGTCTGTGCTGTAGATGCAGTTGAGCCAGTCCTCAAAATTTGGCAAATGATCAAAAATCTTGACAAGATCTTGGGGCAGGGGCATGGAACAAATTCCTTAAGCAGGGCAGCTCATATATCTTGGGGTGCAAGCTCCAATACTCACGTGAACTAGTAAATCAGCCACAAATGATCCTATGCCAGGCAAGCTGGGCAGTGTGACAGCTTGACAGGCATAATATGCTCTGCATATCACTATATTTACCAGTGTTTATGCTGTAAATTTGCATTTTAAAGGTAAGATGTAATGCAAAACACCCCTTTGTGCAGGTGTGCTAATATTTGAGTTTTGACTTTGTTGTGCCTGACATGCTGTTGTTTCAATATTAATTTTGCTGATCAGGGAAAAAAGAGGCTCGGAGAATGGCCCAGATAGGCCCAATTTTTTGTGTTGTGCCAAGAGCCTGTGTTGTATTGCTTTGCCTGTGTTATAGGTTGGCCTCTACCAGTAAATAGTATACCTGGTATTGCATTAACACCAAATATCATGGATTTTGCAGGCTATGGTGGTGGTGGCTATGGCAGCCAGGGAAATGGTGGCTATGGAGGAGGTGGCTATGGGTCCAGTGGTGACAGATATGGTATGTTATGGGAAGCAACAAAGGTTCTTGGAATGACAGAAGAGGGCATCATATTTTGTTTGTCATAAATGATTTGGTATGTTCATTAATGTGTAGTAGTATCACAGCTTTAGCAGTGTGTTATTTGATGTGTTGCCTGGTTAATTTCAATGTTTGCATTCAACCCAAACCATTGCAGGTGGTGGCGGGAGCACTGGTGGTTATGAGAGAAGAGGCTCATATGACAGAGGTCAGTTTAATGATGCAGGCAGGCCTCTGCACAATGAAAAATGTTTGTTTCATTATCAAGTATTTTGCTTTTCATTGAAATATATATTGTTATGTGGTGATGTGTCTCATTTTACTTGGTATGAGAAATGACCTGTCAAGCCAGCTGTGAGCATTGTATGCCATTCTGTTCCTGTCAGTTCTAAGCAAAACCTAGCATCATTGATATAATATGTAACATGCTTATCCTCATAACATTGCTTGCTAACTGTCATTTGAAGTGACATGTTATGAACAGGTTTGTTTGCATTCATAAGCCATTTTAAATTTCCAAACAATATTTGCTGCTAAATTGCTGTGGTCAAGTCTTCACTTTGCCTACAGATGTGTAATCATGAGAGGGGACTATTGTGCCATGGCCAGTTCAATCTAATATGATAATTTGTTTATGAAATCAAATGTTGGTCAGATGTTGCAGACTGAGCAATGTGTGATGTCATACTTGACCATGCAACATTGTCATCACTGT
>NW_023597034.1:26055906-26071103 GCF_011947565.3 Pollicipes pollicipes | reverse complement strand
GTAGAACGCTTGTCTAAAATGCGTCATCGTCACCAAAATTTTGGTGTATTAATGCAGCATATGATCAAATATAGAGATCTGAACATGTTCCATCATAGAAGTAGGTTCAAAATTTGCTGTTCATTTCAAATGCTAAATATATTATAATAAAAAATACGCATAGAGAAAATTTCTTGTTAGAACCATTCTGTTTGTCCATCTCTACACCAGCAGGTCGGAGAATATGCTAGAACCAAAGGCGTTCTCAGGTGATGTTCTGAGTCGAAAACTTATTGGAACAAAATTATTCCATTAAAGATACAAATAAGGACTGAGTCATGGTTGGACATAGTATTTGGTCTTTTTGTTACTTTAAGCTATTTGTAGTACATTTATACCCATTCATTGCCATTGGTGGTGTAGCATACACGCTTATGATAATGTTACGTCATGCACCCATTTTATAACACTCTGGGAAGGTTCAAGACAATGTCTTCATCAGGATTTTTTTTTGCTATGAATAATATGTCCAAAACTGTCATAAGCTGTCACGTAAAGTGCTAATCAAGGTCAATGATTAACGTATCGCGAACGAAATATTCAGAAAATTTTCGCGCCATAAATGCACGCAAACATTGGGAACACGGCGCGTTGTCGGCGTGTAAAAGCGCGGGGGAAAAGAGAAGGCAGAAAGTCGGGGGCGGAGGGCTGCATTAGTTGGTTATACAATGCTCGATATATCTGGACTACGCTGATCTATGCCGGCTCTTCGGGTACGTTTCTGTTGGTGTCCTTTTTGTGCATGTGTAATTGCATGTAGATATGTGACAAATGAACGTGTTTGTGCTTGATTGTGAGTGCTGTTGCTGCTTGATTGTTTTCCTTGGCCAACGCCGAACATTCACATTTAACAGCGGCGGTCAATAATCGGGACCTCAGGAGATGGCTTCAGTTGGAGTCGACACCTAGAGCCATAACATGTGATGCAATGGGATTTGTGGTGCTCATATCTTTCTGATATGGCATACATAATTAATTCCTATGTATTCCCAAGACACTACCTCCATTGCTTGGCCAGCTTGACAAGCCTGATCAACTTTTGAAACAAATGGGGGATCTTTGCTGTTTTTGTGGCACACAAATGGTACACAAGCTGGTATGGCACCTTTCCATGCATGCTGTCATGTTCTCTCCTGTATACCTACTTGAAGTTGGACTTAAAGTTTGTGGCTGAGTCCATGAATTTCTCACAACCTGGGTAAGGAGTATGTTGATATCTCATCACCTTGCAGATATACCTGTGGTGTGCTAGGCAGGGTAAGTTCCTGACATGCCAGATGGTTTTAAGGTAGAAAACTTGTTCACCAAGGTGTTAGATCTTTTTTAGCATTTATAATGTTTTGAATACATGTACGTTTATAAGGAAAAGTAAGTTTTATTTTGCATTATATTGCACCTGCATATGATGCCATGGGTGGATCCAGAGGCTGGGATATAGATGGATCTGAACAGCTCCCCTCCCCTATTTGACAAGTATGGTGCCCTGCCGGGGGCTGCTCTTAGATGTAGTTCCATGATGACATCCCAAAATGGACATAGGCATGGACCTGAACAGGGCAGCCATAGTCATAAGGACCTACAGGTGCCCAAACATGGCAGGGATGGAAAAGGTGCCCAGAGGGATGGAAGGATGTCCATGTCATTGGAAAGCACAACTCAGAGTACAGAATAATTACTTTTAAGAATAAAAGATGCTCCAAGCCTTGGACAAGTTTTTAAGGACTTGTTGTGTAGGGCTCTCTTGTCTACATCTTAAGGGAAAGACTGATATACACTAAATGAGTGTCCTAACCACTGAGGGTCACTCCTCATTGGTTCAAAGAGACTAAATGGCATTTGGGCCTTCAGCCATGCATCACATCCTGAATTTGCTCCTCAGAATTGCTTGAGTTCCAGCTAGGGGCTTTGTATTTTGAGTCCAGTTCTCTACCAGGAAAGCTAGCTGGGAAGAATATGATCCTGATACCATATCACATAAGCTAGTCACTGTTCATCTCCCTTTATATGGTAAGGTAGCTGGGCCAAAGGCACACTGTTCCTTCAAGGTTAAAGGCATTACATGCTGCCATTCCATGGTCTGAAGCCAGGTTAGGCAGCCACTGAAGTTTTTTGTGGCATGTGCAGTGGGAAGAGTGGGTATGGGGTGAGGAGGTGGGGAGGGGGTGGGGGGAATGGAGACATAAACCAGGGGAGGTGGTTTAGACAGGTGAACATTATCCCAAGTATGGGTGCAAACCATGCTTTCTTTTTTAACAGTTTAAGACCTTCAACCCATGTACCATTAGCTTGCGTCTGATGTATGAGCACCATGCTTGATTTTGATTCCTTTCCCTAACTTCGAAATGTCCAAATGGATGTTAAACTTTTGGGATGTTAGGCTTAACACAGCATAACCAGGGGGAGTGCTTTCACACATTGTAACCAGTGTGTAACCAGGGAAGGTAAAGGGTTGAAAATGCCCAGAAATGTGTAACTACAGATAGTTGCATGGGCTACAGGGTAAATAAGTAAATAATCTGATCTGTACACCAGGAATGGGTTTCTTGTACTTAATACCTATAACTGATGGAAAAGCAACAAAGCAAAAGCTTTTCATGTTTATGTAGGATTTTTGTGAAAGTTGATTGCCTTGGATGTGAACTATTTCCTTTACTGTACATGTGGTTTTACTGACAATCCATTGCACAACATTAAAACATCATAGTGTGGGGTCTTACAATGCAATGTCTTGCAGTATCATGGCAGTCTTGCTGGGCCAACCATGCAAGCCGCTATCAATGTCCTTGTTTGGCAGAGATGTGTCATGTAATATGGTG
This sequence comes from Pollicipes pollicipes, assembly GCF_011947565.3. Lineage (NCBI taxonomy): Eukaryota > Metazoa > Arthropoda > Thecostraca > Pollicipedomorpha > Pollicipedidae > Pollicipes > Pollicipes pollicipes. The sequence continues at coordinate 26,068,248 of NW_023597034.1, read as the reverse complement.
ACTTGTTATTGCAGAATAATTTGCCAAGTGTGTATATGTTGTGGTATTTTCAGATACCTCATAAAACAGCACCAACAGCATTGAGGTTTTGTATGTGTGTGTAGAGTTTTCACCCCCAGAGTGAAATTGGCATCCCCCTGAATGAGGTGCTGCTGGATCAGGATGTCTGGATCTGCCCCTTCATAATGTGTTGAGCTGCAGCCATCATGACAAGAAATTGGGCTGGGTGCTGTGTTGAATGGTTTTATTATGAAGTGCTGCAGGGCCTATCCTGTGTTTCTCCGACATTCAGCTGTGGCGGCCATATTGCAGTTTCCACGCCCCTGGTCATAAATGATGCCAGGGCATGAGTAAATGAAGAAAAGTTTGTGATTTAATGATGTTGAGTATGTTTGTAAATCAGACCATTTGGCTAATTAATTATGTTATTTTGTGCAATGTATGGCATTATTGCTCTTTGTTCCTGCAGTATGCAGTCATTTCTGTGCGACAGGCCTGACTTCATGCTGTCCATGGAAAAGACTGCCAAAAGTCGAAAATTTTTGATGCCCCATTTCATCGATGTTGCAGATGAACATTAATACAACATGGTGTATAAATATGTCTTTGATCATGTATAATATTTCCGAGAGGCAAGAAGGCACTTTGAAAATATCAAGTTCAATTGTATGGCTAAGTACAAGATCCGCCGACAACCGAACCGAACCTGCGAGGGGCGCCGGTACGGGGCGTAACGCGGGAGGCGTGCTCGCTTCCGTCGATGTCTGTTGTTATACATTATTGATCTACCCCTGTTTGATTGGCTGCTGCAGAGAAACGCTCTGTTTTTTTAGGCTCGCTGTGCATTGTGATCTTGATGTACAGCACCACCCCAGAAGTGCTGCGGGCCTCAGTGAATGTCAGCTGCCTGACTCCACGACACTGTCTGATGGATGACCAACCTGCCCTGATGATATTGTGGAAGGATGTTACAGATGTTTGCATTGAATGTGAGTGATAGCATTGCTGTAAATTTGAGCACCAGTTAATAGTGTTTTGTCTCATGTATTGGAAATGTAAAATGATGAACCCAAATCAGGTGTTAATCTTGGTGTTGTGTGTTAGGTAATATTAGTGTCAACTCAATTTCTCTGTAAACTAACATGATAGATATTCACCCTTTTATCATGATTTTCCATGTAAAGATAAAAGGCCTTTTGTCATAATTTGGAGGCAACCACAAGGTGTGCTTGACTGGCAGATACATTAGGGTTGAACAGGCAAAATACTTTGGTCCAAATGCTCTTTTTGACATTCAAATATACTGGGTGTTGGCCCAGAGTACACACACACACACATACACCTGCAAACCTCATTTTTCATCCATATTCTTTATGATGCCATTCCTTCAGGTTTTTTCCCTGTGTGTTTTGTACCTGCCTGCTGTGTGTGTTTTGAGCCTGCTTTCTGTGTGTGTTTTGAGCCTGCTTTCTGTGTGTGTTTTGAGCCTGCTTGCTATATGTGTTTTGGGCCTGCTTGCCATGTGTCTTGAACCTGCTTGCTGTGCATGTTTTGAGCTTGCCTGCTGCATGTGTTTTGGTCTGCCTGCTGTGCCTGAGGCTGTTTGCTGCATGTGTTTTGAGCCTGCTTGTTATGTGTGTTTTGTGCCTGCTTGCTGTGCATGTTTTGAGCCTGCCTGCTGCATGTGTTTTGGTCTGCCTGCTGTGGCTGAGCCTGCTTGCTGTGTGTGTTTTGAGCCTGCCTGTTGTGTGGGTTTTGTTCCTGCCTGATGTAATGATTGCTGCAATGTGAAGCTGCTGTTCACACTGTGCTTATGTGCTTGCTGTATCTGGCATCTGTTCCTTCATGCTGCTGCAGACAAAACTTAAATTCTGTTTATGAATAATATTGCAATTTAATTTTAACATGTAAAACAAGTTTTTAGTTTATTGTCAAGCCCATCACTAACTGCAGAGGTTAGGAAAGTAACTTAATAAATCAATTAAAAAATAACAGCCTATCATGGCAAAAGTACCATTCATTTGCACCGCCAGCTGCCCTGGAAAGTGAAAGAAGATGAAGAACATTATGTGTTTCTCATTCAGGCCATGCACTCAATCATTACTTGCTGCTAAGTGTCCATGGCTCATACATTATCCACACATAAAAGATGGGATCTAGTTGTGGATTTTATGCTGAATAGGGAAGGGTGATGACAATCAAGCAGTCATTTGGCATGTGGTTACAAGCAGGTCATGAATGTTGTCTGTGGTTGGTTTCTGTACTTATGTTATACATTTACACAACACATGCAAGCCAGCTTGATGCCATCGATGGCATGGAATGAGGGGGTGTCAACAGCTGCAAGAGCAGTCAGTTGTCATGTTAGTGATGGCTAAAGCTAAACTACTGTTGCCAGGTACCTTTAGCAAGGTGTCATGATTACTTTGGAGAGCTTACTCATGATAATTGGAACGCAGGGGTCCCTTAAGTGCTAATGTACTGTTAGCATAATGCTTCTCAGTTTACTGCAACTTCATGCCGCAGGAAATATCGGGTGATCATACAGATTGTGTGTCTGGTGACAGCCTGTACAACATAACATTTGAGGCATTGCTCTTCATAATGGATTCCACTTGGACTGAACACAAATTTTCAGTGTGATTTGTGTTAAATTCTATGCTTGCAACTGACTTCTGAGTCAAATACCAGTTCCACCTAAATTAAGTGCTTCCCTCTCCACATGTTATGTGGAGCATACAATATTAAGCTTTCAGTTTCTGACAGCATTGTATGTTACATAGAATTGAACTTATGCAATGTAATTTATTTTGTCTTTTGTTTTTGCACATATGTAAACATTACATTCTTTAGATACCATATGGTGGGATGGATGCATTTTTGCCACCACTCCTTAATAAAGCCAATGCAATAATTGTCATCATTGCAGAGTCTGATATCAGACTTCCCAGTATTATGGAAGTTGTTCAGTGCATTAGTGAGGAACATCGTTCACATAGATAACACCGAAGTATTAGCCTTTAGTTATGGGCCAGTGCATATAGGTATATAATACAATATAGAGATAGTTATGTTATATCTTTATTCTCCTGGTTTTCTGAGAAATAAAACTAATACTGCTGTCTTGTCTTCTCACTACTATTTGTAATGAAATTCCATGCCCTCATTATGGCTCAACCTTGATATGACTGTGCATTGTATGTGTTGAGCTGTTGCTGTTGCTGTACACAACAGTGATTTGAACAGACAACAATGAAATCTGTGTCTTGGGTGTTCATGTATTTCATGGTGCAATTTTTCCCCTGACCAGGGCTCACAGGATGAAAAACGCCAAGTCATCCAAGGTCCTCAGCCCCATAGCTGAGTCCAAGGCAGCACGAACGCCCCGTCTGCAAGGGCACTCGAAGCGCCGAGGAGCAGCGGCCAGGCCCCCGGCTGCCAAGGGGTCGCCGGAGCCGGGAGACCGTGTGGTCGCCGGGGTCCAGCCCGGGCGGAGCGGCGCCGGCCATGGCCGCCGAGTCGGACGACAGCGACAAGGAGAACGGTCACGCCACGCCGCCCCAGCCGGACGTGGGCGGCGGGGGCGGGGACCCGGCGCCGGCGCGGTCCGCTGACGGGCCGCCGGCCAACAGTCCTGCCGACGGCCAGCCGGCCGCGACCGAGGCCGTGTCGCCCGCAACCGACGAGGCGGAGTCACCCGCGATCGAGTCGAGGCCAGCCGCGACCGACGAGCTGGTGTCACCCGCGGCCGACGAGGCGGTCCCGGCCGCGACCGAGGCGGTGTCACCCGAGACCGACGAGGCGGTCCCGACCGCGACCGAGGCGGTGTCACCCGGGACCGACGAGGCGGAGTCGGCCGTGACCGAGGCGGTGTCACCCGAGACCGACGAGGCGGAGTCGGCCGCAACTGAGGCGGCGTCACCCGCGGCCGATGCCGTGTCGGCCGTGGACGGGGTGGGGACAGGGACAGTCGAGCAGTCGCCGCCACCGGTGCCGGATGACGTGCCGCTCCAGATCTCAGAGGTGCGCGGCATCGCGCCGCCTGCTGACCCGCCGCCACCGCCGCCGGCAGCGGGCGCCGACGACGCGCCGCCGGCGGGCACGGTTCGCCTCAGCCCGGTCAGCAAGTACGGCCGCGTGCGGCGCGCGCGCTCCGACGCCGCCTACGTGAGCACGGACCGCACGTACGCGGCGCTAACGGGACAGGACCTGGCGCCGGCTCGGCTGACGGTCGGCTCGGCACGCCGCCGCGCCGCCGAGCTGCGCCGGGAGCTGGCCCGCGCCGGGGGGCGAGGCGAGCGCGGCGCAGCCGTTCGACCAGGCGCCGGGCTCGGCCGGCACCAAAGAGAAGGCAGCCAAGAGTCAGGTGGGTGCGTTGGGTGTGAGCTGGGCTATGGCGCGCGCGCGATTGTTAGTCGGGGTTTCCATTTCCTGGTTGTTCACCACTAGTGGATATGTTCCGCGGTTGTCCGTGGTTGTGGTGACTTGTAAACAAGTACGGGGTGGGAATCGATCGCCGACATTGCGTTACGAGTAACGTTGTAGATGGGCCTGAATGCATGCGCCTGTTCCTTCAGCGGACATGGTACTGCTTGGTGGAGCAAATGCGACCGTCTAAAATTCACTAAAAACGGCCAGTTTGGATAGCCGCGCCCGTCCTTGCCGCCGCTTTACGCTGTTGGTCAATCCTGCTCACCTAGCCGCCGAGCTCCGTGGAAGACGTGCGCAACTGGTGGCCCGTTTGGACGTGAGCGTAGCGCGTGCGTCTGTGAATGCCGCTGGTGGTGGCGCTCCTGACGGGCGCCGTCTGGTGGCAGGCGTCACCGAAGCCGGCCCCGGCGCCCGCGCCCGACTCCAGCGTGCCTTGCGACTGGCTGGTGGGGGACGTGGTGTGGGCACGGGTCAGCGGGTACCCGCTCTGGCCGGCCATCGTCCTCTACGACACCGGGGAGGGACAGTTCACCAAGGTCGTCAGGAAGGCCGGTAAGTCGGCCCGTGCTGCGGGTCGGTGAGAGGCACTTGTCGCCGTGCGCTGATAATTGCTTGGATTTGAATCCGGCGCAGCTCGAAGCGGAGCCCCATTGATCGCTGATCTCAGTTCAAGCGTCCCTTCGCAAGTGTGAACTGAGAAATTAAAGGCAGCATTTAGAAAGATGCGAATTATCACTTCGTCATTATACCTACTGAACAGTGGGCGCGCCTGTCGATCTGTATGAGGTTCTCCAGTTCTCTTTCGTTCTGATCTTCATGACGTTCTCCAGTTCTCTCTCGTTGTGATCTGCGTAACACCCCGTTAGGTTCCCCGACCTAAGTACCGACCGCGGTGACCTTGTGTGTCCTGCGTGGTCCCAACTGCACCCATGCCTGCACTGTAGCCTTCTGTCGTTCCCCGCCGTCGACAGGCTGCAAGACGTCGCGGCGGTACCACGTGCGCTTCTTCGGCGACCTGTGCCGCGGCTGGATCCACCCGAACAACCTGCGCCCGTTCGAGGGGCGCGCCCAGTTCGACCAGCTGGCGCGCGCCGAGCAGGCCGGGCCGCGGCGCGTCGCCGGCAAGGAGAGCAGCCAGTTCCGTCTCTCCAGCCGCAACCTGCCCAAGTGGCTGACGGGCGTGGCCGAGGCCACGGCCAGCGCCGCGCTGGAGAGGTACGGCGCCGCCCGGCCGCGGCGGTCTGGCGTCAGCTCGGCAGCCAGGCGGGATGACTCGGACCGCCGGCCGCGTGGGCTGGCACGGGCGGAGACTGTGCTCAGATTAGTTCGGGGTGGAACGTTCTGTTCAGCTTGGATAGAGCGACGGTGAACGGGAGTGTTCCACATTATGTGAGATTTTGGACCGGAATAGCTGTCGTGAAGACCTTTCGGTGCAGTTCACGGTCCTGGCCTTCTGAAGATCTAAACCACTGTAGTTTCGGAGCTACACGCCCGCGAAGATGGGGAGAGTATTCAAAGCCACCTCGGCATTCATGACGTCCATAATAACAGCATTCAAATGCTACCATTTCATTAGCCATGCGACGATGAAGGCCGAGGAAAATATGATGGTCGAGTCGCTCATATCTTAAGCGTTCGTGAGTACGATTTCCAGGTACAACCGCCGTCCAGTGGCTTTCAATCAATGTTGTGCAAGGTACGATGACGTAATCAGGCAGTGACGTTTCGAGGATGGTAGTTACCAAACAGAGAAGTTTGTTTTCTCAAGCAGTCTTTTCTTCTTAAAAGTATACCACTAGTTAGAGTGAGCTTGTTTCATCATATCTGATGGTTGCTTCATTATCTTCAAATGTGAAACATTTCTTTTGATGAGATTAGAGCTGCAGTTACTGTTTCATTGTACATTTTCTCGCCAAAGATTGCCCCAAGCTGTGATCGCTACAGCTTGAATGTCGAGGCGTCATGATGGCTTACGCAGCAGCCCTGTTTTCTACAGGTACGAGCGCGTAAAGCCGTTCGTGGCGCAGGACGAGCCGGGGGCCCCCGCTGCGGAGCCAGAGCCGGCTCCTGCACCCAAGCCAAAGCCGCGCCGGCGCAAATCCGCGCCCGCCTCGGTACAGGCGTCCGCCACCCCCGCTCCCTCCGCCACCGTCACCGCCTCCTCTCCCGCCCCTGGTACCGCCCCCAGCACCGCCCCCTCCCCGGCGCCGGCCGCCGCAGACGCGACGGCCGACCAGGAGACGTGGTTCAGCCACTTCTGCGAGAGCGAGCGCGAGGCGGTGGCGGCGCGCCGGCCCGAGCTGGGCGAGGTGGCTGTGATCGAGCTGCTGGCCGCCCGCTGGGAGGCCATGGAGGAGCGGGAGCGCGCGCGGTACGCGGCCGGGCCGCGACCGCCGGCCGGCGCGCGCCGCCGCCGCCGCCGACGGCCGGAAAGCTCTGACGCCGACGCTGACTCCGAGACCAGCGGCCGCGTGCGTGTCCGCCGCGTGGAGAAGGTCTGCCAGGTGAGATGGCGAGATGGTTGTGAGGTGGGGGGATGGGGAAGTGCTGTTGTAAGTGGGGGGGGGGGGGGGGGGGTAAATGGTCTGTGGGTTGAGCTGTCGGTTGTACTCGATCTGTCTGTTGAGATAGTCGAATGGAGGGACTACGTCTGGCTAGATAGTTGGGAGTGGATGGTCTGTCGGGCCATTGGGCCAGTTATCAGGTGGAGAGGGTATATTCCAGGTGGAGGTATGAAGTGAAGAGGTCCGTCAGATGAGTTAGGTGAATACAAAATTGAACCAAGTGAGCTTGCAGGTTGGATGCCATCTGTGGGATTCCAGCTAGCTCTAATAGGTCTAGTGTTGTGCTAGTTATGTTGGATGCTCGCCAGCTCTTACAACTGTTTTTTTTAATCTTATTGGCAGGCTAGCCTTGTCATCACTAAATTGCACAGCGCATCATTATTGCTGTACTCATATGTTGGAAACCCCATCATTGACTGGACGCGCCAGCGCTGTCATCTCCGCTTCCTCCCACCATCTCTCCTGCGGCCTGCGTGCCCGCTGGGTCGGCGGCGACGCCCGCCGCTCCCTCACGCCCCGCCCCTCGGTCGTCAGCTCTGCGAGGAGAACGGCGAGCTGGGCCGAGAGCTGGTGCGCTGCGCCGGCTCGTGCGGCGGCGCCTTCCACCTGCGCTGCGCCGGCGCGCCGGCCTCGGCCGTGCGCTTCTCGTGCGCCGAGTGCCTGTCGGGCCAGCACGTCTGTTTCGTCTGCAAGTCGGCGTCCGGCGCGCTGGAGCGCTGCGGCTGGACGGGCCGCTGCGGCAAGCACTTCCACCGGGCGTGCCTGCGCCTGTTCCCGCAGGCCACCAGCTCCGAGCACAGGCTCGTGTGTCCGCTGCACGTGTGTCACACGTGCGTCAGCGAGGACCCGCGCCGGCTGGCCGCCCAGTTCAAGCCGACCGACAAGCTGTTCAAGTGCGTCCGCTGCCCGACCGCCTACCACGCCAGTGAGTGCTGGTGCCGGCCCTACCGTGGCGAGGTGCCCAGGTGCGTCCGCCTACCGGGAGGTGTGTGTCACGCGTGGGGGTGTGGGAGAGAGATTGTGTGTCGTATCTGTCCCGTCCGCCCTTGTCCGGTCCGAGTTGTGACGGATCCTTTGATGTACCTTGGTGGGGGTCGTGAGCTTGGGCTATAGTTGTAGCCGTGCCGGCACGGACTATAGTTGAGCGTGCCGGTACGGACTCCACAGCACGGGCGCCACGGACTCCACGGCACGGGCCCCACGGACTCCACTGACTCAACTCCACAGTTTGCGTCCGCAGTGAAACCCGCTGTTGGACACGTGCGCAGGTGCTCGGTGTCCTCCGTTACCAGCTGGCCAGGCAGTCAGCCCGTGGTCATTGCGGTTCTCGTCACCTGTGCCCACACGTGGTCGGCTGTTGACGAGCCCGCCACGCTGCTCAGGCGAACGCTGCGTGGCGGCCGGGACGGAAATCTTGAACGCGTCACAGATCATCTGCACCAAACACTACGGCCGCGACACCAAGAGGGGCTCCTCTTCTCACCACATCAACACCACCTGGTGCTTCATCTGCTCCAAAGGTGCGGATCCGGCTTGCTGAGGACAGACGCTGTCCTCCGCTGGTGACCAATGACCGCTGGTGACCAATGACCGCTGGTGACTAATGACACTCGCTGGTGACTAATGACACTGTACAGACAACTGGTGTGTTATACAACTGTTGAGAAACCTCCTGTATGCGGAGCACTTTTATTTATTTGATTTAACATTAACGGTTGGGTCCTGTGTATGTAGAGCTATGCATGCTTATCTATGCTGAGCTATGAAAAATTCTGGTATGTTAAGTCATTCAGTTGGGAAAATTACTGTGCGCCGCTGCGATGGAGCGGGTGGGAAAACACCCGTCCGCCCGTGAGTAAACTGCGTCTGGAAGAGTGCTCAAGTGTGTGTGAAGTTCAGCGTCGCATGTCGGTTGAGCAGCTCCGCTTAGTCTCGATGGGACCATCGGCCGGGGTGTACCCCTTGTGAGGGTGTACCGCTCGGGCCGCGGGCTGACCGGCAGTCTGCGCGCCGTCCGCCAGGCGGCAGCCTGATCTGCTGCGAGAGCTGCCCGGCCTCGTTCCACGTGGAGTGCATCAACGCGCCGATCCCGGACGGCGGCTACGTGTGCGAGGAGTGCGAGAGCGGCCGCTTCCCGCTCTACGGCGAGGTGGTCTGGGTCAAGCTGGGCTTTCTACAGGTCGTGGCGGCCGCCGCCAGCCGCCGCCCGGTGACCCGGACGCTAGCCGGCCGGGCGGGCTGGGCTTTCGGCCAGGACTGCCCGAGCTGTGAGGGACCTCCGCAGGGAGGGGGCGGGGGGGGGGGCTATTATGACGGGCGTTCAGTGAGAACTCGTGTGGGACATCACTGATGGCAATGGCGCAAATGGGCGCCAAGTGATCTCAGAAGTTGGCGCGCTCTGATACACCAATCGTCGCTGTCATCAGCAGTGGCACATAGCGGATGAAAGCTATCGCGTAACACAGGGCGGTTAATGTTTGGAGAAACCACGTCCTATCTGGCCATCTTATCATTTAGCTATTTGTCCGGTATTCGTATACATCAGCCGGCACTCCGTTCGCATCGTTAAGACGCCCCACTCCCCACTATCTAGACGGCTCTGATAGTGACCGCTGAGCTCATCTCATGTGTGCAATAGAAGAATAGTCTGAGCTGCTGATCGTCTGCAACACTGCGGCCGCGCGGCCGCTTGCCTCAGGTGGTGGCCGGCGATGGTGGTGCCACCCAACGACATTCCGGAGAACCTTCTGCAGATGGAGTACAGCACGGGCCAGTTTGTCGTGCGCTTCTTCGGCTCCAAGGACTACACCTGGATGCGACGCGGTCGCGTCTTTCTCTTCGAGGAGGGGGTGAGGGAGGCTAGTGTGTACCAGGCACCGTCAGTGTGTACCATCAACCGACGACTGGTATAACATACCAGTCGTCGCGCTCTCCTTGGACGGCGACGCCACGGTCAGCGCGTATGCGTTGCGCGTCTGCCAGCACGGGGGTCATTCGTGCGATGCCTTTTGGTTCCATTCAGTTTGACATTCAGCTTTGACAGACATGCTGACAGTCAGTTCCATTCAGTTTGACAGCTGAATGAATTAGCGGACGTCAGGCCGCGGATTCCATTGGTTCCATTGGCTCCATTCAGTTTGACGTGGCTGAATGTGTCGACGGGCGTCAGGCGGTGCCGCGGTCGGAGAGGGCGTGGGAACAGCCCAGCGTCGCGGAGAGCGCATGATCGGGGTCGTGCGGCGCAGCGGCGCCCGCAGTCGGGCCCGAGGCGCCTGACGCGGCGCGGGCCTGTCGGCAGGACTCGGTGGGCCGAGTGCACGCCACCGGCTCCAAGACGCTGACCTCGTCGTACAAGAAGGCCATGCAGGAGGCCACCGTCTACTACAAGCAGTACAAAGAGAGCCGCGAGAAGCAGAGGGAGGCGACCGACATTCTGGTCAGTGGGCGGGCGGCGGCACCGGTCGCGGGCGCGGCCCGGGCTCATGCGAGCGCCGCGGCGGGGGTCGGGATTGCGATGTGAACAGACGTTTGGAGCCGGGGAGATGGAATCGGGCAGGCTCGGGCTGGGGGAAGGGGGGGGGGGGGGGGGGCGACGTAATGCGTGTCATTTGCTTGCCATTCCAAGGGAATGTTCATGAGTGGTGTCGCCCTCTCTTCACTTGTCTCACCTCACGGCAGCAAGCTCTGCCAAGCAGGCGTTTTGAGGATTGTCACTTTCACCCGCGATTTTGGAATCGAGCGTCAAGTGTCACGTATCGAGTCGCCAGAATACGTATACTATATTCTGATACGGCGCTTTCGCTCAAAATATGCATGCTATCAAAATGTATCGGGGTAAATAAGCCGATCAAAAAGAGCTGAACGAAGATGGATTCAACATCCGGGGCTTCTCATCACTTCCCACGGCATGGTTACACGTGGTGTGGCCGATCCGGCGAAGCTCCGAGCCCTGGCCCTGCGCCGCGGCTGGGTCGCGATGATGCGTCTCCCGTGCCGCCTTCCCACACCCGCCTGACGCCTCGCTCCGGCCCGCAGCGGCCGCCGGCCTACATCCGGATCAAGAGCAACAAACCGGTGGGCGGCGTGAAGCTGTCGAGCGGCGATGTCAGTCAGGCGACGGCCTGCGGCTGCCGGCCCACCGACGAGAGGCCCTGCGGCCCCGACTCATCCTGCCTCAACAGGTGGGCAAGCGGCCACGGTCCGCCAGCCGCCAGCCGCCAGCCGCCAGCCGCCAGCCCAGGGCACGCGACGGTCGCGGCAGGGCGGCGCAGCCGCTGTGGACGGGTGGGGTACACTGTCGGGCGCTGGGGGAGAGGTGTGGCGTGCGGCTCAGACGTGAGGGGACTCAGATGAGTGATGTCAGACGCCAGATGGCCTCTGCAGCGCCGGTGTGCTTCTCAGCTGGTGCTGGCCGTCCTCACAGGTCTGCCGGCGGCCGCGCGGGCCTTCCCACTTCCCTCGCCTCTCGCCGGGCCATCCCCTGCCCTTCGCTTCTCGCCGGGTCCTCCCCTGCCCCTCGCCGCCCGCCGGGCCCGTCGACTGACGGCGCGCCATCGCCGGCAGGATGCTCATGTTCGAGTGCCACCCGGAGCTGTGTCGAGCCGGCGAGCGCTGCCTGAACCAGCGCTTCCAGAAGCGACTCTACCCGCCGCTGCAGGTGGTGCGCACCAGCGACAAGGGCTGGGGTCTGGCCGCGCTCGTCGACCTGAAAAAAGGTCCGTCGCCAGCGGCCTGTGCGGGCGTCACGTGCCGATCTGTCGGCGCCGCGTGCTGGCCGTCGGCGGCGCCGTACGTTTATTCCAGCCGCCGTCAGGAGCCATTAGCGATGCATGGGGGCCGTCTGGCTAGTGTCAGACAGGCGTGCTTGGAGGGTTGAGTCATTGCACTGCGCGATGTCTGTATTCCGCGGATCTCTGCAACTTCTTCATCGCTGTAGCCTTGGATTGGGTTCAGATGCGGTAGCCAAGATCAACTGCGCGTCCCCGGTTCAGGCTTTCTTTGCATGTTTGACCTGGGGTACTTTAATTTTAAGGAAGCGGTTCTCGTGCACGTGGTGTCAGTTAAGAAGAAGCAGAAAAAAACGAAAACGTTGCCGTGGGTACGCTAACAATAGCTGGGTCAGTTAGGTTACCCTGTGGCCACATTTTCCATTACACCGTGATCTCGTGGCCCTACCATGCTACCATACCATAGTAGGGTGGCTAGGCGGCCGGGCGGGGAGGGAGCGGGGGGGGGGGGGGGGGGGACGGCATGGCGTGGTGGCTGTACTGTCTGAGCAGTGGACCAGTGACGAGTAGTGCCCGGAGCGCGCGCGTCACGTGCGACCGGCTGGCCCCAGGCGACTTCG
>NW_023597034.1:25995910-26049906 GCF_011947565.3 Pollicipes pollicipes | reverse complement strand
ACAGGGACAGTCGAGCAGTCGCCGCCACCGGTGCCGGATGACGTGCCGCTCCAGATCTCAGAGATGCGCGGCATCGCGCCGCCTGCTGACCCGCCGCCACCGCCCGCCGGCAGCGGGCGACGACGCGCCGCCGGCGGGCACGGTTCGCCTCAGCCCGGTCAGCAAGTACGGCCGCGTGCGGCGCGCGCGCTCCGACGCCGCCTACGTGAGCACGGACCGCACGTACGCGGCGCTAACGGGACAGGACCTGGCGCCGGCTCGGCTGACGGTCGGCTCGGCACGCCGCCGCGCCGCCGAGCTGCGCCGGGAGCTGGCCGCGCCGGGGGGCGAGGCGAGCGCGGCGCAGCCGTTCGACCAGACGCCTCGGCCGGCACCAAAGAGAAGGCAGCCAAGAGTCAGGTGGGTGCGTTGGGTGTGAGCTGGGCTATGGCGCGCGCGCGATTGTTAGTCGGGGTTTCCATTTCCTGGTTGTTCACCACTAGTGGATATGTTCCGCGGTTGTCCGTGGTTGTGGTGACTTGTAAACAAGTACGGGGTGGGGATCGATCGCCGACATTGCGTTACGAGTAACGTTGTAGATGGGCCTGAATGCATGCGCCTGTTCCTTTAGCGGACATGGTACTGCTTGGTGGAGCAAATGCGACCGTCTAAAATTCACTAAAAACGGCCAGTGTGGATAGCCGCGCCCGTCCTTGCCGCCGCTTTACGCTGTTGGTCAATCCTGCTCACCTAGCGGAGCTCCGTGGAAGACGTGCGCAACTGGTGGGCCGTTTGGACGTGAGCGTAGCGCGTGCGCCTGTGAATGCCGCTGGTGGTGGCGCTCCTGACGGGCGCCGTCTGGTGGCAGGCGTCACCGAAGCCGGCCCCGGCGCCCGCGCCCGACTCCAGCGTGCCTTGCGACTGGCTGGTGGGGGACGTGGTGTGGGCACGGGTCAGCGGGTACCCGCTCTGGCCGGCCATCGTCCTCTACGACACCGGGGAGGGACAGTTCACCAAGGTCGTCAGGAAGGCCGGTAAGTCGGCCCGTGCTGCGGGTCGGTGAGAGGCGCTTGTCGCCGTGCGCTGATAATTGCTTGGATTTGAAACCGGCGCAGCTCGAAGCGGAGCCCCATTGATCGCTGATCTCAGTTCAAGCGTCCCTTCGCAAGTGTGAACTGAGAAATTAAAGGCAGCATTTAGAAAGATGCGAATTATCACTTCGTCATTATACCTACTGAACAGTGGGCGCGCCTGTCGATCTGTATGAGGTTCTCCAGTTCTCTTTCGTTCTGATCTTTATGACGTTCTCCAGTTCTCTCTCGTTGTGATCTGCGTAACACCCCGTTAGGTTCCCCGACCTGAGTACCGACCGCGGTGACCTTGTGTGTCCTGCGTGGTCCCAACTGCACCCATGCCTGCACTGTAGCCTTCTGTCGTTCCCCGCCGTCGACAGGCTGCAAGACGTCGCGGCGGTACCACGTGCGCTTCTTCGGCGACCTGTGCCGCGGCTGGATCCACCCGAACAACCTGCGCCCGTTCGAGGGGCGCGCCCAGTTCGACCAGCTGGCGCGCGCCGAGCAGGCCGGGCCGCGGCGCGTCGCCGGCAAGGAGAGCAGCCAGTTCCGTCTCTCCAGCCGCAACCTGCCCAAGTGGCTGACGGGCGTGGCCGAGGCCACGGCCAGCGCCGCGCTGGAGAGGTACGGCGCCGCCCGGCCGCGGCGGTCGGCGTCAGCTCGGCAGCCAGGCGGGATGACTCGGACCGCCGGCCGCGTGGGCTGGCACGGGCGGAGACTGTGCTCAGATTAGTTCGGGGTGGAACGTTCTGTTCAGCTTGGATAGAGCTACGGTTGAAGGGAGTGTTCCACATTATGTGAGATTTTGGACCGGAATAACTGTCTGAAGACCTTTCGGTGCAGTTCACGGTCCTGGCCTTCTGAAGATCTAAACCACTGTAGTTTCGGAGCTACACGCCCGCGAAGATGGGGAGAGTATTCAAAGCCACCTCGGCATTCATGACGTCCATAATAACAGCATTCAAATGCTACCATTTCATTAGCCATGCGACGATGAAGGCCGAGGAAAATATGATGGTCGAGTCGATATCTTAAGCGTTCGTGAGTACGATTTCCAGGTACAACCGCCGTCCAGTGGCTTTCAATCAATGTTGTGCAAGGTACGATGACGTAATCAGACAGTGACGTTTCGAGGATGGTAGTTACCAAACAGAGAAGTTTGTTTTCTCAAGCAGTCTTTTCTTCTTAAAAGTATACCACTAGTTAGAGTGAGCTTGTTTCATCATATCTGATGGTTGCTTCATTATCTTCAAATGTGAAACATTTCTTTTGATGAGATTAGAGCTGCAGTTATTGTTTCATTGTACATTTTCTCGCCAAAGATTGCCCCAAGCTGTGATCGCTACAGCTTGAATGTCGAGGCGTCATGATGGCTTACAGCAGCCCTGTTTTCTACAGGTACGAGCGCGTAAAGCCGTTCGTGGCGCAGGACGAGCCGGGGGCCCCCGCTGCGGAGCCAGAGCCGGCTCCTGCACCCAAGCCAAAGCCGCGCCGGCGCAAATCCGCGCCCGCCTCGGTACAGGCGTCCGCCACCCCCGCTCCCTCCGCCACCGTCACCGCCTCCTCTCCCGCCCCTGGCACCGCCCCCAGCACCGCCCCCTCCCCGGCGCCGGCCGCCGCAGACCGACGGCCGACCAGGAGACGTGGTTCAGCCACTTCTGCGAGAGCGAGCGCGAGGCGGTGGCGGCGCGCCGGCCCGAGCTGGGCGAGGTGGCTGTGATCGAGCTTGCTGGCCGCCCGCTGGGAGGCCCATGGAGAGCGGGAGCGCGCGCGGTACGCGGCCCGGGCCGCGACCCGCCGGCCGGCGCGCGCCGCCGCCGCCGCCGACGGCCGGAAAGCTCTGACGCCGACGCTGACTCCGAGACCAGCGGCCGCGTGCGTGTCCGCCGCGTGGAGAAGGTCTGCCAGGTGAGATGGCGAGATGGTTGTGAGGGTGGGGGGATGGGGAAGTGCTGTTGTAAGTGGGGTGGGGGGGGGGGGGTAAATGGTCTGTGGGTTGAGCTGTCGGTTGTACTCGATCTGCTGTTGAGATAGTCGAATGGAGGGACTACGTCTGGCTAGATAGTTGGGAGGTGGTATGGTCTGTCGGGCCATTGGGCCAGTTATCAGGTGGAGAGGGTATATTCCAGGTGGAGGTATGAAGTGAAGAGGTCCGTCAGATGAGTTAGGTGAATACAAAATTGAACCAAGTGAGCTTGCAGGTTGGATGCCATCTGTGGGATTCCAGCTAGCTCTAATAGGTCTAGTGTTGTGCTAGTTATGTTGGATGCTCGCCAGCTCTTACAACTGTTTTTTTTAATCTTATTGGCAGGCTAGCCTTGTCATCACTAAATTGCACAGCGCATCATTATTGCTGTACTCATATGTTGGAAAGCCCCATCATTGACTGGACGCGCCAGCGCTGTCATCTCCGCTTCCTCCCACCATCTCTCCTGCGGCCTGCGTGCCCGCTGGGTCGGCGGCGACGCCCGCCGCTCCCCTCACGCCCCGCCCCTCGGTCGTCAGCTCTGCGAGGAGAAACGGCGAGCTGGGCCGAGAGCTGGTGCGCTGCGCCGGCTCGTGCGGCGGCGCCTTCCACCTGCGCTGCGCCGGCGCGCCGGCCTCGGCCGTGCGCTTCTCGTGCGCCGAGTGCCTGTCGGGCCAGCACGTCTGTTTCGTCTGCAAGTCGGCGTCCGGCGCGCTGGAGCGCTGCGGCTGGACGGGCCGCTGCGGCAAGCACTTCCACCGGGCGTGCCTGCGCCGGTTACCGCAGGCCCCCAGCTCCGAGCACAGGCTCGTGTGTCCGCTGCACGTGTGTCACACGTGCGTCAGCGAGGACCCGCGCCGGCTGGCCGCCCAGTTCAAGCCGACCGACAAGCTGTTCAAGTGCGTCCGCTGCCCGACCGCCTACCACGCCAGTGAGTGCTGGTGCCGGCCCTACCGTGGCGAGGTGCCCAGGTGCGTCCGCCTGCCGGGAGGTGTATGTCACGCGTGGGGGTGTGGGAGAGAGATTGTGTGTCTTATCTGTCCCGTCCGCCCTTGTCCGGCCCGAGTTGTGCCGGATCCTTTGATGTACCTTGGTGGGGGTCGTGAGCTTGGGCTATAGTTGTAGCCGTGCCGGCACGGACTATAGTTGAGCGTGCCGGTACGGACTCCACAGCACGGGCGCCACGGACTCCACGGCACGGGCCCCACGGATCCCACTGACTCAACTCCACAGTTTGCGTCCGCAGTGAAACCCGTTTTTGGACACGTGCGCAGGTGCTCGGTGTCCTCCGTTACCAGCTGGCCAGGCAGTCAGCCCGTGGTCATTGCGGTTCTCGTCACCTGTGCCCACACGTGGTCGGCTGTTGACGAGCCCGCCACGCTGCTCAGGCGAACGCTGCGTGGCGGCCGGGACGGAAATCTTGAACGCGTCACAGATCATCTGCACCAAACACTACGGCCGCGACACCAAGAGGGGCTCCTCTTCTCACCACATCAACACCACCTGGTGCTTCATCTGCTCCAAAGGTGCGGATCCGGCTTGCTGAGGACAGACGCTGTCCTCCGCTGGTGACCAATGACCGCTGGTGACCAATGACCGCTGGTGACTAATGACACTCGCTGGTGACTAATGACACTGTACAGACAACTGGTGTGTTATACAACTGTTGAGAAACCTCCTGTATGCGGAGCACTTTTATTTATTTGATTTAACATTAACGGTTGGGTCCTGTGTATGTAGAGCTATGCATGCTTATCTATGCTGAGCTATGAAAAATTCTGGTATGTTAAGTCATTCAGTTGGGAAAATTACTGTGCGCCGCTGCGATGGAGCGGGTGGGAAAACACCCGTCCGCCCGTGAGTAAACTGCGTCTGGAAGAGTGCTCAAGTGTGTGTGAAGTTCAGCGTCGCATGTCGGTTGAGCAGCTCCGCTTAGTCTCGATGGGACCATCGGCCGGGGTGTACCCCTTGTGAGGGTGTACCGCTCGGGCCGCGGGCTGACCGGCAGTCTGCGCGCCGTCCGCCAGGCGGCAGCCTGATCTGCTGCGAGAGCTGCCCGGCCTCGTTCCACGTGGAGTGCATCAACGCGCCGATCCCGGACGGCGGCTACGTGTGCGAGGAGTGCGAGAGCGGCCGCTTCCCGCTTTACGGCGAGGTGGTCTGGGTCAAGCTGGGCTTCTACAGGTCAGTGGCGGCCGCCGCCAGCCGCCGCCCGGTGACCCGGACGCTAGCCGGCCGGGCGGGCTGGGCCTTCGGCCAGGACTGCCCGAGCTGTGAGGGACCTCCGCAGGGAGGGGGCGGGGGGGGGGGGGGTGCTATTATGACTGATGGGTGTTCAGTGAGAACTCGTGTGGGACATCACTGATGGCAATGGCGCAAATGGGCGCCAAGTGATCTCAGAAGTTGGCGCGCTCTGATACACCAATCGTCGCTGTCATCAGCAGTGGCACATAGCGGATGAAAGCTATCGCGTAACACAGGGCGGTTAATGTTTGGAGAAACCACGTCCTATCTGGCCATCTTATCATTTAGCTATTTGTCCGGTATTCGTATACATCAGCCGGCACTCCGTTCGCATCGTTAAGACGCCCCACTCCCCACTATCTAGACGGCTCTGATAGTGACCGCTGAGCTCATCTCATGTGTGCAATAGAAGAATAGTCTGAGCTGCTGATCGTCTGCAACACTGCGGCCGCGCGGCCGCTTGCCTCAGGTGGTGGCCGGCGATGGTGGTGCCACCCAACGACATTCCGGAGAACCTTCTGCAGATGGAGTACAGCACGGGCCAGTTTGTCGTGCGCTTCTTCGGCTCCAAGGACTACACCTGGATGCGGCGCGGTCGCGTCTTTCTCTTCGAGGAGGGGGTGAGGGAGGCTAGTGTGTACCAGGCACCGTTAGTGTGTACCATCAACCGACGACTGGTATAACATACCAGTCGTCGCGCTCTCCTTGGACGGCGACGCCACGGTCAGCGCGTATGCGTTGCGCGTCTGCCAGCACGGGGGTCATTCGTGCGATGCCTTTTGGTTCCATTCAGTTTGACATTCAGCTTTGACAGACATGCTGACAGTCAGTTCCATTCAGTTTGACAGCTGAATGAATTAGCGGACGTCAGGCCGCGGATTCCATTGGTTCCATTGGCTCCATTCAGTTTGACGTGGCTGAATGTGTCGGCGGGCGTCAGGCGGTGCCGCGGTCGGAGAGGGCTTGGGAACAGAGCCCAGCGTCGCGGAGAGTACATGATCGGGGTCGTGCGGCGCAGCGGCGCCCGCAGTCGGGCCCGAGGCGCCTGACGCGGCGCGGGCCTGTCGGCAGGACTCGGTGGGCCGAGTGCACGCCACGGGCTCCAAGACGCTGACCTCGTCGTACAAGAAGGCCATGCAGGAGGCCACCGTCTACTACAAGCAGTACAAAGAGAGCCGCGAGAAGCAGAGGGAGGCGACCGACATTCTGGTCAGTGGGCGGGCGGCGGCACCGGTCGCGGGCGCGGCCCGGGCTCATGCGAGCGCCGCGGCGGGGGTTGGGATTGCGATGTGAACAGACGTTTGGAGCCGGGGAGATGGAATCGGGCAGGCTCGGGGCTGGGGGAAGGGGGGGGGGGGGGGGCGACGTAATGCGTGTCATTTGCCTGCCATTCCAAGGGAATGTTCATGAGTGGTGTCGCCCTCTCTTCACTTGTCTCACCTCACGGCAGCAAGCTCTGCCAAGCAGGCGTTTTGAGGATTGTCACTTTCACCCGCGATTTTGGAATCGAGCGTCAAGTGTCACGTATCGAGTCGCCAGAATACGTATACTATATTCTGATACGGCGCTTTCGCTCAAAATATGCATGCTATCAAAATGTATCGGGGTAAATAAGCCGATCAAAAAGAGCTGAACGAAGATGGATTCAACATCTGGGCCTTCCCATCACTTTCCACGGCATGGTTACACGTGGTGTGGCCGATCCGGTGAAGCTCTGAGCCCTGGCCCTGCACCGCGGCTGGGTCGCGATGATGCGTCTCCCGTGCCGCCTTCCCACACCCGCCTGACGCCTCGCTCCGGCCCGCAGCGGCCGCCGGCCTACATCCGGATCAAGAGCAACAAGCCGGTGGGCGGCGTGAAGCTGTCGAGCGGCGATGTCAGTCAGGCGACGGCCTGCGGCTGCCGGCCCACCGACGAGAGGCCCTGCGGCCCCGACTCATCCTGCCTCAACAGGTGGGCAAGCGGCCACGGTCCGCCAGCCGCCAGCCGCCAGCCGCCAGCCAGGGCACGCGACGGCCGCGGCAGGGCGGCGCAGCCGCTGTGGACGGGTGGGGTACACTGTCGGGCGCTGGGGGAGAGGTGTGGCGTGCGGCTCAGACGTGAGGGGACTCAGATGAGTGATGTCAGACGCCAGATGGCCTCTGCAGCGCCGGTGTGCTTCTCAGCTGGTGCTGGCCGTCCTCACAGGTCTGCCGGCGGCCGCGCGGGCCTTCCCACTTCCCTCGCCTCTCGCCGGGCCATCCCCTGCCCTTCGCTTCTCGCCGGGTCCTCCCCTGCCCCTCGCCGCCCGCCGGGCCCGTCGACTGACGGCGCGCCATCGCCGGCAGGATGCTCATGTTCGAGTGCCACCCGGAGCTGTGTCGAGCCGGCGAGCGCTGCCTGAACCAGCGCTTCCAGAAGCGACTCTACCCGCCGCTGCAGGTGGTGCGCACCAGCGACAAGGGCTGGGGTCTGGCCGCGCTCGTCGACCTGAAAAAAGGTCCGTCGCCAGCGGCCTGTGCGGGCGTCACGTGCCGATTTGTCGGCGCCGCGTGCTGGCCGTCGGCGGCGCCGTACGTTTATTGCAGCCGCCGTCAGAAGCCATTAGCGATGCATGCGGGCCGTCTGGCTAGTGTCAGGCAGGCGTGCTTGGAGGGTTGAGTCATTGCACTGCGCGATGTCTGTATTCCGCGGATCTCTGCAACCTCTTCATCGCTGTAGCCTTGGATGTCTCATGCTCCCGCGATCCAGTCGAAGTTTGGAGATGGCTGTCTTGCTCAATTTGGGTTCAGATGCGGTAGCCAAGATCAACTGCACGTCCCCGGTTCAGGCTTTCTTTGCATGTTTGACCTGGGGTACTTTAATTTTAAGTAGGCGGTTCTCGTGCACGTGGTGTCAGTTAAGAAGAAGCAGAAAAAAAC
Source organism: Pollicipes pollicipes (assembly GCF_011947565.3). Classification (NCBI taxonomy): domain Eukaryota; kingdom Metazoa; phylum Arthropoda; class Thecostraca; order Pollicipedomorpha; family Pollicipedidae; genus Pollicipes; species Pollicipes pollicipes. The sequence continues at coordinate 26,041,744 of NW_023597034.1, read as the reverse complement.
GAAAACGTTGCCGTGGGTACGCTAACAATAGCTGGGTCAGTTAGGTTACCCTGTGGTCACATTTTCCGTTATACTGTGATCTCGTGGCCCTACCATGCTACCATACCATAGTAGGGTGGCTAGGCGGCCGGGCGGGGAGGGAGCGGGGGGGGGGGAGGGGTGGGGACGGCATGGCGTGGTGGCTGTAGTGTCTGAGCAGTGGACCAGTGACGAGTAGTGCCCGGAGCGCGCGCGTCACGTGCGACCGGCTGGCCCCAGGCGACTTCGTGATCGAGTACGTGGGAGAGGTGATCAGCGAAGCGGAGCTGCAGCGGCGCGTCGAGTACAAACACCGCATGCAGGACGACAACTACTACTTCCTCACCGTCGACAAGGACCGCATCTTGGATGCCGGGCCCAAGGGCAATCAAGCCAGGTGGGCGGCCGGGCGGGGCGGCTCTGCAGGGATGACGCTGCCCCTGGCTGGGACGGCGACGGACGGCTTACCCGCTGGGTCAGGCTGGAGTGCTGGGAGGCCTTGGTCGCCGGTGTACGGCTGGGACGGCTGCGGACGGCTTACCCACTGGGTCAGGGTGGAGCGCTGGGAGCCCTGGTCGCCGGTGTCGGACTGGGACGGCGGCGGACGGCTTACCCGCTGGGTCAGGGTGGAGTGCTGGGAGGCCTTGGTCGCCGGTGTACGGCTGGGACGGCGACAGACGGCCGACCCTGGGTCAGGTGGAGTGCTGGAGCCCTGGTCGCCGGTGTCGGACTGGGACGGCGCGGACGGCTTACCCGCTGGGTCAGGGTGGAGTGCATGGAGCCCTGGTCGCCGGTGTCGGACTGGGACGGCGGCGGACGGCCGACCGGGGTCAGGCTGGAGTGCTGGGAGGCCTTGGCCTGCCGGTGTCAAGCTCCTGTAGTACGGTATTCTGCTGCCGCGCCAGCGACTGAGTGGTAGTGGCGCCACGTGGTGGTCGGTGGTGACCCAGGGGTTTGGTTCGGTTGGGGGAGGGGGATGTAGGGAAGGACAGTAATTGCCATTTTTTATTTTATTGCATTAACTGTTGCATTACATACATTACATTACATACATATATTACATTAACTGTTAATGTGAGATGATTTTAATGCATTCTAAAAATGTTATCTTCTGATTGCCCACTTCCATGGCTGTCTTGCTGACGCCCGTCTCCCTCCCTCCCCACCGGTTGGGCAGGTTCATGAACCACTGCTGCCAGCCCAACTGCGAGACGCAGAAGTGGACCATAAACTCTGAGACTCGGGTGGGGCTGTTCGCCATCACCGACATCCCGGCCGGCGAGGAACTCAACTTCAACTACAACTTCGACTGTGTCGGCACGGCCAAGAAGCGGTGCATGTGCGGAGCGCCCACTGCAGCGGCTACCTGGGAGACAAGGCGCTCAAAGTGAGTCCGACCGGGGGGGAGAGGAGAGGAGAGGAAGAGAGAGAGGAGAGGAGAGGAGAGGAGAGGAGAGGAGAGGAGAGGAGAGGAGAGAGAGGAGAGGAAGGAGAGGAGAGGAGAGGAGAGGAGAGGAGAGGAGAGGAGAGGGGAGGAGAGGAGTGGAGAGGAGAGGAGAGGAGAGGAGGTAGAGGAGAGGTCGGCCGAGGAGAGGCAGAGGACAGTGTTGGGATTTCGCACTTTGGGAGGAAGAGGGCCGGATCTCCCAGGGGGGAGACGTCCCGGGAGTGTCCCGACGGAGTACCGGCACCGGGTGGGCCGGAGATGGGAGCGGGTGACGTCCCAGTGAGTGTTCCCGAGGCGGGGTACCCCGACCGGTTGGGCCGGATCTTCCAGTGGGGGGAGACGTCCCCGGGAGTGTCCCCGGCGGAGGTACCCCGCACCGGTCGGGCCGGATCTCCCCAGTGGGGCGGGTGACGTCCCCGGGAGTGTTCCCCGGCGGAGGTACCCCGCACCGGTCGGGCCGGATCTCCCCAGTGGGGCGGGAGACGTCCCCGGGAGTGTTCCCCGACGGAGGTACCCCGCACCGGTCAGGCCGGATCTCCCCAGTGGGGCGGGTGACGTCCCAGGGAGTGTTCCCCGACGGAGGTACCCCGCATAGGGGGCCACGCTATGAGCTTTGCCGACGCCGAAAGCGAACATGACAGACGAAGAAGAAGTGCGAAACCATGCTGGTGGGTAGTTCCTCCACTCATGGGGCGAATGGAGATGAAGGATTACAAACCGTGAGATGTGGGACGAGAAGCGTGTTTGGATCACTACAGGTGCGCTACGGCCGGTATTTGTGCATTCTTGTACATGACTTAAGATTTCGCGTCATATTTTACAAAAAATATTGGGTATTTCGGTCGCATGAGAGCAGTCAATCGTCTAGACCCCACGACATCGGATGGGAAGCTAACGAAAGAGAAAGACGTCTAAATTTGATGAGTTCAAGTGTTACGTTGCCAAGCAGTGAACGTTTTGTTCGTTTTCTACCGGGAAATGGGCTACTGAAGAATTACGTGGATGCATGCTGCAGGCTTTTGAAATCCAGTGGTGTTACATTTTGTATCCGAATGGGTGCGCATCGGAATAGACTAGGAAAGCTTGTCAGAACTGAGGTTTTACAGCATTCTGTGATTCAAATTCTAGCATATGGGGACTTTGGTTTCTGTTTGGACTCAACATTGATATATTTCTGAATTAATTAAATAGCATTCAGTCCTGCATTTAAACCTTGAATAACACCGATAGATCAATGAAGCAAAGGACCTGTGACCTAGTCCGACGGCGAACCAGTCTATGCCCGATATCTTTCTGTAGATTATGAAGGACAATATTGGCCTAGAAAGTATTTGAAATACGGATATCCACGTTTGCTTGATATCCGTGATGATGCCGATTTTTACTTGTTCACACAAGTTAAAACCTGCCTTTCAGCCTATTAATCTTTGCTGTTAAGATTTAATTATGGGCGCTTATGCCATATATGGGCGCCATAGTGACTGCGCGGTCGAGGCGCCCTTAAGCCCCAATACTACTACTACTAAGATTTAATTTTTTAGCTTGATATATTTAAACTCGATTCCAATCCTACAAATCCGAATCCTCAAGTGTCGCAGGGGTGTTGCATGGATGTTTAGGTGCCTTGCACTTCAAAATTTGGAGTTGTGGGTTGGCCCACACCAGAGTGGATGGACATTTTTTCGCAACAGTTGAGGTCACGTTTTGCCTTGCGTCAGGCTATAAGAGCCAGCAGGTCAGCAATTATTGTTGAACCTTGTGTTCTAGTCGTTCAGATTTGGCTCCAGTTTTAATGAAGGGAGGCTCAGGAAACTACTCCGAAAGGGCGTAAGCTCTGACTAAATTCCAGATGAGCGTGTTCTCTCAGTCTTCCAGCGATTGTGCTCATTACTCTGCTAAAGGTTTCGGAATAAAGGTGACAGTATGGAAAGATCGAATATTCGGGTAACATGCAGGCCCAAAGGATGATCTCTCGGAGGCTTCCAGCTGTAACCAGATAGGTTAAGAGCATATAGAGTGCTCTTGAGAGAGTTAAATGATAGGAATGGTGAGCAGTTTTTCATTGTTCATGGAATGAATTAAAATAATGTCAGCATTGGGTGGGTCCCGCAGCCGTGCTCCCCGTGTATGGACGAGATTTCCGGTCAGAGTCGGGTGTCCCTGCTATCTCACGCACGGACGAGATGTCCGGCCAGAGTCGGGTGTCCCTGCTATCTGACGCACGGACGGGATGTCCGGCCAGAGTCGGGTGTCCCTGGTATCTGACGCACGGACGAGATGTCCGGCCAGAGTCGGGTGTCCCTGCTATCTCACGCACGGACGGGATGTCCGGCCAGAGTCGGTGTCCCTGGTATCTGACGCACGGACGAGATGTCGGCCAGAGTCGGGTGTCCCTGCTATCTGACGCACGGACGGGATGTCCGGCCAGAGTCGGTGTCCCTGCTATCTCACGCACGGACGGGATGTCCGGCCAGAGTCGGGTGTCCTGCTATCTCACGCACGACGGGATGTCCGGCCAGAGTCGGGTGTCCCTGCTATCTCACGCACGGACGGGATGTCCGGCCAGAGTCGGGTGTCCCTGGTATCTGACGCACGGACGAGATGTCCGGCCAGGTCGGGTGTCCCTGCTATCTCACGCACGGACGGGATGTCCGGCCAGAGTCGGGTTCCCTGGTATCTGACGCACGGACGGGGTGTCCGGCCAGAGTCGGGTGTCCCTGCTATCTCACGCACGGACGGGATGTGCGGCCAGAGTCGGGTGTCCCTGCTATCTCACTCACGGACGAGATAAAAGCAGCTGGACGCTATGACATCCAACCGGAGCGTTTCGCGCCTGCAAGCCGAGAAACGGCCTGGGCGGTGTGGGGCCTGGCGGGGTTTTATTCTATGTTCGTTTTCGTCCGTGCCGCTACCAGTTCGTGATCGTTCGTGGTGGAGAGTTGCAGGAGGTGGGTGAATCCGGTCAATGCGGCTGTTGTGCAGGACGGACTGGAGGTCGAGAGGTTAGTCAGGGTCCTATGCGAGGTTACGGCCCGTGCTCACAGTCAGCCAGCGCGCCGAGCGTCGCCGCCGCACCACCCAGCGCTGACGGCCACTCCCACCGCGCAGGTGCTGAAGACGACGCGCGACGACAAGACGAAGCGGGCGAAGCGGCGCCGCCGGCGACGGCCGGCCAAGCCGCGCTCCGAGGACGACTGCTTCCGCTGCGGCCTCGGCGGCCAGCTGATCCTCTGCGACTTCGCCGACTGCCCCAAGGCGTACCACGCCAGCTGTCTGCAGCTGGACCGGGCCCCTTACGGTGAGAGGGACGGCGGACCTCGGCCCCATCGTGAGCTGTATCCAGATACGTGTACTACTGTCAGGCTAGAACGCTTATTGCCTGCTACTTAGAATATAAGTGTGGAAGGTACTCGTATTAGGTTTGCTTCTTTTTGTTTCGTGGCTATGTCTGTTGAATCGTTTCACATCCTCGTGGTATTCTTGCCTCAGACGTTGATTGCAACACTCATTGTACAACGCTAACGACATCCCGTGTTTGTTGAATGCGTTACTCCCTGAACGCACGAAGTGTCGGCCTTGACCCGGATGATGCCGAGTCGTCGCCGCGCTGACGGCGGCCCACGTCGGCAGGCAAGTGGGTTTGTCCATGGCACCACTGCGACATATGCGGACAGCGGGCCGTGCAGATGTGCGTCCAGTGTCCCAACTCGCTCTGCAAGAACCACCTGAACACGAGCATGGCACACCACCCGGAGCTGGGCGACCTGTGCGACGACCACGAGCCGGCCGAGGTGGCGCAGGTGAGGGCGACGCCGCCCGCTCCGGCTGGCCGCCACCGCGGTACGATGGGCGGCCGGGCAGAGATGAGGCAGGCGGGGATATGGGTCCGCTGACTGTTGACTGGCAACCCCGAGGCATGGCGCCTTTGGGAGTGGTGAGGCGCAGTGTTATTCTCGTGCTAGTTTCGACTCCGGTCGCGGCTGGATCACGAGCCGCTTGTCGCGTCGTGGGGCGGTGCGCTGCCACCGACCGCACCGCCCTCTCATCCGTCCCTGTTCTCCCGGCCGTCAGATGCTGACCGAGAGGGCGCGGCGGCGGGAGGACGCGCCGGAGCCGCCGCTCAAGCGGCCGCTGGCGGACGGCGACGGGGGCGACGCCAAGCGGCCGCGCTCGGAACCGACGTCGACGGAGGGCACGTCCGAGAGCGAGTCGGCCGCCGGCCTGGGCTGAGTGCCGGCCGGCCCCGGGCCTGGTCTGCTGTCAGGGCGCGGAACAACCAGACGCCGCCCAGGTCCGATCTGGTCTGGCCTGGCCTGCCCTGGTTTGGTGTGCTCTGGTCTGGTCTGGCCTGTTCTGGTTTGATCCTGTCTGGTCTGGGCTGGTCTGGTCTGGTCCGGCCTGGTCTGGTCTGGTCTGACCTGGCCTGGCCTGGCCTGGCCTGGCCTGGCCTGGTCGGGTCGGGTCGGGTCGGGACATGGGACGAGCGAAACGAGTCCGGTCCAGCTCCTGCCTGATCGGGACGCGGGACGATCGGAGACAGCCCGGCTCTGGTCTGGTCTGGTCAAGGCCCGGGCGGGGCGCACGCTTCCCGCTTGGGTCTGGTGGCCTGGCCTGGCTGGGACGCGGGACGGACAGCCGCCGGCCGCCGTGTCGCCGTCATTGCGCATTGTGCCATGTGTTGTGTGGGCTCCACCAGTTGCTGTTGGCCGGAAGCGGCGCGGATGTCGCATGGTCTTATTGTCCGATTTTGAGACATCCTCCGGCCCAAAGCCGTCGAGCGCGCCCATCTGCAGTGTAGACGACTGACAGCTCTTTTAAGAGTGTACCTCTGCCGATGCCACCCGCTGCGTTTCATCCACTGCTGCAGACTTCATTGAATGGCGGACATAAGTGTAAATACAAATAAAAACGAATCCCAGACCTTTGCGCTGCCGATCGCCATGTTGTTCTCACTCGTGTAGATGGATGCAGCTCCTGACGTACTGGCCGCGACTGCAGATGTGAGGGGTCGTAATAAAACCATCGTGGCATTGATCGTTGAGCAACAAATAAAAGAAGATGACATGCTAACTGGGCCTTCGCTGTAGACGGCTTATGATCCTGTTCGCCCGATTTTGAGACGTTCCTGTCGCTGAAAAGCTGCCTAGCGAGGTCACTTGCAGTGCAGACGACCGATAGCTTTTAAAGGTGTCGCTCCAACTGTTGTCATACTCGTGGCATGAGGTCGCGTTACCAACGTGCAACATTAAGTTTATGATTGACTGGTTAAAAGAGCGGGTTTAGCCCGCGGTCTCGCGTGGGCGATAAGCGCACGGCGAAACAGCTGCGAATCTCGAGCCTCACGCTGGAGCGTGAGGCGCGAGGCTCTCAAAGTGAGTTGGGGGAGGGGGGCGCTTGTCACTCGGGAATGACTCAACTCACTCCCAAAATGCGCCAGCAAACTGATCTAGATTTGTTAGCGGCAAATTAAACGACCAACGATTCCGGATCCTCCGGATTTTGCCCACTCTCTTAAAGTTAGGAGGGGCTGGAATCTAACTGGCTGGGGAAATACACCATTGCTCTCTCGCGACTGCCCGCGAAGCATGCTGCGGCCGTCTGCTCGAATAGCGGTTGCCGATTTTCGCTGAAGGTGTAGGGCAGCCGTCGACTCTACCGCGCGACCCTGCCGCTGACAGCCTCTGCCAAGCGGGCGGCGTCTGTCGCTGTCGTGCGGTGGCAGACGGGATGGGACCGGGTCCCGCTCGTGGCGGCGCGCACCCTCCGGTCGCCGCCGGGCCGAGAGGACAACGCAGCGCGATGTACCGCGTCACAGTCGCCTCACGCCACCGGCTCGACGGTCGCGTCACGCGTCACGCTCGCGTCCGCGGCGTCACGACGTCACCGTCCAGCGACGTCTGCGGTGGGTCGAGAATCGGTCCGCCCGCCTCAGCGCGGCCGGCCGGCGGAGCCGAGGCGGCCGCGGCAGACGGTTCTGCTGACGGCTTCGCGGCGGAGACGGATTAGCTCCTTCAGGGAAGGACCTGGAGGAGCCGCGCCTCGCGCTCTGGGTCGGCAACTGACGACGGGAGGTGCTGATGATGTGTGGGCTCCGCTTGGTCGGAGAAAATCCGCCGCCAAAACCTGCGCTTTGCATGTAAGTGCGCACGTGACGTTTAGTGTATTAGCAGATCGGTAAGCGAAGAGGCCGCCACTGCGGGAGACACGGGCGCTATGGTCACCAGCAAGGCCCGGCTAAATGGAATCGGCCACTAGGCGTAGCGAGACAGGTCGCGGCGCTGCGGGCAAGGGAGTCGGCAGTTGTTCTGGCGCCCGCGTGCCGCACACTGGCTAGGGTGGCTCCCAATCCAGCCAACGCGTCACACGTAGTGTTGGGCAGGGGGGGGGGGGGCAGAAGCCCACTTAGCACGACGCCAATGGAAGCACATCTATAGACCTGGAGCGGTACCGGACAGCCTCATCACAATGCGACGGATCTCACTGTCGGGTGGGGCGGCGTCACGTAGCACATCAGCACACATCAGGCCCGACCACCACTGGGGCCTGAAGCACAGAGCTCGTCCATAAGAGCCTCACTAGCACGCAAAATTCGTGACCTCCGCCGACCTCTCCGCATCCCGCGGCGGCTCAGCAGGTCACAGGCCCGCTGGGCGGCCACCGGCACACCGCGGGCGCTCCTGTGGCGGCTGGTGCCGGGAGAGTTCGAGCCAAAGGTGCGCTGGTCGGCGACAGCTTCAGCAGTGGTGCGGCGCCGGCTGGTTACCTGGTAGGCGGGCGGCTCTCACACCGCCTGCCGCCGCGGAGAACACCGATACAGAGGCAGCCGGGGCGCCCGCACCGCTCATCTGTGTCGGAGCAGTCGGCCGGTCGCGAGGCTTGAGTGGCCGCCGGCCGACAGATGGCGGCGATGCTGGTATGATCTCCGGCGAGTGGTGGCAGCCGCTTACAGTTCTGACCTCGAACTGTTTAGGCTTGCGCTTTTTAATAAATAATATTCTGAAAAGGAAACGCCCCGGTTAGCGTCACCTGCGACAGTGCCTTTGCATGTTTGAGGACATTTTAAGACTTACAAGCTTGCTTCAAGGTTCCAGCAGCGGGGACACAGCACAGTAACAATGAATGGCCTCATTCTGCAGTCTGGCGTGGTTACGAGATGTCTGGCCAGGTTCCATCAACAGGTCAGACCAGATGCCGTCAGTGAGCATTCAGGACGAAGCTTAACATCTGCTGACGGCCACCCTCTCCCCATTCCCGGGTCTACAGAGTGGCCACTGCCAGTCAACTGAGCAGCCGCCGACGGCTGCTGCCCGCTCCCAACCCCTCACCGGCCGCTCTGACCGGACACCGTCGACAGACACAGCGGACTAGGCCGAGCAGCCGCCAGCTGTCCACCCGACTGACCGTTGGGCCGGCGGCAGGAGCTGCCCAGCCAGCTGGGCGAGCAGTTGCACTCGCCGCTGACCGGGTCACAGGGCGTGCCCTCCGAACAGCGGCAGCGGCGCCGGCAGGCCGGGCCGTACCGGCCGGCGGGGCACGGCTTCTCGCACGCCGCCCCGGCGCGCCCCGTCGGACACGGGTACGCCCCAGTGGCCGGGTCACACGGGGTGCGCGCGCACGGCAGCCGGCAGTCCTGGCCGAATGTGCCTGCCGGAGCGGACGCGGGGTGCTCAGGCGGTCTTCGATGGCCAGTTGGTCGCGGTGCGGCGGGCAGGGTAGGAACCCCTAAGCCTCTTCGAAGGATTTCACGTTACACACGGCACCATGATTCAAGGAACAGATAGTCAGCGGGATGGTCATGTGACCGTTTCCAGAGATGTCGCTAAGGCATGCCGGCGATCTGTTGTTCAAGATCGCCAGATACACGTCTGGGTGAATACATGCATGCACCCAGTCATGTGTGTATGTGTAACATGCTGTCAATGCTACATCGAACTGCCGCTGCCGTATCGTGGCCTTTGTTTCACGGGGTCTTCACTCCACAGCGGCCTCAGAAAGCGGTCAGAACGACAGTCAACACACTCTCTGCTGCTGTGCATTATACGGAACGCCCGTTTGCCGCTGAAATGGACCTTCAGCTTTCCAGATCTGACCCGAGGGCCCAAGCACAGAGGACCTGTGCGGCCGCTGGGCCCGTCCAACACCATCCAGTGCCCCTCTACCAAACTGGTGGGGGTGGAGACAATGACAGCACAGTCCCGCCCGAGCGTCATGCTTACCCTGCGGGCAGACGTCCTGGCAGAGGTGGCCCATGTAGCCCGGGGCGCAGGTGCAGCCGCCGGTCACGGGGTCACAGCGGCCGCCGTTGTAACACCAGCACACCTGCCGACCAGCGTCACAGTGGTCATGACTGGGGAGGCGGCGACCGGCACAACCGCAGCCCAGAGTCACAGTGGTCATGTCTGGGGAGGCGGCGGCCGGCACAACCGCCGCCCAGTGTCACAGTGGTCACGTCTGGGGAGGCGGCGACCGGCACAACCGCCGCCCAGCGTCACAGTGGTCATGTCTGGGGAGGCGGCGACCGGCACAACCGCCGACCAGCGTCACAGTGGTCATGTCTGGGGAGGCAGCGACCGGCACACCTGCCGCCCAGCCTCACAGTGGTCATGTCTGGGGAGGCGGCGACCGGCACACCTGCCGCCCAGAGTCACAGTGGTCATGTTTGGGGAGGCAGCGACCGGCACACCTGCCGACCAGCCTCACCGTGGTCATGTCTGGGGAGGCGGCGACCGGCACACCTCCGCCCAGCGTCACAGTGGTCATGTCTGGGGAGGCGGCGACCGGCACACCTGCCGCCCAGAGTCACAGCGGTCATGTCTGGGGAGGCGGCGGCCGGCACAACCGCCGCCCAGAGTCACAGTGGTCATGTCTGGGGAGGCAGCGACCGGCACATCTGCCGCCCAGCCTCACAGTGGTCATCACTGGGGAGGCGGCGACCGGCACACCTCCGCCCAGCCTCACAGTGGTCATGTCTGGGGAGGCGGCGACCGGCACAACCGCCGCCCAGCCTCACAGTGGTCATGTCTGGGGAGGCGGCGACCGGCACAACCGCTGCCCAGAGCCACAGTGGTCATGTCTGGGGAGGCGGCGACCGGCACAACCGCCGCCCAGCCTCACAGTGGTCATGTCTGGGGAGGCGGCGACCGGCACAACCGCCGCCCAGTGTCATAGCGACTGCTTTGCTGGCTGAGGACAGGCGTCGGCCTGACTGAGACAGAAGCGCGACTGAGTGCAACTGAAATATTCACACGGAGTGGTAAACCCACCAGAGGCGAAACTTCCCCCGAAATTGCGGATGTAGATGTTATGTCTTGGCCCATTCTCTGTATGCAACACTATATGCCTAAGGCTAACCTATTGAAAGTTCCGTACACACAAATATCCGTACACACAAACGACCGCGGCTGCGCTGAAAACAATCTATGACAAGCATCATGCAGCGACGCACACCGTCACCGAGTCGACCGGACCGCCCTGCGCCTCGCCCCCCCCCCCCCCCCTCCCCCCGGGCGGCCCGGACTCACCTTCGCACAATGGCGACCGTGGTAGCCGTGCGGACACCTGGACGCGCAGAGCTTGCCGTAGAAGCCGGCGGCGCACGCGCACGTGCCGGCCACGTGGTCCAGCACGCCGCCGTTGCGGCAGCGGCCCCGGTACATGCAGTTGGGCCCGTACCGGTTGCGGCGGCAGGGCGTGCGGCACCTGGTGTCGGAAACGAGTAAACTCAGCTCTACGGCGCGAACTGAATGACATGGTTATGAATCGAGGGTACTTGCGTCGACTTTCTACGGACTATTGCACGGACTTTTGGACTATTGTACGGACTTTCCTTGGTACGGGCGGCTTTCACACTTACTGAGCGTGGAGACTTCGATTCCGAGCAGCCTCGGACAGTTGCAAGTCGGTTCAGATTCAAACGATCTAAATTACGCAGTTAAAACAAACTCAATCTCGTAATGGTATTGCCTCAATACTGGACCAACTACGACTCTAAAGACAACGTTAGCGGTTTGAAATGTAACTCACGATTTTCTTTGGCATGCAACATGCGCGTTACCGGAAGTCCACGACTTATGGAGGAAACATATGAAGGCGCCGATGGTGTGGGAGTGCAAACGGATGGTGGCGCGAATTCACAATTACGACCAGAAGATCAAAACGTAAGCAAAGGTTGGTTGCTGCCGCCAAGTAGAACGCAAGAGCCCTGTTAGAAGGCATTACTCCCTATGCCCTCCACCTATAGTGGTGCATTTCACCTTAACTTTGACTACATATATCACTTCTACATTTGGATGAACAAGCCGGCCATTGTGAACAGTCAAAGACATTGGAGCCTGTCATACACACATGCTACGTTGGCATAAACTGTAACGTGGCAAGGTCTGTCAAGACGGCTCACGACTCGCCCGTACAAAAGGTTCTTCAAAAACATCGAAAATGATGCGTATGACACATATCGACGAGTTGAACACAACGGCGTGCTGAAATGCTTGGTGCACGCGATAATTTGCTTTCAGTGGTTTCAGCTGATCATCCCACTAAAACATGGAGGAGTTTTCAGGGGGACGTACCTTATCATCGCCATCGGGGGATTCGTCTTGACCTGCCCTGCCCAAACATGGCATCCACGTCCTGTCTTCGCCTAGCCCACCGGAGCTGACTCTCGAAATCATCGCGAAACAACCATGTGTGCACTGCGTCTCAATGGGTTGCGCACGGCGCATGCTCAAATGCTTCGTAATGGGGTAGTGTCCTTTCAGAGGTGGCATTCCCATGTTCTCAAAGGATCTCGTCAAGCGCATAAAATTAAACTTCATATTCTCAGACGGCTGGTAGCATTGGGTTGAGCTTGCAGCTGCCCTTATCTACCCGACGGTATCTCAATCAGGTCTCGCTTTGATTATGCACGAGTAAGCTCAGTTTTCCACCTCAGAACTCATGTGACCCTAATTGACTTTTCCATGACGTTGAATGAAACTGCTTTCGATGGCCTCTACGATTTTGTATTTTTGGCATATGGGCATGTACGGTGATGCTGACAACACAAGATTGCCTACAAAAGATCGACCGGGAGTGTTGAGTTTCTCACAGCCATCCAGCTGCCATCACTGACTGAACTTCTGAAACTCACCCCGTGCGCCCATCTCACATATCAAACCATTTCTATCAACGCTCTACGCTTCAATGTGCCCTCAGTTAACTTGCCTCTAGATCGCTGGTTCACCTAAGCGCGAGCCAGGTCATCTTTTCACGCAATATATAAGCTTTCACTGACTTTTCATACTGGTTTACGTGCATACCTATTGCGTCCATGCGATTCGGTGAGAAACTTAGAAATCCCGGCTAGTCCTTTGTCGGGAATCGCCACTCTATTATGACTGTCAGCATAAGTATTAAAGCGAAAAATCTGCTGTTGGAGTCCAAATAACTTAAGAGCAGTTGATAACAGACCACAAACCCTCGTATTTCCCGCATCAGTGCGACGACAGGAGGGTTTATGTGACGCTACGGTACAGACCAGACCATCGCGCGTGGTGTCGCGCGAACAAACTCGCCGCCGCCCCATAGCTGACCCTACAGGGTCAGCTATGGCGGGGTCACATTGGCGGCAGTGGCGACTGTCGGCTTCCGATCATTTGAAACCTATCGGGGTGACGAGGAATATCGACTGCCGCATGATACTCGACTTCATATTTGCCAGTTGTGAGGAGACGGACCGAGTGAGGATAAAAATACAACGACTAGAACAACTCGGAAATACGAATTGAGCATGGTTCTGAAACGAGGTTCCTGCGCCGCTGTTCAGCTCTGGCGTTACATCAATAACAGCGCGAGGAATAATAAGTGACAAGCAGAGCTTGAGTAAACATCTCGCCGCCAATGTGTACACATTTAAACGGTGGAAAACCGGCAGGACAGTTTGTCAACCAAGCTCTTACAAACTGACAATGCATGAATTCAGAGCCGAGGCAACCAGAACAAGCGCCCGCCGGAGAAAACGCGGAGTTTGTCGACGGCCTCTTGCCCGAGGTTTTCCCTGACCTGGAAGAATGACACCAAGATCTGGCCTGGCTCAGCGGGCTGGTCGACCTGGCACCGGAAAACTTCGCCGCTGACGACAAGAACTGCAAGCCTTTGGAGAAAAAGCGTGGAGAGACAGGGACCTGCAAGTCAGAGGACTGACCCAGAGCCGGAGCAATTGCGAGCTTATCCGCTGGAGCTTCTCAGCAGCCTGCAGCCATCATGGCTACTATCACACAATTTGAATGTTCAGGCAAGGCACGCCCATCATGCCCCTAGGAAACCAGGATTCTGAAGTTCTAAAATGGCGACCATCATGGCAACTTAGACCAAGGGCGCGAACATCTTCACCCCAACAATATCGCTCATAGTAGGGAAATAATCTTGAGTCAAAGATTCTTGGTCTTGTAGGCAAAGAATATTCAATACGTTGATCGGTACATACTCATAGCAAATTTTCGTCGGGGAATATTTTGCACATGTGCTGTATGAGTTGATACTCGAAACCATCCTTTTCTTAATGAACCGTCTCTCTCTCTCTCTCTCTCTCTCGCTCTCTCTCTCTTCTCTCTCTCTTCTCTCTCTCTCTCTCTCTCTCTCTCTCTCTCTCTCTCTCTCTCTCTCTCTCTCTCTCTCTCTCTCTCTCTCTCTCTCTCTCTCTCTCTCTCTCTCTCTCTCTCTCTCTCTCTCCTCTCTCTCTCTTCTCTCTCTCTCTCTCTCTCTCTCTCTCTCTCTCTCTCTCTCTCTCTCTCTCTCTCTCTCTCTCTCTCTCTCTCTCTCTCTCTCATCCCATCTAACATGCCCTTCGAGTTCAAGCTGGTCCTGCCATCCGAGGCTATACCGTGACTATGAACAAGAACCGAAGCCGGCCTCTGAGTGTAATGAGCCTCAATCTGACTGAGCCAGTGCACTTCCGGGGTTGACTTTACGTCGGCTGATGCAGACTGAGCAGCCAGCCCAACTGTCCTGCCTGTCGCAAGTTAGCACGACTCATAATGGGGTGTACATAAAAGCCATGAAACCGCAATGCTTTTTGGCGCAGAACGTCAGCTGCAATAGGAGAGTAACGCACCTCGGTCTCCAGTCTGCCATTATCCATCGTCACATCGTGTCAGGTGAGGCCTATGTCGGTTACCCAGCGCTAGGCCCTTTCCCTGCCGAAGTGCCCAAACCGGGTAGCGGACCGTAACGCTGCACTTCGAAGGGACACGTGATGACCCCACCGACTGACCGTAACGCTGTACCTCGGAGGGGCACGTGACCCCACTGACTGACCGTAACGCTGCACTTCGAAGGGGCACGTGACCCCACTGACTGACCGTAACGCTGTACCTCGGAGGGGCATGTGACCCCACTGACTGACCGTAACGCTGCACTTCGGAGGGGCACGTGACCCCACTGACTGACCGTAACGCTGCACTTCGAAGGGCACGTGATCCTGCTAACTAGTCAGCTGGTCGAACGGTTCGGTAGAAGAGGACGGTCGTTTTCGTGACCGTTACGAGATAATCTGAGACTGATGAGCAACATCGGCGAATAGTATGTCACCGTTCGAAGTCGGATTCTTTAAAGTTGAACGCCCTGGAGAATGACTTTTTTGTGACCGTGTCATCTGTATTGCTCCAGCGAATGAGTTGAGACTGGCAAGTTCTTTGGCGCGTGTCCAACTATCAAAAACCGGTACAAATGCGAATAACCACGACACAGGTCACACCGATCTTCGAACATGAAACCAATACAAACGTCTCAAATCCTTCCTTTACGGTTCACCTTTTTCAAGACCAAAGCATCGCCGGGGATACCAGGAAGCTAAAAATAAGAGAAATCTGACGGGTCGCCCAGCGTGACCCGAGCGAGTCATGTCAGGTGTGAAATAATCGTATTTGATGAATTTCAAGAATTTCATCACTTTCGCCACCCGGGAAAATGGATGACAAACTGAATACTTCTCTCTGAGTGATCTGTTGTGGGCAATCTAACTCCACTACATGCACGCGTGCCAAAAATAAGACAAATCGTAGGGGCCGACCGAATCGGTGCCTTTGACCGCCATGCAAAGGTCACTTAGTACTTTCATGACGCCGCATAACATCACGCACATTTCACAAGCATAAAACATGTTGGAAGTGTTCTACCAAACCGGACCATACGTCGTCCCGTCTAAAATCTAAAAAAACAAACACATTGAACACGTTTCACGACCAGCCACTTCGGCAGGGCCGGACCACTTCGTGCCGGACAGCGAGCCTGAACAACACGGCTGGGTTCCTTTCCACCTGTCCCCGTATGACCAGAAAGGAATGAGATAAGTCCGTTGAAAGATGGCGGTCTAAACTCACCACGGCTACGAAGCACGCAAAACTGCTCGAAGCCGCCCGGCCGGACCCAGCCCAACACAACAGCAGCTGAGAGCCGTCCTAGCCCGCGATGCGCCTGCCCATTAAAATGCTGGGCTGGGCTCCGAACGCCCGTCCCGAGGTCAACCACCCCACGGCGGCCGGCGGCGGCGGCGGCGGCGGCGGCGGCCGGCCACCTCGGACCCAGTGGTCCCGCGCCGGCCGGCGCGAGGTGAGCGGCCGCCATGGCCGGAACCTGGGCCCACGTCAAGCGCCGCTGGACACCGCTGTTCGGCAGGCTGCTGCTGACCGGCGTCGTCGCCGGTCTGCTGGTGGTGGCGCATCTCTCCCGACACCAGGCGGTCTCCGGGTGAGTGGGCCACGTCGAGGGCTGGTGTCCCGCGACCGCGCTGCCGTGCCGACTGCGCCACTGCAGGCACGCTCTGTGCGGGCTTGCGGGTGACGCCAACGGTAGAGGTGCGGTAACCCTAGTGGCTGTCCTCCCCTGGCTCAGGCGGCCCAGGGTCGGCCCTTGGGTCAGAGTGTGACTGCGCTCCCCTGTCTCAGACGTCCGGGGTCGGCCCTTGTGTCCTCGTCTACTCGTACTCCCTCTCCCCTGTCTCAGACGTCGGGGTCGGCGCTGTGTCGGCGTCTGACGTACTCCCCTGTCCAGACGTCCGGGGTCGGTCCTGTGTACGCGGTCTGACTGACTCCCCTGTCTCAGACGTCCGGGGTCGGCCTTGTGTTGCGTCTGACTGTACTCCCCTGTCTCAGACGTCCGGGGTCGGTCCTTGTGTCCGTCTGACTGTACTCCCCTGTCCAGACGTCCGGGGTCGGTCCTTGTGTACGCGTCTGACTGTACTCCCCTGTCTCAGACGTCCGGGGTCGGTCCTTGTGTCCTCGTCTGACTGTACTCCCCTGTCTCAGACGTCCGGGGTCGGTGCTTGTGTCCGCGTCTGACTGTACTCCCTGTCTCAGACGTCCGGGGTCGGTCCTTGTGTCCTATCTGATGCACTCCCCGTCTCAGACGCCGGGGGTCGGTCCTTGTGTCTCATGACTGTGCACTCCCCTGTCTCAGACGTCCGGGGTCGGCCCTTGTGTACGCGTCTGACTGTACTCCCCTGTCTCAGACGTCCGGGGTCGGTCCTTGTGTTGCGTCTGACTGTACTCCCCTGTCTCAGACGTCCGGGGTCGGTCCTTGTGTACGCGTCTGACTGTACTCCCCTATCTCAGACGTCCGGTGTCAGCCCTTGCGTCCCCGTCTGACTGCGCTCCGCTGTCTCAGTCGCTTCGAGTAATCCCATGTAACCGTATTTCCTTGCATCAGGCGGCCACAGGTGTGTGTTCGCAAAATGAATTGGGGAAGGAGGGAAGGTGATCAGAGAAAAGTGAAGAAACCTACCCCGTAATGCGCCAACAAACGGATTTCTTCTCAGATTTGGCCCACCGTCTTATGAAAATGGGGCGGGGGAGGGGGGGGGGGGCGACGCTGAAGCCCCAAATGAATAGGAAACCACACCCGGTCATGGAATAACCCGTTCGTCCCTCACGACAATGTCTTTCCTTCGTCAGATGGCCTCGGGCTAGTCCGCTGGACCAAACGCCGACGCGCACAGCCGAGCTGCTGGCCGCACTCTACCAATACCTGGAGACTCCCGAGCCCTGCTGCCGCCGCCTGCAGCGCTTCGGCGGCGCCGCCAACGGTGACGGCGACAAACTGGTGTGCATGGACGCGGCGCTGCGGCCGCCGCCCGGCCGCTGCCTCGTCTACTCGGTGGGCGTGGCGAATGACTGGAGCTTCGACCGCGCCATGGTCGAGCACGGCTGCGAAGTGCACTCGTTCGACCCGACCGTAGGCCGGCCGGACGGGCCGACCGAGTTCGGCGGCCACTTCCACGCGGTCGGCCTGACGGGCGACAACAGCAGCGCCCAGCAGCCGATGAGGATGGCCACGCTCGCCCAGCTCCGCGCGCAGCTCGGCCACCAGCGACGCGACATCGACTACCTCAAGGTCGACATCGAGGGCAACGAGTGGTCCTGGCTGGACGGCGAGGAGCTGGAGGTTTTCAAGCACGTGCGGCAGCTCGGAATGGAGGTGCACTTCCTGGACCTCGAACACTCCCCCTCTTCGTACGAGCCAGTGCTGTGGTACTTTGAGACGTTCCAGTTTCTCCGCGAGCAGGGGTTCTGCCTGGTGAGCGCCACGGAAAACGTCGTCGTTCCGAAACGGTTATCTCTGCCCGGAATGACCGAGAAGAAGGCCCTTTTGTTTGAAATGGTGTGGGTGAAAAGCAAATAAGACTCTGGACTTTTACGTGCCACCACGCTCGAAGGTGCAAAACAGCCATTAATGAATAGCTCATTCCAAAGCGCATTCGACTTCGTGAAAGGTAAAATGTCATGTATCGTGTCCCTGTACATACCTGATGTGAGCTACAGATGCTCAAGGAAAAGCCAGTAAGAATGCTGGACGTGTATATATATATATATATATATATATATATATATATATATATATATGGATATATGTGTATGGTATCATTAAGTCCGGGAGAATACAGCATGCTATGTAATAGGAACACACAAATATTGAACTGTAAGACGCAAGCCGCTGTTGAACTCCGGCGAGCCGGTGTACGTTCAGCATTGCCGCTCAAAGAATTAGACGTCTCACAAATGCAGCCTCGCCAGATCAAGTTATCGCTCTCGCTATCCGAGCCAATTCTCAAGTTCACCCTTTGCACATGGATCCGCGTTCCACTCCAGAGTTTGGGGCAGGAGTACCGAGAGTCACTCCCAGCCCGAGTCCATCCAGTTTCACTGCACATGAGCCCGAGTCCGTCCAGTTTCACTGCATATGAGCACGAGTCCTGTAGTACGGATGTTGTGAGAATGTCTCCTGATTTGATACAAAAATGTACTTAGATAAGACCGTAGTAATAGCCTTATTCCTCGGAGAAACACCTGGAGAATGTTAGACCGGCAACGCCGCGGACCACACCACTCACGACCGGCTGGAGTGAGGCGGCTCTGGCCCCACTATGGCGGAATCGGACCCAGCGGACCCACCAGCCCAGCAGCTGTCATGTAGTGTTTTACGGTTTACTTAGTCTTTCTTTGGTTTCTGTCAGCTCGGAAAGACCATTGCAAAGCGAAGGTTAGACAAGGTTTCACAAACCGGCTAACAGATGGGAAAGAACAGCTGCGACGGTCTGGCTATCTCCAGTACCGGGGTTCATACCACGCACAGGGGCGGTTTGTGGTTGGTGTGCGCCCCGCTTTCGTGCCGTTGCTCGGCCGGTCGGTAGGCCCGTTCAGGGATAACAGTAGCAGTAGGCCCCCGGAACGGTGAGCTGTTTCAGGCCGAACGACGAAGCGGCCAGTGGGAATAAGCGGGCAAGTGAATTTAAATGCAAACGGTAATCGATACTACTACTGCCTAATGACATACAACTTCTTTCACTTACCTTATGCGGCCTGCTTTTGAACGTGAATGAGTAGGAAGCCGGTACAGCCAGGTTATAGGGGTACGGCAGGGTAGCGGCATCAGGTCCTGCACGTTCGGACATAGTCGCTCGTTCAAAAAGAATAAAGCTTACAACGTGGTGGGACCAGGGTCTACGCAATAACCTAAGCTGAGCCTGAATCACCCGAATACCACTACGCAAAACTTCGAAAATAATTATCTGTTTTAATGTAACCATCCCATGTAATGTGTAATGTAACCATCACATAACCATTCCCGTTTCAGTTTGATCAGTTTGGCCATTTGCCAACTGGCTAGCATCTACGAGCTATACCGCCACAGCTTTTGGAATTCGATCCCAAATGAATGTCACTTACGGGCCCAAATATCTGATATTCCACCAACTGAGTTCCTTGCCCCTTGTCTACGTGACATGGCATGCAATCTTTACGGCCACCTGCTGGACCACTTGAGACATGAGGTGGACCATACCTATGTGAAGTCCAGACCACCGCTGTTTTTACTGCCACAAACGCAAGTGGCAGCAGCTGAGTAAGGCTTGAAATGTGGATAAATAATGAGTGCGCAAACAGTCTGGGAGGCGTTGACCCATAATCTTGTAACTAATAAAGGTAGGTTTGCGTGATGTAATCTACCAAGAATATGCTTTCGTCATCAAGGCCCATCCGAAATGGCAACTTAATAAATATACCAAGTTAAATGGCAACCGTGTCCACTGTCTGGCAGTCGCCGTCCCAAAGCGTACGATAACGATTTTTCAGCCCCATCCCAAACGATACAAGTTAAATTGGTAGAATTAGTGCAGACTATTCAATACGATGCTATGTTATGTTTATGTTGCTTTTAATCTGAACTGCTGAGTTATGTTTCGTTGCTTTAAGCATGGATGTCGATTTCTGAAAATGATTGGGGGCAGATTCGTGGAAGTCGTCCTAAGGGGACAGGGCCAGAAACTTTTCAGATTTGGTGCCTAATGTTCTGGTTATCAGTTGTATGCATATATATATATATATATATATATATATATATATATATATATATATATATACCGTGCATGGAAGCATCGCAGATTGCATCTACTTCTTACAAAGGCACTTGCTTTGTGAAACTGACGGGATGCAATTGTAGTTTTCTCTTGCATACAAAAAAGTTTAGTTGGTGTATAATTTATCATTATGTGCTCAGGATTTTTGTATTTATTCATCCGTACAAGAATTGTCCAGCGTCCACAATATATGTGGGCACATATTCATAGCTCATTTATACGCAGGTTCTCGGTACACCAAAACGTCATCGATAAGACATATGCATTTAAGTAAATATCAGTGCCAACGAATGCATGTAAGATACTGTTAATAATCATCCACGCATAAGTTAGCAACATGTTTTTTCAACCTTTCCGCAAATACGCTCAGGCAGAAGTCCTCCTGTTGAGAATCCCTTTCCCTCGCTCTTTGACGAAGACGAATGCAAGCCAGCTTTACGGCTGGGGACAGTGTTCCAAGCTGTTGTGCCTCATGAAAGGAAAACTATCATCCGTTTCACTTCGAGCGTGTGAAAAATGAAACAGCCGTCATACCAATGTCATGCGTAAAACAGGTTGATTGTAACAACGTTTCCGGTTGAGTTAGCTTTTCCGTTACCACGGGATAATATCGACATACGTATACTCGGTGCTCAATGAGCGTACCGACAGAGAGACTCAGCCAGTCTTGGTAATCGTGGAGGGCGGATGGGGTTGAATAAGCCCTCCCCTGGGGTAAGGCTCCGCCTAAAAAAAGAAGTCACCGGATATGCCCCACTTGATTTCGAGGGGAGCCTTGCCCTTCTTCAAAGTCAGGTGTCACCAACAGATGCAATGCTATTTGTATTTTGCAGTCGACAAACTGAAGGAAGCACACCGGTGCTGTTCATTTTATGATGTTTCAGTGGACTATTCCTGAGCCGATAGCAAACAGGGGCTGCGCCGGAGCTTTTCTGGGTTGTACAAATATCCTGAAATTAGATCTTAGATCCAAATAAGGTCGTACATTTGCATTCATATTGGCCTATTTTGGTCTCAAAGCGCTCAACTTTGTCCACAATCAAATAAGGAAAGAACTTCATAGCCCAGTTTTGGCCGTGCGCGTTCGCAAGTCTTACAACAAAAACCCCCGACACCCGCCCTTGCAGTCTCCGGAGGCCGTGCCCGTCGGTCCTGCGTCTAACACTAGGCGGTGGCCAACGGGCGGAGGCAAACGACAACGTCTCTGAAGGAAATGCTTTTGAACGCGATAAGAATGCTTCGAGGGTGTCCGGGAATATGTTTCATCTGTGCAACTTTTAGGTTTTTAATATAAACAGTCTAGCATTCATAGCACCGCGAATCGTTGGTAGAACTAGACAAGAAAATGCAGAATCTCTATTTTCTTGTTGCTGCCGCTATTTATCTTTTCAGAGGATAAGCTCAAAGTTATTGAAGTTGAATACACGCCAGCGTCAATGTCGTAACGGTATGAATTGTTTTCAAATGCTTTTAGCAGCATTATTTCACGATGGCTGTTCTCCGGCACCAGGCGCCCACCACCCGGTGTTAGCTGCAGTGCTGCACTGCTGCACTCGGTATTGGCCAACGCCGCTCGGTCTCATGGAGACTGCAGCCCCGGCCATTGGTGTTCTTGCTGCTAAGGTTGTGAGCATGTAGGCCCAAAATTGTTTCACGTAATTTGTTTCACATGATGATCCTGAACAAGCATGAAGCCTCGCTTGTGTCGGCCTTTCTCATTTTTGACATCATTGTGATCCGCCTTGTTACACACAAACGAAACCCTTTTCCTTTTCCGGGCAAGGGGCCCCGTGGGTAAACCAATATGGTGCACATTACATTTCTCGGTCAGGGGCTTCAGGGCCATTCGGTTACAGCGTGGGGTGCCTGCCGGCCGTCATGTCGTTGACATTGGGGCAGGATCCCCTGGTCGATACGGAAACCCTTAGAGGGATACATCATACACTGGTCGCCTCCCTGACGCCGGAGGTCTCCTGATACGGCCACTTGTTCCCAAATAGACGCAAGGACCCTCATGGATGCAAACGATCCCTTATCGTCGGAGGTGTCCAATAATTGGCACAGAGACGACGGTTTGGCATAACGGGCCCCTGGCTGAAATGGGATCAGCAGCCCGCCGTTCGGTACCGGTATTCTGACTGACGAAGAGCTTTCAATTATTAATGCATATATTTAGCTATATTAATTATGTCAATACATTCAAGATGTTGTTGGGCATTAATATAATTTTGTTTGGCGTCGATCGTCGTAACCGGGTCGCAGTAATCGACTTAGCGTCGATGTTATGTGGCTTCGGACGTTGTAGGACTCACACGCCTCCGGGAGCAGCGTAAGTTGATTTGCGTGACTGGTGATGTCTGCCACGGCAATGCCTGCTGATTGCCGCTAGGCGGGGTGCATGTGCATCGTTCCCATTAGGTATGTTCGACACGGCTTGTGTTGGCGGTTATGGTCGGACTACTATCGCGATCGGTTTGGTCGGCTGGTGTCGATCGTCAGGTTTTTGCAACTTTTTCATCGAAAATGTATGTGAAGTAAAGGTCGACGCATATGAAAGGTTTCTTCAAATGTCGACGGCTAATAACTTTATTACAGTTTGTTTTCATTTTCTGCTGAGACCTCGTAGCAAAACAACGCAACTTGCTGCAGTTTCTATAGCTTAAATATCGCTGAATAATACCAAAACACTCCCAAAATGGTACAAAACTAGACCATGCCCAACCACAGATATGAATCGTATTATTAAAGAAATGCAGCATACAGAAGAAAAAAGACAGAAGAAAAACTCAAGCAAACACGGAACGACCGCGGAGCATTCAAAGTGGAACTAACTCGATCAGTTACACTAAGCTGGTCATGATACCGCAGTTTTCACTTTCTTTGGTTATTTTTCCTGTGAAACAATCATTAGAAACATTCTTGTAGATACATTCATGAAACATTCATGTAGATAATTCCGAGCCTCTGTTTGTAATGTCCGACATGAACTTGAGTTCCAGAAGGTTGGTGGAGGAGCCAAACTCGCTGTGGGGGGGCCAAATTGAATATTGGGGGGGGGGGGGGGGCAGTGACTCACCCAAAATAATACAATTCGACATCCGTGACTTCAAATATGAGCTGATGATTGAATAGTTTTGTTCTGAATCTGAGTTTGAGCCAAAATTCCAGGGTTCCGGAATCACGGATTTCGAGGATAAGTCATATTTAGTAAGGTTTGTGTCTAAGTCCAACCTCGAGTCAATTACTTTTGAACACGTGTTTGGGTGGAGATACGTCAATTGGCCCCCGGAAAGTTTTCCAAACTAATTATTGAACGTAGCGGCGTAGCCGCACCACTCTGCACAGCTGTAAGCAATTGGATAGCGTATGTTTTGGCTTAAAAACTAAATGTACCTTGTATACTTTGTCACATCGCTGATGCACGGCAGATCAAAATCAGGTCGTGGCTATCAGCGACGGCAATATCTATAAAATTGTTCAATCTGGTGTGGCAACGGGGTGCTAGACAAAAGCATACATCTCTGAAATAGTTTCTTAGACAACGCTTTAACTGAATTCAAAATTACAGCAAATTCCATTAACCTACGGTCAAGCATTAGCGTCAAGCTGAGGCCAAAACTAACGTCAAGCTGAGGCCAAAACAAGCCTCATTTTTATCGAACCAGCGTAAAGGGTGGCTTATGATGCTTATTTATAAGTTATTGATAACAGGGACCGCAACATACATCTTTTATGGACGTCTTACAGGTCAAGGAGGCCCATTGAACTTAAATGACCCAGACCAGTCCTTTTGTTTTTAGGAACGTACCACCCATCGTAAACCTAAACAAATTTTCAAATTCAAAAATCAAAACCATCTCTTAAGTGTTCGGTCACTACGATCTTATGAAGGTAAAAAGGTCACTGACCTTAAGTAAACACCAGTGATCTTTTCCTTAGGACAGGTATTTGGGTTCAAGGCTGTTGTACGAGGAGGTCTGGGGGCACATTACACACAAATTTTGATTTTGACGTTATTTGACCTCATTTGACCCGAAGGCCAACCTAAGAGATTAAATTTTGAAACAAATGAGCTCACACGGAGACCAGCCGACCCTGTGATTCTGCTGTGTCTGGCTCTTTTTATCTTTGAGGGGTCCAGGGGTTCATATAGTAGTTCATCATATGATATCGGGAGTTGAAATAGACTCACACCCGAGCGCAGAGTATTCAACCGACCACCCGGGCGCGCGTTAGTTGGCGAGTGCCAGTCTGAGTGTGTTTCAACTGGTACCTATTTGTGTTTGTTATACACATGTATATATATATATATATATATATATATATATACATATATACATATGTGTGTGTGTGTGTGTGTGTGTGTGCGTGCGTGTGTGTGTGTGTGTGTGTGTGTGTGTGTGTGTGTGTGTGTGTGTGTGTGTGTGTGTGTGTGTGTGTGTGTGTGTGTGTGTGTGTGTGTGTGTGTGTGTGTGTGTGTGTGTGTGTGTGTGTGTGTGTGTGTGTGTGTGTGTGTGTGTGTGTGTGTGTGTGTGTCGTGTACCACAACAGACGAGTTCGAGACCTAAAATCCCATAAGTCAGAAATCGATTTCGAATCTGATCTGGCCCATGCCTTCATGCAACACAAACCCGACAGAAATGCGCCATGAACAAATGGCCAACGCCTTTTCCTACTCCAGATGCACTTTTGCACAGTTTCGGATCCTTAGCTTGGAAACAAGGGCCTAAATATGTCACATTTGCGTCTTCGTGCAACGCTCTCACCAGAAAAAGTAACTCATTTCGCCACACCCGACTCAGAAAGGAACATTTCCTGATTGGAAGGTCATAATTCCGCATTGTCCTCCAAAGTGGAACTACGGCCGTCCTGAGCACAGAGTATCGCGCCCCGCATTTAACGGGGGCTTACCTGCGCCCTCGGAAGCCAGGCGGGCAGATGCAGCGTCCCATCTCATTGCAGACTCCGCCATGGCACCGGCACCGTTTCGCTGCAAGGTGTGAACACTTTTCAGCTGGTACGGCTGACACTTTACAAACTGGTGACGCTTCGATTTTGGTTTGGTTTGGCTTAGAGCCCTTTCCGCTAGTAGTGACCATCTCGGGGCTGTGGGATGAAGGATAGCGGATAACGGTGGGGCAAACTACACGCACCGGGGGGTCCTCCAGCCAGACTTGGCCGTCATGGGGACCCCTATCCATCCACCCCACGGGCCTATGTACATGAACACTATACAGAATATCGGTGAACGTAAAACCTCTAGAATAATCAGAGCAAAGGATCTAGAAACCTCTAGAATAGTACAGAACAAGGGATCAAACTAAAGTGCAAACATGCCCATACTTGTGGGAACGATAGGTTCACTGGGGTCTTGAGCCTTCCAACATTTGAAAAATTTGGCACGAGGCTTACACCAGTGCAGGTAAAAATCAAAAACTTTTTAGCCATCCCCCTTAATGCTACACAAGCTCCATGACCCTAATCATGTCTCACATTTCGTCGCAGCAGAAGAAATTATTTCATTGCCGCGCTGATTCGACTCGCCGGCGATCGACTTCGGCCCAGTAGTGAAGCATTCTCCCGACAGATGGTGACACCGTGCCGAGGGGCAGTGTGAGCAGTTGCGCGAGCAGCCGGGTCCGTGCGTGCCCGGCGGGCATTTGACCTGACACCGGCGGACCGGAAATCCGGGCTTGCAGATGCAGACACCCGTCTGAAAACGCAAGACGTGTCGGAATGCAGATTGCGTTTTTTTCGGTTACTCGGCGGCCGTCGCGAGCTTGAGAACGATCTGCTCCGAGTTTGAAAACGGTCTGCTAGGGGACTTAGGAGCACGCTCAAAGTCGGGATAAATTGTACCTCAATTTGCACTTTGGGGGAGATCGGCTGACGCTCCGTAACAGCTTGTTTGATGCGCGCTTTTGGGAATATAATTTCAAAACTGCATGACGTTAGAATCAAATGCGCAAATAACCAAATCGACCAAAGCAGGGCATCGAGGAGAGCTTCACATAGCTGGACTTGGCCTTCTGTGTAATCTAGATAGCATCGAGCTTGAATGTGAAGCACATTACAGGCAAAAAGCGCGACGGAATCGTATTGCTCACGGAATCAGTCTATCACCTTGGGTCACGTCCAGCAGTGACCACAGGAGCTGGTGGATCGCAACAAAGCTCCGGTTCTTGACCTCTTTCAGTGTTTGAGGATTTTATTGGTATTTCATCGTGCTGATGAGTCGTCCCTTTGTATTACGAGCTCAAAAAAGACGAAAATAGAACGTGGATAGACCTTCACACCAAGGGCCGTCCTTCGATGTGCAGTTTCGATGTGATTTACCCTAGGAGGGGAACTAAAATCATGATATAAACATGACTGACCTGAAATGGGAATAGGTATACAGACGTCAGCTCAAAAATGCACTAGGATATGGTATACGCCATCCTGATTTACCATTTCAGTTCTATTCAGTGGGATCATTGCGATGGGTTTGAATGGATCTACAGTTTGGCAAACAGATAAACGTCATGTCATTTAACCCAGTCTGTACTGGCAATCATCACGACTAACGTACAGGCCAACAAAATGGCATGTGCTTGAATTGAACGATCCAGGGGTATCTTCTGTCGTCTGCGTTC
Organism: Pollicipes pollicipes; assembly: GCF_011947565.3. Classification (NCBI taxonomy): domain Eukaryota; kingdom Metazoa; phylum Arthropoda; class Thecostraca; order Pollicipedomorpha; family Pollicipedidae; genus Pollicipes; species Pollicipes pollicipes. The sequence goes on along the minus strand of NW_023597034.1, from coordinate 26,014,758 downwards.
GTCTGATCAGCTTATGTAGATTCGGAGACATTCATGGATGGGGCGCAACACGCCGCCTCAAGATACTGATAAACGGCTAAAATTACGCCCGGAAACTCCGGGTTTGACTGCAACAGGTGCTAACCTCTCAAATGTGTGAAGACGGTTGGAGGAGCACTGGCACATGCCGTGAAACACTAATTTCGGTCCTAGGCAAGCTTAGCTTGTGAACGTAGTTTGACCTGAGAGTTGAACTCCCCAGTAAAGTATTTGAGCTGCAAAACTACACCTTACGAATTGCAGCATCATTTGAACGAATCCTTCATTCACCAATCCTATATGCCTATGCGATAAAAGTAGCCATTAGCTGGCACTTTCAGGACAGAGATCTCTGATATTATATTAAAAAGCAATTAAAACAGGCGAATTACCGTCGTCTTACCGACATCGGGAAACGTGCGTGGACGGGGGCTACATCGCTCCCAAAAATCATTCAAACCATAAGCCGCCTTGTTTCAAGGAACCATCACTCTATGCATACCTTAAAATACAGTAACGGAGGCTCAGACGTTTGGCATGGGAGGTGAAGCCTTTTTATTGTGAAGGAACATTACCTCCGCATCACATTTGTAGGTGTTGGGCTTGTAACAATTGCACTTGCTCTGGCAGTTGACACCAAACGTGCCCTGAGGGCATATCTCGTAGCACTTAGTGCCGAAGTACCCAGGTGGACACTCGCAGTAACCAGACTGCCGGTTACATCTGTGGACAGGAGGACCAGTCACCGGGAATCCAGAAGTGTTCCTCAAAGCTGTACGCTAACAGAAGGAGCCAGTTGGCCTCATTCACCTCATGGCTGAATACGAACACAGGTTATGTGCTGCTGGTCGCCATTCATAAAATACAACGCGGCAGCAGAGTACGCCACTCAGCCAGGCTCAGTCAAAAATCACGTGCAGGCTGCCATACGCAATGCCCAGTTTGTTTAGCATAACACCGGCTAGCATATGCAATGCCAAACACAGACACAACATTGCACACTGGTGAGCACAGCAAATCATCTTGACGGGTTCGACAACACGTCACTCCAAATTTCCCCAATCTGATTAGTAGTCTCAGATTTCAAAACAACATCACGAACCCATGAACCGTAACGAATTAATTGGCTACCTTTTTGCTCTGTAATGTTCCCCTGTTCCCAGTTCGGGACATGAGGCGACAGAAGTGCCTGCCGGTGTCCCGCGTGACCCGCACAGCGGGCCAGAGCCGCTGACCTGTTGCCGGGACAGGTGATGGGACAGGATTGGTCGCAGCGCTCTCCGAAGAGGCCGGCCGGGCAGCCCTGCTGGCACCGGTCCCCGCCGACGCCGGGCGGACAGCTGCACTGTCCTGACGACCACGGACGGCGCCGGTCACACGGGCGCGCCGACCGGGCACGTAACAACGCGGCGGACAGGACAGCGTCCGTTACAGAGGGGTATCGGACAGAGCATCAACGGTCACACTGCTGCCAGACAAGACATCACCGGTCACCCTGTGCTGCCAGACAGGACATCACCAGTCACCCTGTGCTGCCAGACAGGGCATCACCGGTCACCCTGTACTGCCACACAGGACATCAACGGTCACACTGCTGCCAGACAGGACATCACCGGTCACTGGTCCTTCCAAACAGGACATCACCGGTCACTCTGTACTGCCACACAGAACATCAACGGTCACACTGCTGCCAGACAGGACATCACCAGTCACCCTGTGCTGCCAGACAGGACATCACGGTCACACTGCTGCCAGGACAGGACATCACCAGTCACCCTGTGCTGCCAGACAGGGCATCACCGGTCACCCTGTGCTGCCAGACAGAACATCACATCAATCAGTCACATTGTCATGCCAGACAGGCGCATCACCGGTCACCTGGTGCCAGACAGAACATCACATGATCCGACAAGACATCACCGGTCACACTGTGTTGCCAGACAGGGCATCTCCGATCATCCCGTGCTGCCAGACAGAGCATCATTGGTCATCCTATGTTACTAGACAAGACATCATCGGTCATCCTGTGCTGCCAGACAGAACATAATAGGTCAAAACGTGCTGCCAGACAGGGCATCACCAATCACGCTGATACACAAGACAGGCCATCTCCGGTTACACTGTGACACTGGACGGAACATCACCAATCTTAATGTCACCGAACAGAATGCCACCACTCACACTTGGATCAAACGAGACATCACTGGGGCTCACAGTGAGACACCGGACAGGGATCACCGGAGCCACACCGTGATACCGGGCACGACACCATATGGCACCGGACGGGGGATCACCGGAGCCACGCCGTGACACCGGGCACGACACCACAGCACGCACACGCGTCGGCATGGTACCGAGCATCCATGGGACGCACCTGTGACGTGGTGACAGGTGCCGCCGTTCAGACAGGTGCACAGCTGGTTGCAGCCCACGCCGTACGTCCCTGACTGGCATGGTAGGTTGCAGAGGGGGCCGGTGAAGCCAGGCCCGCAGTCGTCTGGGCGGGGTGGGGGCGGGGGCAGGTGTCAGAGCTTCAGAGACCAGCAGCAGGGTGCAGAGCATCCGCTGATGTTCGCAACTGTCCTTCCAATCCACCACAGTAGAGGCTATCAGCGATTGGCGAGAAGGGGCGCTCCGCCCGCCCACTGGACGCATAAAGTGAGCTCATCGAGGTAACATTCATGTGAGTGCAACGTCGACACCGGGGCCTCATGGGCATTGCGTCACAAGATGCTCGTGCCCCCATCTCACCCTGTTCGGCGGGATTCAGGGTGCGTAGCACCGGGGACGGCCCGTCACCCTGGACGCGTCCCGTCAGATCGCGGCCCTGCCCGACGTCAGATGTCTCTGAAACAGAGCGGCCGTCTCAGGTCTGTCGGTCGAGCGGTCAGCACTGCCGCGCCCGCGCCCGGACTCAGTGGCCACCAGGCTAGGGCCTGCCGCGAACAGGACCGAGAGACGGACTGACGACAGGCCTCAGACTCACAGACGACACCGCTGGGGCCTGCAGAGAGCCCGACTCGGGTCGAACAGCTGGACTCGGGCCGCACAGAAGGACTTGGACACAGCGGCGTTGTCACCCACCAGCGCTGGTCGCAGTGATGAGCGTGAGCCCAGAGCCCAACTCACTGACGCAGGAGCGCTGGTCGGGGTCCAGCCTGAAGCCGGGCCGGCACCAGCATCGGAACGAGCCTTCCGTGTTGGTGCAGTCCTGCTCGCAGCCGCCCTTCTGCACCGAGCACTCGTCCATGTCTGTGGCACCGGACAGCCGACTGTCACGGTTGGAGGGTGACCGTTACGGCTGGAGGGTGACCGTGACGTATCGCGGTTAATCGACTGCATACCCGGACAGGGTATAAACCAGAGCAGAGCATCGCCACGTGGCCACCATAACTCAGAACGGAAACGTCGCTCGCCTTTTTGCTACTTTGTATGGGCTTGGGCGGCGGCGCGACGTGTGCTGTTTGCTTTGATGAGCATAGATTTCAGATGGCTGCGATTTGCCGAGGACGACCCTGGAATGTGCCCAACCGACCCTGGCATTGCTGGCCGTTGACCAAGAGATAGCCGACCCGGCAGGAGCACCGGTAGCTTCCCGGGATGTTGTCGCACTGGTGCTGACATCTGTGGGCCTCTCCCGAACACTCATCCACGTCCTGTAGAGGGCAGCAGAGTCAGCCAGACTCAGTTCAGCATTCCTTGCGATGTTTGAGACCAACACTTATCTGCACTTAAATCAGTCACGGCGTCACTCATGGTTTGTAATGTAAGGTTCATTTGACACAGGGCATTGTTCAAAGACTGAGCGAGACAGGGAGGGCAGGAGTCACAACAATGAAGCGCGGGCGAACGATATCAGAAACGTACAAGGGGATGATGACGCGAGTTGCCAGTAAATCCTGTATGTGCATCATCATATCACCGCTTAACTCTGAAATCACCCCTTAAACCCCAAAAGTGTGGGTGTCGTTTAGCGTTCCCCCTTCCCCGTTCCTACGCCTGCGCAAACAAGTATGTACGTTTCCGCGAGACATTCCACCAAACGCTCCCAAACCCATACAAAACTTTCTCTAAAAGACCCAGTCCCACCTGACAAATCCTCCAGCTCTGCCAGTCCCACCTGACAGATCCTCTAGCTTTCTCATGATCTCCCAGATATCTTTTCCGGCTCTCGCAGTCACAATTTTTTCCGGCTCTCGCATCACAGCCGCTCTGGTGCCTCAGTCCCACCTGACAGCTCTTCTGGTCTTCCGCCAGCTGATAACCAGGGTGACAGGAGCACCTGGGACCGGAGTCACCGCTGGAGCACATGTGGTCGCAGCCTCCGTTGCCGTGGAGGCACTTGTCCACCAGAACCGTGAACACGTCTGGGGAAAGGGCGACGTGAGCTGCAAGGGCGCTGCTTCGATTTCAGTGACATTTCAACCAATGGTGGGCCCACACTCGAACCAAACTAACCCAGCCCTGAACGAATTTATTCGAAATTACAACTACAAATGGTGGCGATTTTCATTGAAGGTCAACGACGATTAAAAATATTTTATGGCTTCTGTTGACAAGACACTGGTTGAGGCGTTAAACGTACCGATTGGGGATTCGCTTGCAAGATCCATTGCGTATTTCAAAAATATTACGAGGTGCGTGAGGCAGCAGTCCACAAATTCGCTACTGCACAAAGCATTCTAGACGATGTCCGTGCGGATGGCCTCGCGGAAGCCTGGGCTGCCTCACGGAAAGCCTCCGGAGTTCAGCGAGCGTCTGCCCTGGCAGCGAGCAGCTGACCTGGACGGCAGGTTCACCAGCGCCGGCCACTCACTGTAGCAGGTCCTGGCATCGCCGGCCAGCTGGTAGTCGGTGCGACAGTGGCAGACGAAGGAGCCGGGCGTGTTGGTACAGTGCTGGTTACAGGGTGACTGCTTCGCTGCACTCGTCGATGTCTGCCAGGTACGAGGAGAGGGGGGGGGGGGGCACACGATCAGCACAGTACGTTGCATCCCCGGACAAAGACGGACGGTCTAGAGTGAGCTTTCCAGAGCAGACAGTCTGTTTGTCTGTAGGACAGCTGCAGTGCTACGCAGCGTCCCCTATAAGCCGCTTATTTGCGCTCGCGAAATGACTGTCAACACACACAAATTAATGATCGGTTTGTGTCAAAATCAACAAACCTGCTCCTGATCATGGCCACACTGCATGCTTGCGTTTGCAGAATGTCACGCTCTAGGACTCAGGACACCCAACTGCAGGCAGTGATGTAGCGACATACCCAAACGTGTTTATTTATAATAACACTGCCAACAGCTGTAGTTGCATGCAGCTGCGTGTTGCTGCAGCAATAAAAGCAAACTAAACGGTTCTGATGTCGTGCCAAAATTCGTTCCAGTCGCCTTGGTAAGATAAGCAAACACTAAGGTTCTAAACAATGCAACATTCAAGATACCCGACGGAGACAACTGGACAATTTAAAGGTGCTGAGTCCGTAGACTAAGTGCACGGGCGTGTTTTGCAAGTCTAGACGCTGAATCAGGCGGTTGGCAACGCCTCAGAGAACTACCCGTTGCACGAATAACTGCATTCCCAGTGATTTCGAGTTGCAGAACAAGTTAGACATTCAGCGATCATTAAGGCGATCAAGTAGCGCGCGTCAGAAGTGTGTTGGGACCCGTTACGGTTTGTGCGTTCGTTACTGCATCGTTAACCCGTGCGATAACTACGCTGCGTATCCACATGTTCCAATAATGCAGTACTTATTCTTCCCACCAACTGTCTGGTTGATGTATCAAATAAAAATCGGAATAAATAGATAAGCCTAACAAAGCCAAACCGACCACGCTGATCCGTTTGGGAACTCAGCACACGCGTAACCGGTCCACGACGACTTCTGAAGTCATGACACAAGCATTGAGAGCTGAATCTGAGGGCCGATCCGCCTCGTGACACGTCCGGACATCGACACGCCATTGCCGGCCGCACCGGGGGAGGGGAAGGGGAGGGGGAGGAGTGCCATCCCGCGGGGGAGGCGGAGCTACCTTCACAGGAGGTGCCGTCCCCGGTCAGCCGGTAGCCGTCGTGGCAGGAGCAGGTCGGCTGGCCCGCGCTCAGGCTGCATACGTGCTGACAACCGCCGTTGTTCTGCGAGCAGGCGTCGCGCAGGCAGGAGCGGCCGTCCGGGCCCAGCGCGAACCTGACGCCAGAGCTACAGTCACGAGGTAGCCGGATCGGCAGCACGCGGCGCGCGCGAACCCGCGCCGGCGGTGTCGTCAGCATCGGAGGGGAATGGACGTGTCGCCAGGAGTGACCTCTAGAGATAAATGTTCACCTACTGACAGCAGAATTCACCCGTCCCTACAACTAGCAGCATGCTGATTTTAAGACATTACCTGAATCAAAAAGTTCACCCTTGCTTTTTCCCAGAATGAGAATACGTCGGGATTCCGAAAAACAGCTTTTGAACCTCCAAGGCGCAGCATCTTAAAAGTCTAAAATAATGCTATTTAAGCGTCTTGTCGCCTGTCGCTGTGAATTGAAATATGTCATGTAAGTCTGCTGTGCTCCTCGCCTCTGATTGGACTCGTGTTGAGTATACATCACGCAGGGTATATGATAGCGGCGAGAGAAGACCGCTCGCAGCATATGAAGATCTCAGAATAAAGAATGAAAAAATGGCTACTTAAGAATGTGCCGTTAAATCGAGAAGGCGCGGCACAAGCCGCATACCTCACTCGGCGTTCTGGGTATCCATTCTCGCATCAAGTCCGCGAGGAAATTATAGAAAGTCGAGGCAAGCAAATTTGTGCAAATGTGAAACTCCCTGCTATAGACGACGAGCCATGCAAAGCAGGTAATGCCGCCGTAAGATCGAATCGTATGCACGGCCTCAGTGCTGGGTAGCATGGACTAGTGACCCCCACCGTAAGGTACATTTAAGGTCCATTTAAGGTCCATTTAGTACGATCAGCGCTATACCCGAATGTGCCCGGTGGAAGCAGATTTGCCATGCATGTGCTAGTGGACTGAAAGGAAGATAAATGAGGAAGAGAATAACATTTAATGTACCCGCATGCACACCCAGGGATCTTTTATGCAGAGGAAACAGCGTTACATTCGTGACGGGTGTAATGAACACCTTGAAGACGCACGTCTACGAAGAGTACACACACCGCAAAGGAGCACATGGTAAGCTGCCACGCAGCAAAGGAACACAGCGCAACAAATACCAACTTTCAAATAGGAAATTGAGCAACATCTTAAGGCATGCTGACCTAAAGATCTTAGAATCGCTGTACATTTGTAATCTTATTCCGAGGCTGAGCACAAGCGTCATCATGGGACCTTGCTCAGGACCTTGGGACATGGGACCAGCATGGGACCTTGCTTGAGACCTTGGAACATGGGACCATCATGGGACATTGCCTAGGTTATGGACGTTTAGAACTAGCTCTGTATTCTTTGTGATGAACACCGATGCTCATTTGGAACTTTATTTTCTATCCTGATGCTCGGCACGGGTCATCGAAATCCTTCGGCGGCACGCGCAGATTTCGACCAGTTTTATTTTTGCGTCATCGTTTTCAAGGGTGTTGTTTTGCTAAACCTCACTCAGTCCTGGTCACTTGTAAGGCTTGTGAACGTAAACCCAGCTTGAAGCGGCAAGCACTGTCAATATAGCAAATGTTTGCACTACAACGTTGCTTAACCGGCACCTCCTGACACACTGAAGGGCGATAACTCAGCGTAGGAACTATGAACTCATGAGACTGAAATGGACCAAGATAGCCCAGAGAGGTTCCGAACGAAGCCAGAAAAGATTCATCAGTAGACGTAAACACCTCAGCAACCTAGCAGCTCGGGATAGACCAGAAAAGCTCTGTTTAGTATCCGGTCGCAGCTCGCGTAATTGTGCTTTCAGTGGTAGCTTCAACGTTTGGCTAAACATCCATGTGTTACTTATGTGCTACACGCAGCACTACAAAAAGGAACTTAACATATCATTTCTTACCTGATATTGCTATGGGTCACGACGTTGGGTTCAAGGCCCCTCGAGGGTCCGTTTATCAGCAATGAGGATAATTTGAAACGTGGCACAGGACGGACATAAAAACATTGCAATTTTATTATCACATAAATATGGCCCATGACTGTCACTGCACCGCTCATCGATATTTCACTTGCAGCATACGCTGTGGAGACCGACAACTTGACACCCCATCCATATTGATTACGTCGGTTATCAAACCGCACCCCTCCCTCCCCATGGGGCGACGGCGCTATCGCCGTCCCAGCAACAGCGGCACTCCGCGCCGGGCGGTCCGTCGCGCCGCCGGTCCGGCGCGGCCGCCGCTGCCGACACCGGCAGCGGCGGTCGCGGCGGTCGGGCACACCTGCCCGGGCCTGGCAACCGCTCATCGCGCCGGCGGGCCGCACACCGGCGGGCCGGCGCCACTGAAGAATGGTCGCCGCCAGCGGGCAGCCGGCCGCCGCCGCCGCCCGGGCCGGCGCTGACGCCCAGCCGCGTCCGTAAACAAGGCGTCGGGCGCGCGCCAGCGCCACCACCGGCGCCGCTGCTGAGTCGGTCAGCGACGGCGCCCCGCTTCGGCAGCGGGCGCCGAGGCCACAGGGTATCGATGGCGCAAAGCGCCGGCGACACGGCGTGCTGGTCACACAGCGTAACGGCCACACAGGTGCCGGCAACACGGCGTGCAGGTCACATAGCATACCGGCCACACAGCGTACCGGCCACACAGCGTACCGGCAACACAGCATACCGGCAACACGGCATACCGGCCACACAGCGTGCCGGCCACGCAGCATGCCGGCCACACAGCGTACCGGCCACACAGCATGCCAGTCATGCATCGCACCGATCACACAGCGTACTAGTCACACGGGGTGCCGATAATCCGTATCATGCAGGTGGTCGGAATCATTGATAGGAATCAACACTTAGACTCATTCGCCACCGTCCCTCGGGAACTGAAAGTGAAATGGAGCAAGCTGCGGCGATGGACCAAAACCCGTAGCATCGCGTGGGTTCGGATTCTGACGCATAATGATTCGAAGGGTTTGATTCACGGCCGCGTGTATGCAAGCACAAATCATGTTTGAAAGGTAGCTGCCAATACATATAGGACTTCTCATGATTTCGTACCCCGAGCGCTGCATCAGTGCCGACAGCGTGGAGCTACCTACGTAGCCAAGTGGCTGGGTGGGCAGCTTCAGCAGTAGTGGGAGGTTGTCACAATGATTCGTTCGACTTTGCGCAAGAAGTTATTTCACATTCTAATTCAAACCAGCTTAGAAAACACGCAGTTATGAATGCCGGCCGTTGCCAGCACTATACATGTTTTGCAGTGCATCTTCCTTTTTAGCGCAGACAACACTTGGCGCATTGAAGACCTCTAAATAAAGCTCATTCCCGTGGATAAAATGGGGATAGGGACAGCGTAGCATTGCCTTTCCTCATACTCCACACTAACAGCAGCTGGCTCCAAACATGACCAAAAAGCACTCTCTGAATATGTTCTTACCCGAGATGACATCGACACTTGACCTCTTCCGTGGAATCATCGCAGATGTGAGCACAGCCGCCGTTATTGTTCAAGCATTCGCTAGCTCCTGCAACAAAACAAGACATCAAAAGCAAGCCAACGTCATGGAATGGCCGACAAAAGGCGGGAGAGCACGCAGACTCGTGTAGACGTGGGGAATGGATACGGAGGTGCGACAGTGGTTACTCGCGGGAAACACCACACTCGATGGTCATGGTCCAGTACACGCACAAGAAGACTTGGATATCGGTAGGTAACGCAATACACGACGTTCAGAAAATCTGGAAAGCCATAAGACTGACCAGGGGCCCAGACCAAGCCAGGACACCTAAAAACTCTTTACGTTTAAGCCCTTGGGCCTTCGAACATGAAATCGAACCCGAGTTGGATAGCGTGCACTTTTCTTATGCATTGTCGCCTTATGAGAACCCTTATTACTCTGCACGTTTAGAATCTTTGTGTCACCTTACTCAGCTAGGGGTAAAATACTTTGTTTCATCCCTCTTGGAGTTACACAAGACACTCCTGACATCGACAACAAAAAGTACTCACGCCAGCGCTTAGGATTTTTATTTTATTTCTACACTCATAGCTTTTCACACATTCCTGGTGAGTCCATCTGAGAAACATGGCCCGAAAGCACGCAGAGGTTTTTGCATCCGCTGGTTGGTGAGCTCCAATACACTGTATTCTCGAAAGGAACCATTTTAAAGTAGTAGAAAGACTGGAAACAGCACTCTCTGAAAAAGGTTAATATAATGCTTGATCACCGATTAAACGTACAAACAATTTGAGTGGATCACACCGCTTTTCGCGGGTTTACTCTTCACGCAGATTTAAGTACAAGAGAAACGGTAATTGCATTGCATACAAGAAGTGATGCAACAATTTTTGGTAAAGAAGTGATGCAAAAATTGTGGCTGTGTTGTTGTTGCAACAACAAGTGATGCAACAACAACACAGCCACAATTTTTTTATTGGAATTGGTAGGATTGTAGCCGAGATCCTGTGGATGCAAAGCCAGCGGTCTACCCACCGAGCTAACCGGAAAGGACGCGTTGGGTAGGATGGGACGGTCCCTCCTGATCAGCTCAGTTGGTACAACGCTAAATTCGTGATCAGAAGACCGGTTCGAATCCCAACGATTCCAAGGAGAGAATTGGGCTGTGACGCATCCATGACCAAAAGCTGTCATGATCAGGACTCAAGAACACCTGGTGACGGCATGAGAGGTAACTGGTTGCAACGTTGTATATTTACTGACACACCACGGGAGGGCGATGGCACGAAAAACTAATCCACCCGTAGACTGATTTACCGCACGTCATGTCAGAACGAGATATAAACGGGCCAGACGACCACCAAAGGTGCCATTAACTTCGAGCAAGCAGAAAAGATAGCGGACTCAGGTGCAGGCCAGCAGCAGCCAACAGAAATTCACTCAACCTCCATTTGCTCTCGGACGGAGCTAGTATATTCATTCATATGACAGATAATCAGCGCCGCTGAGTGTTTCACTGACGGCTTCCAAGGCACCCGCGCCTGCACCCCACACAACAGCCGGTGCCTCATAAACCTCAGCCGAACTGGGTCATCTCCAAATCAGGACTGAACCGCGATCAAACGCGGAGGCAAACACGGAAAAACAGCTGCACCATTGCCGCAACTCATAGCTTGTCAGACCCAGCCGTCGGTAGACCTTGAACGGAGCTGGGAACAAGCGCAAAGACCGCGTCTGCCGGCAGTCTTGCGGCGATTTATGGCCGCCATTTTGACACTGCTCTGTACACAGCCGGCGATTTACTGCCGGGGCCTTTCGCGCTGAATTGATGCTCTTCTGTTCAGCTCTCCACGGCGGATTGAGGAGAGCGACGAGGACGCAGAGCGCCGCTCATCTGTCGCGACCGACCGCAACTGACCAACAGCAGGCGCCCTCCGACTGCATCTGAGTGTCACACCGACCCTCTGCCGATGCGGGACGAATTTCGGGGGGTGAGGGTGGAGTGGGGTGGAGGGAACTGACCAACAGCCGGTGCCGTTCGACCCCATCTGGGGATCGCACCGATCCCCTGCCGATGCAGGACGAATTTCAGGGGGTGAGGGTGGGCTGGGGAAGGGGAGAGGGGACTGATAGGTGCTCTATGTTCATACTCTCCCATACGTTTCTACTGATGTTAGCAGCATGGTGGGCAGTAAGGCGCATGTCTGTGTGCAGGCAGGGTAAGGAGGCGTCCCGGTGGACGGTAGTGTCCGTTCCGCCTTGCCCACTGCCAATCACGACGGACATGGGGCTCGGCTGGACAGTGCTGACGGACATGGGGCCCGGATGGACAGTGATGATGAACATGGGGCCCGGATGGACAGTGCTGACGGACATGGGGCCCGGATGGACAGTGATGATGAACATGGGGCCCGGATGGACAGTGATGATGAACATGGGGTCCGGCTGAACAGTGATGACGGACATTACGTCCCACCCTGTAGTCACGCTGGAGACGATACCATTCCAGACAGTGATGACAGACCCGCCGCTGATAACGACAACAACGGGCACGGCCACGGCACGGCGCCAAGCCGGGCGGTGGCGGTGGACAACGTGCCGGGCCAGCCCAATCGAACAGCTGCAGTGATGACCGACATGTCAGCTGACGAGCCCTGGCCGCGATGAAAGACACGCTGCTGCCCAGCCAGGCAGCGATAACAGACGTAGCACCCGTCGCACCCATTACGTTACAACAGGCGATGTGGTCGCAACGGAATGATCATGATCGCATTTTGCAAGGATCATTAACACGTCTGCCTTTCAACAGACATCGCCGGGTTCGGCGACGTGTTCAAAGTTATTGACGTATCTTACCAGGCACAACAGGCGTGCACCATAAATCATTTTCGCGCTGTCTGCTATCAGTATCAAGCGGTGCCATTCATAATCAGGCGCCGGATATATCGTCCTTTAATCCGACTGATAGAATCACACATTATGCAGCGGTAAACCTGGATTGTATCCAGTCCCCAGCAGGTGGTGCGAATCACAAACGGAGACAAACGATGCCTGGCATCCAGTGCCATCCGTGGGCATGCTCATAAGAAGGGCTGTCAACCGTGATCCCCAGGACGGCGGAGACTCGGCACACGTTATGCAATGATCAGACGTAGCCAGGATTAGCATCACCCATGATGCGGGTGGGCAACAGGGATCATCTGTCATCCTGGTACGGATGCAAGGACCGACGGCTGTAATGAGAACCAATGGTGCCGCAGTGGGAACGGTAGAGTGCCGATGAAGGCGATTTGCCAGGGTTTAGTGAACACGACGCTTCACGAAGCATTGTGAGCTATTTTTGTGTTGCAATTTAAATGTGTTTGCTTATCATTTAAAGAAGTGTGGTAGCACCATGTGTATACCCGTATGTGTTAGCGTCTGTTGCCCAGAGCTGTGGCAGCGTTAATTTTATTTCATATCCGTTATGGTTCAATAAAGTATCAACAAGTGAGCATGTGTGACTGTATCTGAAGTGTAGCAAATTTCAGATCCTTTGCTTGCTTTGCTGGAAGTTACATCTAGTCGATAACTGGAAATATGACGTAATACTTTTCGCTATGAATTCCAGCTCACAAGGAAATGTGTAAGATAAGAAAATGCAAAGTAGAGCGGCAAAGCAAAAAAAGGTAAAAAAGGCACGCAGCTCAGAACCAGACACCAAAAACCAGATGACATGGAGGTATGCACATTTCATTGCATTCATTGTCACGTTTGAATAAAAATTCTTACAATAAAAGGAGCCACGTACGTTGGAATGAATAATTTCAACACTGAGATAGTCGTCATCTGTTGCCTTTTAATCACTGGCTCTTGAAACTTGCCTTTTTCCTGTCATTTTTAAAGGTTCAAAAGCTTTAACCTTTCATTAAAGTCTTTAGCTCAAAATAATTAATTTTTTGGTTGAAATTATTGGAAATACGCTTTGGGATATGACTCATTATTCCACCGCACCACAAGCGTTATTGCACGAGCAAGGGCGTGGAATTTCACAAGGGGAGGGAGGCACAGCTAAACAACTGTCACTGAAAGCCAAGTCCAGCGGGCTGTGGAGGCGCGCAAGGTTCTGTGAGTCGTGAAACAACATCGCATGTCTTTTATTTCTTATTCTCATGTATATTCCTGACATGCCATGATTGTTAATGTTTAGTCACGTACATACCAATACCTACATTCCATAAATTCGATGCGGAAGGGGGCATGCCCCAAGGCCACTATGTGCGTACGCCCCCCGCCAAGACACACGACGTTAACGCGGGCTTACTGAGCGATGCCGTGTAGCTTTGCTTTGACGCATCAATTTTCATAATTGCGCGCAGTGTGCGCAGCGGCCTGTCATTTTTCAGGGACTCGCATGGTGCTGGGATAACTGCTGGATAAGACCGGGTGGACCACAAGACCATATGACCATGAGACCACAAGACCACCTACTGAACGCGGAACTCAATCAGGGGATATTACTCGGTGTGCTCGTGCTTACAAGTTCCCAACCATGCCGCTCTAGCAATTCGCTCATTGTAGTCACCCTGGCGCTTAGTTATAAATCATGAGCTTCTAAAAGGTTTAGTTCACCCGCGAGCCTCGGTGTGGTCTGCTACTCCGTTGCTGCATTCTGGCACATATGGGCTATGCTGCAAGAACTGTCAGCAGTACATACGTGCTTGTGCATGTTACCGTGGTGGACCGGCGTTACCGGTCTGTCGTTGGACACCATGGAAATGCGTAGTTCTTATATCCGGCCTTACTCTCTCTGGATAAACTGAGCTGCTATTTCCAGATTCTGGTACTTGCCAGCCTTGAGTGATTTGTGTTAAATGGTTATGAAGTCGATAGCATAAATTTACGATTGTTAGTTTTCGTTCATGGAAACGCTTTGTCATCTTTGAAAGTTTGCTCTTTGGAATCGAGCCCAAACCTGTGCAATGATCTTGGGCGGTCTCATCGGGCAGCGCTTGGACACGGTCTACGCTTGCTTAGGGCCCGCTTCGGACGCACTACGCTTGCCGGCCCCGAACGCTCCATCTTTAGCCTGTAGCCCTCCCTGACCGTGGCCCCAGCTCACGGCGGCCAACGAGACGGGGAGCGGCAGGGGTCGTCTCCAGGGCGGGAGGGAGGGGAAGACATACCCGACGTCGCTCGAGACGGACGAGGCACGCTCCCCCCTGACCGCCGGTGGGGGCAGGGACGGTCAACAGAACAACACCACTTGGCTGTCGTCATCGTCGTTTGTAGGTGTCACAGGCGCGGACCGGTCTTTTCAACACCGGTGATTTATCCGCGACACCCCGGAATGAACGCGATGGGAACACACCCTTCATTGGACTCTGACAGAGCGGCTGGGGGCCGGCGATGCCAAGGGAAGCTGCAATCTTGGACAGGATGGCGTCCAACATGAACAGTTCTAGGAGCTGGCGATCATCTGGGGATCTGTTCGCTGAACGCCTTTGTTGTGATATTTTTAAGTCGCTTTTCTTGAAATGTCTGGTGTGCGTCTATCAGGGAGGTTTTGGTGAAGTTGCAAACCGGTTCCCTGCGCAGCGGTTGCATCATATTCTCTTTCACATTCCATTTGTTGCATTGCCAATTGCCAAATTCGTTGCATTGCCATTGCATTGCCAATTTGCTGCATTGCCAAAATTTCGTCTCGCGCTATTCTGAGACTATCTTATAGTTTCTTATGGCACTGTGCACCCGTTACAATCATCAGAACGACGCAAACGACTAAAAAGCGCACGATAGCAATCACAACGAACACAACAGCCCACAGTGGGAAATTAATGCTGCTTTGAGACATTAATTCTCCTGATGAGCGCAGCCACGAAGTCCGCCGTCGCCAACAGAAGCAAAGCCATCAGTTAACCAATTAGATCTGTTTCGGGTGCTCAAAATAGTCAGCTTCGTGGAGCCGTGGACAGGTGTTTAGAGACGAACCCAGCAAGCGTCGAGTTCAGTCGTTATAATCAGCTCACATGCTTCATAGTGATCGTGCAGATAAATGCCTGTCTGCCTGTCTACCTGTCCGCAGTTCTTTAGCCACACGCGCAGCACAGACGGTTGCACGGATTGCCGTGCAGTTAACGCATACGGCAGGTTCAACCTTCGTGACGATCTACAACATATACTAAAGTTTGTTCGAAATCGTTGTCGATCACAAGGCGTGCAAGAAGGTGGCGCGCGTGTTTTGGAATTAAGCGGGGAACGGTTTCGCTTGCGTAGTAGAAATCAGTCGAACAAAGATCACATTAACCAGGTCGTTGAGGACAAGTTTTACTATACATTCCGTGCTAAAGCATGCTACACTATAAAAACCTATACTATGGCATCGGTATAGTATGGGTATCTAGGAAAACATGTCACAAGACTCAAGCAACGATGAATAAAGCATTTGCCAAGCGCAGTAGACTGTCCAGCGACGCAGGTGCTAAGAACATCTTACAAGAATACACTGCATCATTTAGGTGCGAATCACTGTCCTATGGTTAGAAGCAGTGCTACACCGACACCAACGGCACCGGCTCCTCGCGCAACGAAAGTAGCGAGAACTACGTCTAGATAGTGTCTGTACGCTGCCCCGCGCGCGGGGAAGCGCTGCACCGTCCATGTGTCCGAGCGATCCATGAAAACTAAAAACAGCTTGCAAGTGTTAGCTCGAGAGCCAAGGGACCACGAGGGTCACGGTGTTCCCGAGCCATGAGGTTAACACGCGATGCAGCACGATTTTGTTGGAGTCCGTGTCGCATTTGCAGGAGCTCGATTGACTTTACACTGTCGGGACGCGAGTCTACGTGACGTCGTCGGCGACGGAGCTACTGATGCCAACAATGACGCCTCTTCGCGCAGTGAAGCGAACGGAAGCTTCTTCTTGTAACACCAACTGCTATCGAAAACGCCATCACCTCAACCGGCGCCGCGGACCTGCCTGGCCGCTGCCGCCCGTCTTGCGCCGTCTTGAGGCTGACCGACGTCAGCGCCCGCCTCTCCCCAGGGGCGCTTCCACCGGCGCACCGCTATCAAAGACGCCATCAGCTCAGCCGGCGCCGCCGGCCTGCCTGGCCGCCGCCCCCCGTCTTGCGGCGGCGTCGGGGGCTGACTGGCGTCAGCGCCCGCCGCTCCCCAGGGGCGCTTCCACCGGCGCCGCAAATGCGCCGCGTCGTCGCGTCGTCACGGCGAGGGCACGAGCCGGCTCCTGCTAATGACCGGCCGAGTGCCTGCTGGACGTGAGCTACCGCTGTTTATAGTGTCGGCGGTGTCAAACTGGCCCGCCGGCCTGACGACCGACCCAGCGGGGGGCCCCGGTCAGGGCCCGTTGGACAAATGGGCTGCTTCCCGTGTGCATGTCGAGAGGACCCTTGTCGATTATGGAAATGACAAGTCGTCAGGCGCGCATAAAAGGCAGCAGCGTCCCAGGTATGGTGCGAATGAGCTCGGTGCACTTTGTTCCGATGGAAAAGGAGGTGTTACAAGACATGCGACACGCGATTCATCACTGCTCAAGCGTGTGGGGTGAGGCGTCTGCAAGCTTTCGTAAAGCTGAATGCATTCAAATGAGTCTTATGTTGGAGCCTGACTGTTTAGTGGATGTCTCTACGCATTACACCGGGCGACCGGACCAGCATGGGCTGGCCCCAGCACGGTCTGACGACTCATGGAAACAGTGGCCACACAGTCTCGTGACTTACAGACATAGCGGCCACACGGTCTCGACTTACGGACATAGCGGCCGAACGGTCTCACGACTTATGGAAAGAGTGGCCACACTATCTCACATCATACGGCGATAGCGGCAACGCGGTCTCACGATTTAAGGACATAGCGGCCACACAGCCTCACCCCTCACGGACATGGTGGCCACACGGTCTGACGACTCATGGAAACAACGGCCACACGGTCTCACGAGTTACGGAAACAGCGGCCACACGGTCCCGCGACTTACAGAGACACCGACCACACGGCCTCGCGACTCACCGAGACAGCGTCTGCCGTCGCCGGCCAGCCGCATCTGGTGCGGACAGGTACACAGGAAGGAGCCAGGTGTATTGAGGCAGTCGTGCGAGCAGCCTCCGTTGTCACGGTCGCACTCGTTCCAGTCTGAAACATGGCCCTCCGGTCAGCTGGGCTGGGCGGCGCAGCGCGGTGGGGCTGCGCTGGGCAGCCGGACGGGCATGCCAGGACTTTCAGGGGTGCTGCTGTTAGTATTCGAATTAGTACCATGCGAAGTGATGCGGGGCGTGCATGTCGTGTGTAAAAGGTATTAATGGCTGTTTTCTGACGACAAAGCACAAACATAAGCATTTATGCAGTGGTGATTGAGCCTCAAGTGATCGCGGAAAAGTGGAGATAAAAATGAAACGAGATGAAAAATAGCAGCGAAATTTTTATTATTATATATGAAATCTCATATCTTGATCTGTCAACGTTTTATATGCTCGTGGTTTTGAGCAGCCTGCATGACTTTCATGCAGCAACCATTCGGCAATGGCAATTTCAGATGGCAATCAAATATTTCGTATCAACGTAAAGCAGAAGGGCAAGCCCAGATTAATAGATATGGGGCTTATGCAGGGGCAGGGCATCACAACAAAAACATTTTTTATCGGAGCATTATTTCCCTTTGTCATTAAACAGCGCCAAACACGCAGATGGTCAGTCTAGACAGACAGGGATGCGCCGAACGTTAGACATGTCTCCAGTTGATGTAAACATCTCAGGTATGAACCGAAAATACCATACGCTATAACATAGCGCAAAATGGTATTTCGCCGCTGAGCACGGGATCTTTTAATTGCTGAGCTGCACCTATTCTGGAGCAGATCGTCCTAATTGTAAAATATATCATTATGAATATCATATAACTGAATCTGTGCGGTACATCCATCACAATGTTATATGAAATGGTATAGAAATATGTATCGTAACTATATATGTATACACACATATATCTATCTATATGATATTTTGGCCATCAACCACTTCCGTTGCTAAGCATATATTCATACTTGCAAGTGAATAGCATAATACAACGAACTAAATCATAATTTATCTTCATCGAACGACCACTATGATCTCAGATGCAAAGCATCCTCTCGAATACACAACAATCCGCTCAGTCCGCTCGTTAATTCATCAACATCACACAGCTGTATGGACGTTGACAGATACACCTATATCAGGATCTACACGTCGAGGCACAACAGCTCAGCACGATCCCGGCGTCCTGAACACGGCCTCGCGCCCGTCTCCGCAGA
>NW_023597034.1:25988824-25994910 GCF_011947565.3 Pollicipes pollicipes | reverse complement strand
ACCCACCAGCTCAGCAGCTGTCATGTAGTGTTTTACGGTTTACTTAGTCTTTCTTTGGTTTCTGTCAGCTCGGAAGACCATTGCAAGAAGAAGGTTAGACAAGGTTTCACAAACCGGCTAACAGATGGGAAAGAACAGCTGCGACGGTCTGGCTATCTCCAGTACCGGGGTTCATACCACGCACAGGGGCGGTTTGTGGTTGGTGTGCGCCCCGCTTTCGTGCCGTTGCTCGGCCGGTCGGCAGGCCCGTTCAGGGATAACAGTAGCAGTAGGCTCCCGGAACGATGAACTGTTCCAGGACAAACGACAAAGCGGCCAGTGGGGATAAGCGGACGAGTGAATTCAAATGCAGACGGCAATCGATACTACTACTGCCTGATGACATACAGCTTCCTTCACTTAGGTTATGCGGCCTGCTTTTGAACGTGAATGAGTAAGAAGCCGATACAGCCGGGTTATAGGGGGTACGGCAATGTAGCGGCATCAGGTCCTGCACGTTCGGACATAATTGCTTGTTCAAATGAAATAGCGCTTACAGCGTGGTGGGACCAGGGTCTTCGCAATAACCTAGGCTGAGCCTGAATCACCTGAATACCACTACGTAGAACTTCGAAAATAACTCTCTGTTTTAATGTAGTCACACAACCATCCCCGTTTCAGTCTAATCAGTTTGGCCTTTTGCCAACTGGCTAGCATCGACGAGCTATACTGCCACAGCTTTTGGAATTCGATCCCAAATGACTGTCACGCACGGCCCAAATATCTGATATTCCACCAACTGAGTTCCTTGCCCCTTGTCTAGGTGACATGGCATACAATCTTTACGGCCACATGCTGGACCACTTGAGACATGAGGTGGACCATACCTATGTGAAGTCCAGACCACCGCTGTTTTTACTGCCACAAACGCAAGTGGCAGCAGCTGAGTAAGGTTTGAAATGTGGGTAAATAATGAGTGCGCAAACAGTCTGGGAGGTGTTGACCCATAATCTTGTAACTAATAAAGGTAGGTTTGCGTGATGTAATCTACCAAGAATATGCTTTTGCCATCAAGGCCCATCCGAAATGGTAACTTAATAAATATACCAAGTTAAATGGCAACCGTGTCCACTGTCTGGGAGTCGCCGTCCCAAAGCGTACGATAACGATTTTTCAGCCCCATCCCAAACGATACAAGTTAAATTGGTAGAATTAGTGCAGACTATTCAATACGATGCTATGTTATGTTTATGTTGCTTTTAATCTGAACTGCTGAGTTATGTTTCGTTGCTTTAAGCATGGATGTCGATTTCTGAAAATGATTGGGGGGCAGATTTGTGGAAGTCGTCCTAAGGGGACAGGGCCAGAAACTTTTCAGATTTGGTGCCTAATGTCTGGTTATCAGTGTATGCATTATATTTAATATATATATAGATATATATATATATATTATATATATATATATATATTATACCGTGCATGAAAGCATCGCAGATTGCATCTGCTTCTTACAAAGGCACTTGCTTGTGAAACTGACGGGATGCAATTGTAGTTTTCTCTTGCATACAAAAAGTTTTAGTTGGTGTATTAATTTATCATTATGTGCTCAGGATTTTTTGTATTTATTCATCCGTACAAGAATTGTCCAGCGTCCACACATATATGTGGGCACATATTCATAGCTCATTTATACGCAGGTTCTCGGTACACCAAAATGTCATCGATAAGACATATGCATTTAAGTAAATATCAGTGCTAACGAATGCATGTAAGATACTGTTAATAATCATCCACGCATAAGTTAGCACATGTTTTTTCAAACCTTTCGCAAATACGCTCAAGCCAGAAGTCCTCCTGTTGAGAATCCCTTTCCCTCGCTCTTTGACGAAGACGAATGTAAGCCAGCTTTACGGCTGGGGACAGTGTTCCAAGCTGTTGTGCCTCATGAAAGGAAAAACTATCATCCGTTTCACTTCGAGAGTGTGGAAAAATGAAACAGCCCGTCATACCAATGTCATGCGTGTAAAACAGGTTGATTGTAACAACGTTTCCGGTTGAGTTAGCTTTTCCGTTGCCACGGGATAATATCTACATACGTATACGTATACTCGTATATCTACATACGTATACGTATACTCGGTGCTCAATGAGCGTACCGACAGAGAGACTCAGCCAGTCTTGGTAATCGTGGAGGGCGGATGGGGTTGACTAAGCCCTCCCCAGGGGTAAGGCTCCGCCTAAAAAAAGAAGTCACCGGATATGCCCCACTTGATTTCGAGGGGAGCGTTGCCTTTCTTCAAAGTCAGGTGTCACCAATAGATACAATGCTATTTGCATTTTGCAGTCGACAAACTGAAGGAAGCACACCGGTGCTGTTCATTTTATGATGTTCCAGTGGACTATTCCTGAGCCGATAGCAAACAGGGGCTGCGCCGGAGCTTTTCTGGGTTGTACAAATATCCTGAAATTAGATCTTAGATCCAAATAAGGTCGTACATTTGCATTCATATTGGCCTATTGTGGTCTCAAAGCGCTCAACTTTGTCCACAATCAATAAGGAAAGAACTTCATAGCCCAGTTTTGGCCGTGCGCGTTCGCAAGTCTTACAACAAAAACCCCCGACAACCCGCCCTTGCAGGTCTCCGTAGGGCCGTGCCCGTCGGTCCTGCGTCTAACACTAGGCGGTGGCCAACGGGCGGAGGCCAAACGACAACGTCTCTGAAGGAGATGCTTTTGAACGCGTAAGAATGCTCCGAGGGTGTCCGGGAATATGTTGCATCTGTGTAACTTTTAGGTTTTTAATATAAACAGTCTAGCTTCATAGCACCGCGAATCGTTGGTAGAACTAGACAAGAAAATGCAGAATCTCTATTTTCTTGTTGCTGCCGCTATTTATCTTTTCAGAGGATAAGCTCGAAGTTATTGAAGTTGAATACACGCCAGCGTCCAATGTGTCGTAACGGTAGATTTTTTCAAATGCTGTTTAGCAGCATTATTTCACGATGGCTGTTCTCCGGCACCAGGCGCCCACCACCCGGTGTTAGCTGCAGTGCCGCACTGCTGCACTCGGTGTTGGCCAACGCCGCTCGGTCTCATGGAGACTGCAACCCCGGCCATTGGTGTTCTTGCTCCTAAGGTTGTGAGCATGTAGGCCCAAAATTGTTTCATGTAATTTGTTTCACATGATGATCCTGAACAAGCATGAAGCCTCGTTTGTGTTGGCCTTTCTCATTTTTGACATCATTGTGATCCGCCTTGTTACACACAAACGAAACCCTTTTCCTTTTCCGGGCAAGGGGCCCCGTGGGTAAACCAATATGGTGCACATTACATTTCTCGGTCAGGGGCTTCAGGGCCATTCGGTTACAGCGTGGGGTGCCTGCCGGCCGTCATGTCGTTGACATTGGGGCAGGATCCCCTGGTCGATACGGAAACCCTTAGAGGGATACATCATACACTGGTCGCCTCCCTGACGCCGGAGGTCTCCTGACACGGCCATTTGTTCCCAAATAGACGCAAGGACCCTCATGGATGCAAACGATCCCTTATCGTCGGGGGGTCCAATAATTGGCACAGAGACGACGGTTTGGCATAACGGGCCCCTGGCTGAAATGGGATCAGCAGCCCGCCGTTCGGTACCGGTATTCTGACTGACGAAGGGCTTTCAATCATTAATGCATATATTTAGCTATATTAATTATGTCAATACATTCAAGATGTTGTTGGGCATTAATGTAATTTTGTTTGGCGTCGATCGTCGTAACCGGGTCGCAGTAATCGACTTAGAGTCGATGTTATGTGGCTTCGGACGTTGTAGGACTCACACGCCTCCGGGAGCAGTGTAAGTTGATTTGCGTGACTGGTGATGTCTGCCACGGCAATGCCTGCTGATTGCCGCTAGGCGGGGTGCATGTGCATCGTTCCCATTAGGTATGTTCGACACGGCTTGTGTTGGCGGTTATGGTCGGACTACTATCGCGATCGGTTTGGTCGGCTGGTGTCGATCGTCAGGTTTTTGCAACTATTTCATCGAAAATGTATGTGAAGTAAAGGTCGACGCATATGAAAGGTTTCTTCAAATGTCGACGGCTAATAACTTTATTACAGTTTGTTTTCATTTTCTGCTGAGACCTCGTAGCAAAACAACGCAACTTGCTGCAGTTTCTATATAGCTTAAATATCGCTGAATAATACCAAAACACTCCCAAAATGGTACAAAACTAGACCATGCCCAACCATAGATATGAATCGTGTTATTAAAGAAATACAGCATACAGAAGAAAAAAGGCAGAAGAAAAACTCAAGCAAACACGAAACGACCGCGGAGCATTCAAAGTGTAACTAACTCGATCAGTTACACTAAGCTGGTCATGATACCGCAGTTTTCACTTTCTTTGGTTATTTTTCCTGTGAAACAATCATTAGAAACATTCTTTAAATGTAGATAATTCCGAGCCTCTGTTTGTAACGTCCGACATGAACTTGAGCTCCAGAAGGTTGGTGGAGGAGCCAAACTCGCTGTTGGGGGGCCAAATTGAATATTGGGGGGGGGGGCAGTGACTCACCCAAAATAATACAATTCGACATCCGTGACTTCAAATATGAGCTGATGATTGAATAGTTTTGTTCTGAATCTGAGTTTGAGCCAAAATTCCAGGGTTCCGGAATCACGGATTTCGAGGATAAGTCACATTTGGTAAGGTTTGTGTCCAAGTCCAATCTCGATTCAGTTACTTTTTAACACGTGCTTGGGTGGAGATACGTCAATTGGCCCCCGGAAAGTTTTCCAAACTAATTTTTGAACGTAGCGGCGTAGCCGCACCGCACTGCACAGCTGTAAGCAATTGGATAGCGTATGTTTTGGCTTAAAAACTAAATGTACCTTGTATACTTTGTCACATCGCTGATGCATGGCAGATCAAAATCAGGTCGTGGCTATCAGCGACGGCAGTTTCTATAAAATTGTTCAATCTGGTGTGGCAATGGGGTACCAGACAAAAGCACACATCTCTGAAATAGTTTCTTAGACAACGCTTCAACCGAATTCAAAATTACAACAAATTCCATTAGCCTACGGTCAGGCATTAACGTCAAGCTGGGGCCAAAACAAGCCTCATTTTTATCGCAGAACCAGCGTAAAGGGTGGCTTATGATGCTTATTTATAATTTATTGATAACAGGGACCGCAACATACATCTTTTATGGACGTCTTACAGGTCAAGGAAGCCTATTGACCTTAAACGACCCAAACCAGTCCCTTTGTTTTTAGGAACGTACCACCCAGCGTAAACCTAAAAAAAAACCCAATTCAAAAATCAAAACCATCTCTTAGGTGTTCGGTCACTACGATATTATGAAGGTAAAAAGGTCACTGACCTTAAGTAAACACCAGTGATCTTTTCCTTAAAACAGGTATTTGGGTTCAAGGCTGTTGCATGAGGGGGTCTGGGGCACATTACACACAGATTTAGATTTTTACGTTATTTGACCTTATTTGACCCAAAGGCCAATCTATGAGATTTAATTTTGAAACAAATGAGCTCACACGCAGACCAGCCAACCCTGTGATTTTGCTGTGTCTGGCTCTCCTTATCTTTGAGGGGTCTAGGGTCATCTGTATATAGTAGTTCATCATATGATATCAGGAGTTGAAATAGACTCACACCGAGCGCAGGGTATCAAACCGACCACCGGGCGCGCGTTAGTTGGCGAGTGCCAGTCTGAGTGTTTCAACTGGTACCTATTTGTGTTTGTTATATGGCTATATGTATATATATATATATATATAGTGTGTGTGGTGTGGTGTGGTGGT
Source organism: Pollicipes pollicipes (assembly GCF_011947565.3). Taxonomy (NCBI): domain Eukaryota; kingdom Metazoa; phylum Arthropoda; class Thecostraca; order Pollicipedomorpha; family Pollicipedidae; genus Pollicipes; species Pollicipes pollicipes. The sequence continues at coordinate 25,989,119 of NW_023597034.1, read as the reverse complement.
GTGTGTGTGTGGTGTGTGTGTGTGTGTTGTGTGTGTGTGTGTGTGTTGTGTGTGTGTGGTGTGTGTGGTGTGTGTGTGTTGTGTGTGTGTTGTGTTGTGTGTGTGTGTGTGTGGTGTGTGTTGTGTGTGTGTTGTGTGTGTGTGTGTGGTGGTGTGGTGTGTGTGTGTGTGTGTGTGTGTGTGTGTGTGTGTGTTGTGTGGGTGTGTGTGTGTGTGTGTGTGGTGGGTGTGTGTGTGTGTGTGTGGTGTGTGTGTGTGTGTGTGTGTGTGTGTTGTTGTGTGTGTGTGTGTGTGT
>NW_023597034.1:25923262-25987824 GCF_011947565.3 Pollicipes pollicipes | reverse complement strand
AACTATGAACTCATGAGACTGAAATGGACCAAGATAGCCCAGAGAGGTTCCGAACGAAGCCAGAAAAGATTCATCAGTAGACGTAAACACCTCAGCAACCTAGCAGCTCGGGATAGACCAGAAAAGCTCTGTTTAGTATCCGGTCGCAGCCCGCCTAATTGTGCTTTCAGTGGCAGCTTCAACGTTTGGCTAAACATCCATGTGTTACTTATGTGCTACACCCAGCACTACAAAAAGGAACTTAACATATCATTTCTTACCTGATATTGCTATGGGTCACGACGTTGGGTTCAAGGGCCCCTCGAGGGTCCGTTTATCAGCAATGAGGATAATTTGAAACGTGGCACAGGACGGACATAAAAACATTGCAATTTTATTATCACATAAATATGGCCCATGACTGTCACTGCACCGCTCATCGATATTTCACTTGCAGCATACGCCGTGGAGACCGACAACTTGACACCCCATCCATACTGATTACGTCGGTTATCAAACCGCACCCCTCCCTCCCCATGGGGCGACGGCGCTATCGCCGTCCCAGCAACAGCGGCACTCCGCGCCGGGCGGTCCGTCGCGCCGCCGGTCCGGCGCGGCCGCCGCTGCCGACACCGGCAGCGGCGGTCGCGGCGGTCGGGCACACCTGCCCGGGCCTGGCAACCGCTCATCGCGCCGGCGGGCCGCACACCGGCGGGCCGGCGCCACTGAAGAATGGTCGCCGCCAGCGGGCAGCCGGCCGCCGCCGCCGCCCGAGCCGGCGCTGACGCCCAGCCGCGTCCGTAAACAAGGCGTCGGGCGCGCGCCAGCGCCACCACCGGCGCCGCTGCTGAGTCGGTCAGCGACGGCGCCCCGCTTCGGCAGCGGGCGCCGAGGCCACAGGGTATCGATGGCGCAAAGCGCCGGCGACACGGCGTGCTGGTCACACAGCGTAACGGCCACACAGGTGCCGGCAACACGGCGTGCAGGTCACATAGCATACCGGCCACACAGCGTACCGGCCACACAGCGTACCGGCAACACAGCATACCGGCAACACGGCATACCGGCCACACAGCGTGCCGGCCACGCAGCATGCCGGCCACACAGCCGTACCGGCCACACAACAGCATGCCAGTCATGCATCGCGACCGATCACACAGCGTACTAGTCACACACGGGGTGCCGATAATCCGTATCATGCAGGTGGTCGGAATCATTGATAGGAATCAACACTGAGACTCATTCGCCACCGTCCCTCGGGAACTGAAAGTGAAATGGAGCAAGCTGCGGCGATGGCCAAAACCCGTAGCATCGCGTGGGGTTTCGGTTCTGACGCATAATGATTCGAAGGGTTGATTCACGGCCGCGTGTATGCAAGCACAATCATGTTGGAAAGGTAGCTGCCAATACAATAGGACTTCTCATGATTCGTACCCCGAGCGCTGCATCAAGTGCGCCCGACAGCGTGGGAGCTGCCCTACGTAGCCAAGTGGCTGGGTGGGCAAGCTTCAGCATCAGTAGTGGGAAGGTGTCACAATGATTCGTTCGACTTTGCGCAAGAAGTTATTTCACATTCTAATTCAAAACCAGCTTAGAAAACACGCAGTTATGAATGCCGGCCGGTTGCCAGCACTATACATGTTTTGCAGTGGCATCTTCCTTTTTAGCGCAGGACAACACTTGGCGCATTGAAGACCTCTAAATAAAGCTCATTCCCGTGGATAAAATGGGGATAGGGACAGCGTAGCATTGTCTTTCCTCATACTCCACACTAACAGCAGCTGGCTCCAAACACGACCAAAAAGCACTCTCTGAATATGTTCTTACCCGAGATGACATCGACACTTGACCTCTTCCGTGGAATCATCGCAGATGTGAGCACAGCCGCCGTTATTGTTCAAGCATTCGCTAGCTCCTGCAACAAAACAAGACATCAAAAGCAAGCCAACGTCATGGAATGGCCGACAAAAGGCGGGAGAGCACGCAGACTCGTGTAGACGTGGGGAATGGATACGGAGGTGCGACAGTGGTTACTCGCGGGAAACACCACACTCGATGGTCATGGTCCAGTACACGCGCAAGAAGACTTGGATATCGGTAGGTAACGCAATACACACGTTCAGAAAAATCTGGAAAGCCATAAGACTGACCAGGGGCCCAGACCAGCCAGGACACCTAAAAACTCTTTACGTTTAAGCCCTTGGGCCTTCGAACATGAAATCGAACCCGAGTTGGATAGCGGTGCACTTTTCTTATGCATTGTCGCCTTATGAAGAACCCCTTATTACTCTGCACGTTTAGAATCTTTGTGTCACCTTACTCAGCTAGGGGTAAAAATACTTGTTTCATTCCCTCTTGGAGTTACACAAGACACTCCTGACATCGACAACAAAAAGTACTCACGCCAGCGCTTAGGATTTTTATTTTATTTCTACACTCATAGCTTTTCACACATTCCTGGTGAGTCCATCTGAGAAACATGGCCCGAAAGCACGCAGAGGTTTTTGCATCCGCTGGTTGGTGAGCTCCAATACACTGTATTCTCGAAAGGAACCATTTTAAAGTAGTAGAAAGACTGGAAACAGCACTCTCTGAAAAAGGTTAATATAATGCTTGATCACCGATTAAACGTACCAACAATTTGAGTGGATCACACCGCTTTTCGCGGGTTTACTCTTCACGCAGATTTAAGTACAAGAGAAACAGTAATTGCATTGCATACAAGAAGTGATGCAACAATTTTTGGTAAAGAAGTGATGCAAAAATTGTGGCTGTGTTGTTGTTGCAACAACAAGTGATGCAACAACAACACAGCCACAATTTTTTTATTGGAATTGGTAGGATTGTAGCCGAGATCCTGTGGATGCAAAGCCAGCGGTCTACCAACTGAGCTAACCGGAAAGGACGCGTCGGGGAGGATGGGACGGTCCCTCCTGATCAGCTCAGTTGATACAACGCTAAATTCGTGATCGGAAGACCGGTTCGAATCCCAACGATTCCAAGGAGGGAATTGGGCTGTGACGCATCCATGACCAAAAGCTGTCATGATCAGGACTCAAGAAGACCTGGTGACGGCATGAGAAGTAACTGGTTGCAACGTTGTATATTTACTGACACACCACGGGAGGGCGATGGCACGAAAAACTAATCCACCCGTAGACTGATTTACCGCACGTCATGTCAGAACGAGATATAAACGGGCCAGACGACCACCAAAGGTGCCATTAACTTCGAGCAAGCAGAAAAGATAGCGGACTCAGGTGCAGGCCAGCAGCAGCCAACAGAAATTCACTCAACCTCCATTTGCTCTCGGACGGAGCTAGTATATTCATTCATATGACAGATAATCAGCGCCGCTGAGTGTTTCACTGACGGCTTCCAAGGCACCCGCGCCTGCACCCCACACAACAGCCGGTGCCTCATAAACCTCAGCCGAACTGGGTCATCTCCAAATCAGGACTGAACCGCGATCAAACGCGGAGGCAAACACGGAAAAACAGCTGCACCATTGCCGCAACTCATAGCTTGTCAGACCCAGCCGTCAGTAGACCTTGAACGGAGCTGGGAACAAGCGCAAAGACCGCGTCTGCCGGCAGTCTTGCGGCGATTTATGGCCGCCATTTTGACACTGCTCTGTACACAGCCGGCGATTTACTGCCGGGGCCTTTCGCGCTGAATTGATGCTCTTCTGTTCAGCTCTCCACGGCGGATTGAGGAGAGCGACGAGGACGCAGAGCGCCGCTCATCTGTCGCGACCGACCGCAACTGACCAACAGCAGGCGCCCTCCGACTGCATCTGAGCGTCACACCGACCCTCTGCCGATGCGGGACGAATTTCGGGGGGTGAGGGTGGAGTGGGGTGGAGGGAACTGACCAACAGCCGGTGCCGTTCGACCCCATCTGGGGATCGCACCGATCCCCTGCCGATGCAGGACGAATTTCAGGGGGTGAGGGTGGGCTGGGGAAGGGGAGAGGGGACTGATAGGTGCTCTATGTTCATACTCTCCCATACGTTTCTACTGATGTTAGCAGCATGGTGGGCAGGAAGGCGCATGTCTGTGTGCAGGCAGGGTAAGGAGGCGTCCCGGTGGACGGTAGTGTCCGTTCCGCCTTGCCCACTGCCAATCACGACGGACATGGGGCTCGGCTGGACAGTGCTGACGGACATGGGGCCCGGATGGACAGTGATGATGAACATGGGGCCCGGATGGACAGTGATGATGAACATGGGGTCCGGCTGAACAGTGATGACGGACATTACGTCCCACCCTGTAGTCACGTTGGAGACGATACCATTCCAGACAGTGATGACAGACCCGCCGCTGATAACGACAACAACGGGCACGGCCACGGCGCGGCGCCAAGCCGGGCGGTGGCGGTGGACAACGTGCCGGGCCAGCCCAATCGAGCAGCTGCAGTGATGACCGACATGTCAGCTGACGAGCCCTGGCCGCGATGAAAGACACGCTGCTGCCCAGCCAGGCAGCGATAACAGACGTAGCACCCGTCGTACCCATTACGTTACAACAGGCGATGTGGTCGCAACGGAATGATCATGATCGCATTTTGCAAGGATCATTAACACGTCTGCCTTTCAACAGACATCGCCGGGTTCGGCGACGTGTTCAAAGTTATTGACGTATCTTACCAGGCACAACAGGCGTGCACCATAAATCATTTTCGCGCTGTCTGCTATCAGTATCAAGCGGTGCCATTCATAATCAGGCGCCGGATATATCGTCCTTTAATCCGACTGATAGAATCACACATTATGCAGCGGTAAACCTGGATTGCATCCAGTCCCCAGCAGGTGGTGCGAATCACAAACGGAGACAAACGATGCCTGGCATCCAGTGCCATCCGTGGTCATGCTCATAAGAAGGGCTGTCAACCGTGATCCCCAGGACGGCGGAGACTCGGCACACGTTATGCAATGATCAGACGTAGCCAGGATTAGCATCACCCATGATGCGGGTGGGCAACAGGGATCATCTGTCATCCTGGTACGGATGCAAGGACCGACGGCTGTAATGAGAACCAATGGTGCCGCAGTGGGAACGGTAGAGTGCCGATGAAGACGATTTGCCAGGGTTTAGTGAACACGACGCTTCACAAAGCATTGTGAGCTATTTTTGTGTTGCAATTTAAATGTGTTTGCTTATCATTTAAAGAAGTGTGGTAGCACCATGTGTATACCCGTATGTGTTAGCGTCTGTTGCCCAGAGCTGTGGCAGCGTTAATTTTATTTCATATCCGTTATGGTTCAATAAAGTATCAACAAGTGAGCATGTGTGACTGTATCTGAAGTGTAGCAAATTTCAGATCCTTTGCTTGCTTTGCTGGAAGTTACATCTAGTCGATAACTGGAAATATGACGTAATACTTTTCGCTATGAATTCCAGCTCACAAGGAAATGTGTAAGATAAGAAAATGCAAAGTAGAGCGGCAAAGCAAAAAAAGGTAAAAAAGGCACGCAGCTCAGAACCAGACACCAAAAACCAGATGACATGGAGGTATGCACATTTCATTGCATTCATTGTCACATTTGAATAAAAATTCTTACAATAAAAGGAGCCACGTACGTTGGAATGAATAATTTCAACACTGAGATAGTCGTCATCTGTTGCCTTTTAATCACTGGCTCCTGAAACTTGCCTTTTTCCTGTCATTTTTAAAGGTTCAAAAGCTTTAACCTTTCATTAAAGTCTTTAGCTCAAAATAATTAATTTTTTGTTGAAATTATTGGAAATACGCTTTGGGATATGACTCATTATTCCACCGCACCACAAGCGTTATTGCACGAGCAAGGGCGTGGAATTTTACAAGGGGAGGGAGGCACAGCTAAACAACTGTCACTGAAAGCCAAGTCCAGCGGGCTGTGGAGGCGCGCAAGGTTCTGTGAGTCGTGAAACAACATCGCATGTCTTTTATTTCTTATTCTCATGTATATTCCTGACATGCCATGATTGTTAATGTTTAGTCACGTACATACCAATACCTACATTCCATAAATTCGATACGGAAGGGGGCATGCCCCAAGGCCACTATGTGCGTACGCCCCCCGCCAAGACACACGACGTTAACGCGGGCTTACCGAGCGATGCCGTGTAGCTTTGCTTTGACGCATCAATTTTCATAATTGCGCGCAGTGTGCGCAGCGGCCTGTCATTTTTCAGGGACTCGCATGGTGCTGGGATAACTGATGGATAAGACCGGGTGGACCACAAGACCATATGACCATGAGACCACAAGACCACCTACTGAACGCGGAACTCAATCAGGGGATATTACTCGGTGTGCTCGTGCTTACAAGTTCCTAACCATGCCTCTCTAGCAATTCGCTCATTGTAGTCACCCTGGCGCTTAGTTATAAATCATGAGCTTCTAAAAGGTTTAGTTCACCCGCGAGCCTCGGTGTGGTCTGCTACTCCGTTGCTGCATTCTGGCACATATGGGCTATGCTGCAAGAACTGTCAGCAGTACATACGTGCTTGTGCATGTTACCGTGGTGGACCGGCGTTACCGGTCTGTCGTTGGACACCATGGAAATGCGTAGTTCTTATATCCGGCCTTACTCTCTCTGGATAAACTGAGCTGCTTATTTCCAGATTCTGGTACTTGCCAGCCTTGAGTGATTTGTGTTAAATGGTTATGAAGTCGATAGCATAAATTTACGATTGTTAGTTTTCGTTCATGGAAACGCTTTGTCATCTTTGAAAGTTTGCTCTTTGGAATCGAGCCCAAACCTGTGCAATGATCTTGGGCGGTCTCATCGGGCAGCGCTTGGACACGGTCTACGCTTGCTTAGGGCCCGCTTCGGACGCACTACGCTTGCCGGCCCCGAACGCTCCATCTTTAGCCTGTAGCCCTCCCTGACCGTGGCCCCAGCTCACGGCGGCCAACGAGACGGGGAGCGGCAGGGGTCGTCTCCAGGGCGGGAGGGAGGGGAAGACATACCCGACGTCGCTCGAGACGGACGAGGCACGCTCCCCCCTGACCGCCGGTGGGGGCAGGGACGGTCAACAGAACAACACCACTTGGCTGTCGTCATCGTCGTTTGTACGTGTCACAGGCGCGGACCGGTCTTTTCAACACCGGTGATTTATCCGCGACACCCCGGAATGAACGCGATGGGAACACACCCTTCATTGGACTCTGACAGAGCGGCTGGGGTCCGGCGATGCCAAGGGAAGCTGCAATCTTGGACAGGATCGCGTCCAATATGAACAGTTCTAGGAACTGGCGGCCGTCTGGGGATCTGTTCGCTGAACACCTTTGTTATGATATTTTTAAGTCGTTTTTCTTGAAATGTCTGGTGTGAGTCTATCAGGGAGGTTTTGGTGAAGTTGCAAACCGGCTCCCTGCACAGCGATTGCATCACATTCTCTTTCACATTTCATTTGATGCATTGCCAATTGCCAAATTCATTGCATTGCCATTGCATTGCCAATTTGCTGCATTGCCAAAATTTCGTCTCGCGCTATTCTGAAGTTATCTTATAGTTTCTTATGGTACTGTGCACCCGTTACAATCATCAGAACGACGCAAACGACTTAATAGCGCACGATAGCAATCACAACGAACACAACAGCCCACAGTGGGAAATTAATGCTGCTTTGAGACATTAATTCTCCTGATAAGCGCAGCCACGAAGTCCGCCGTCGCCAACAGAAGCAAAGCCATCAGTTAACCAATTAGATCTGTTTCGGGTGCTCAAAATAGTCAGCTTCATGGAACCGTGGACAGGTGTTTAGAGACGAACCCAGCAAGCGTCGAGTTCAGTCGTTATTATCGGCTCACATGATTCATAATGATCGTGTAAATAAATGCCTGTCTGTCCGTCTATCTGTCCGCAGTTCTTTAGCCACACGCGCAGCACAGACGGTTGCACGGATTGCCGTGAAGTTAACGCATACGGCAGGTTCAACCTTCGTGACGATCTACAACATATACTTAAGTTTGTTCGAAATCGTTGTCGATCACATGGCGTGCAAAAAGGTGGCGCGCGTGTTTTGGCATTAAGCGTGGACACATTTTCGCTTGCGTAGTAGAAATCAGTTGAACAAAGATCAGATTAGCCAGGTCGTTGAGAACAAGTTTTCTATACATTCCGTGCTAAAGCATGCTACACTATAAAAACCTATACTATAGCATCGGTATAGTATGGGTGTCTAGGAAACACATGTCACAAGACTCAAGCAACGATGAATAAAGCCTTTGCCACGCGCAGTAGATTGTCCAGCGACGCAGGTGCTAAGAACAACTTACAAGAATACACTGCATCATTTAGGTGCGAATCACTGTCATATGGTTAGAAGCAGTGCTACACCGACACCAACGGCACCGGCTCCTCGCGCAACGAAAGTAGCGAGAACTACGTCTAGATAGTGTCTGTACGCTGCCCCGCGCGCGGGGAAGCGCTGCACCGTCCATGTGTCCGAGCGATCCACGAAAACTAAAAACAGCTTGCAAGTGTTAGCTCGAGAGCCAAGGAACCACGAGGGTCACGGTGCCCCCGAGCCATGAGGCTAACACGCGATGCAGCACGATTTCGTTGGAGTTCGTGTCGCATTTGCAGGAGCTCGATTGACTTCACATTGTCGGGACGCGAGTCGAGATGACGTCGTCGGCGACGGAGCTACTGATGCCAACAATGACACCTCTTCGCGCAGTGAAGCGAACGGAAGCTTCTTCTTCTTCTAACACCAACTGCTATCGAAGACGCCATCACCTCAACCGGCGCCGCCGACCTGCCTGGCCGCTGCCCCCCGTCTTGCGCCGGTGTCGAGGCTGACCGACGTCAGCGCCCGCCTCTCTCCAGCGGAGCTTCCGCCGGCGCACTGCTATCAAAGGCGCCATCAGCTCAGCCGGCGCCGCCGGCCTGCCTGGCCGCCGCCCCCCGTCTTGCGGCGGCGTCGGGGGCTGACTGGCGTCAGCGCCCGCCGCTCCCCAGGGGCGCTTCCACCGGCGCCGCAAATGCGCCGCGTCGTCGCGTCGTCACGGCGAGGGCACGAGCCGGCTCCTGCTAATGACCGGCCGAGTGCCTGCTGGACGTGAGCTACCGCTGTTTATAGTGTCGGCGGTGTCAAACTGGCCCGCCGGCCTGACGACCGACCCAGCGGGGGGCGCCGGTCGGGGCCCGTTGGACAAATGGGCTGCTTCCCGTGTGCATGTCGAGAGGACCCTTGTCGATTATGGAAATGACAAGTCGTCAGGCGCGCATAAAAGGCAGCAGCGTCCCAGGTATGGTGCGAATGAGCTCGGTGCACTTTGTTCCGATGGAAAAGGAGGTGTTATAAGACATGCGACACGCGATTCATCACTGCTCAAGCGTGTGGGGTGAGGCGTCTGCAAACTTTCGTAAAGCTGAATGCATTCAAATGAGTCTTATGTCGGGGCCTGACAGTTTAGTGGATGTCTCTACGCATTACACCGGGCGACCGGACCAGCGTGGGCTGGCCCCAGCACGGTCTGACGACTCATGGAAACAGTGGCCACACAGTCTCGCGACTTAAGGAAACAGCGACCACACGGTCTCGCGACTTACGGACATAGCGGCCGAACGGTCTCACGACTTATGGAAAGAGTGGCCACACTATCTCACATCATACGGCGATAGCGGCAACGCGGTCTCACGATTTAAGGACATAGCGGCCACACAGTCTCACCCCTCACGGACATGGTGGCCACACGGTCTGACGACTCATGGAAACAGCGGCCACACGGTCTCGCGACTTACGGAAACAGCGACCACACGGTCTCGCGACTTACGGAAACAGCGACCACACGGCCTCGCGACTCACCGAGACAGCGTCTGCCGTCGCCGGCCAGCCGCATCTGGTGCGGACAAGTACACAGGAAGGAGCCCGGTGTATTGAGGCAGTCGTGCGAGCAGCCTCCGTTGTCACGGTCGCACTCGTTCCAGTCTGAAACATGGCCCTCCGGTCAGTTGGGCTGGGCGGCGCAGCGCGGTGGGGCTGCGCTGGGCAGCCGGACGGGCATGCCAGGACTTTCAGGGGTGCTACCGTTAGTATTCGAATTATTACCGTGCGAAGTGATGCGGGGCGTGCATGTCGTGTGTAAAAGGTATTAATGGCTGTTTTCTGACGACAAAGCACAAACATAAGCATTTATGCAGTGGTGATTGAGCCTCAAGTGACCGCGGAAAAGTGGAGATAAAAATGAAACGAGTTGAAAAAATAGCAGCAAAATTTTTATTATTATATATAAATTCTCATATCTTGATCTGTCAACGTTTTATATGCTCGTGGTTTTGAGCAGTCTGCATTACTTTCATGCAGCAACCATTCGGCAATGGCAATTTCAGATGGCAATCAAATATTTCGTATCAACGTAAAGCAGAAGGGCAAGCCCAGATTAATAGATATGGGGCTTAAGCAGGGGCAGGGCATCACAACAAAAACATTTTTATCGGAGCATTATTTCCCTTTGTCATTAAACAGCGCCAAACACGCAGATGGTCAGTCTAGACAGACAGGGATGCGCCGAACGTTAGACATGTCTCCAGTTGATGTAAACATCTCAGGTATGAACCGAAAATACCATACGCTATAACATAGCGCCAAATGGTATTTCGCCGCTGAGCACGGGATCTTTTAATTGCTGAGCTGCACCTATTCTGGAGCAGATCGTCCTAATTGTAAAATATATCATTATGAATATCATATAACTGAATCTGTGCGGTACATCCATCACAATGTTATATGAAATGGTATAGAAATATGCATCGTAACTATATATGTATACACACATATATATCTATCTATATGATATTTTGGCCATCAACCACTTCCGTTGCTAAGTATATATTCATACTTGCAAGCGAATAGCATAATACAACGAACTAAATCATAATTTATCTTCATCGAACGACCACTATGATCTCAGATGCAAAGCATCCTCTCGAATACACAACAATCCGCTCAGTCCGCTCGTTAATTCATCAACATCACACAGCTGTATGGACGTTGACAGATACACCTATATCAGGATCTACACGTCGAGGCACAACAGCTCAGCACGATCCCGGCGTCCTGCACACGGCTCGCGCCGTCTCCGCAGACGGCGGCGAGACCACCGCCCTTGCCTTGCAAGGTGCCGCGCCTCACTCAGCGGAAGGCCATCCCGCCATGACAATCCTTGTGCAAGCTGCAACGTCGCTTCGCACCCCTCCAGCGCGCCATCCAATCGATAGATGTTGACCGGCGAGATAGGGGCGCTTATCAATGAGCTAACAGCGGCGGGGGAGGGCCGGGCTCGCCGGCGCCGCCCAAGGGTCGCGGCCACCCCGATGGCCGGCTATTGTTGTAACACGATGCGGCTGCCGGCGGTGGCCGGTGACGACAGCCCGCCACCAGGGTGGTGATTCAGGGGCTCGTCGGGAGCCGGGGATGACAGGGTTGTCGCGTGGCGGCGCCGGCGTCGTGGGCCTGAGGGCGGCCCTCAGACCACACACACACACACACACACACACACACACACACACACACACACACACACACACACACACACACACACACACACACACACACACACACACACACACACACACACACACACACACACACACACACACACACACACACACACACACACACACACACACACACACACACACACACACACACACACACACGAATACACACACGCACACACGCACACACACACACACATAGCGTCGCCACGCTGGGCGATACCAGACTTGGCACTTAGGTTTTCTGGTACGCCGGTGCAACACCCTCTAAATCTGGTGCATGGGTGCGCAATCTGATCCTCATGATGTCCTGATACAGCGTGGTGCAACTGACCTCTTTGTAAACAAAATTAATTGCTGAGTCGCGCTGGAAAAGTAATCCATTAGGCACAGATCCCAGACACCGGTCCCGTTCCAACAAGTCCCCGGAAGACATTAATCTGGCCAAGCAACTGCACCCCCGGGAAAGGTCGGAATGCATTGAGTCGAACTACGAATGACCTAAAGCTCCGCCGAATCGCATGTTTGGAGTGTGCTATCTTTTGATTGATGGACACAGCCCCGTCCGCTACCCTCGTGAGATTAGCCGACGCTCGGCAGGCTGCATCAGTCACGCCGTTCAGGACGCAATCTGGAAACTGGCCATTTTGCTTGTCCGCATTCATAACAGTTGGCATATCACCACTGTGTGCAGGCGTTTGGGTCGGCCGCCCCGCGCGACACTTCACATCATCTATAACTGTCGTCCTACGCATGCGACGCAAACCATGTGCGCGATGTCGCAGCAGAAGCCGAAGCCACCGCTTGGCATGCTCGACGTCTTGCACGCAAGATTGAGCTGCTCCCGCGACTGGCGAAAGTACGCGTGTCTCGTCGGTGGCTGCAGCGCTGTCCATCATGATCGGCCCGCCACCCAGCGCGAGCGGGCCGAGTCCGTTTGATGCCGCCGGCTCTGAGGCGCACCCGAGACGGGTCTGGCCTCGGCGCCGCTCCGGGCCGGGTGGGTCAGGGGCGGGCCCAGCGGACCCGCCTCGAGCTCGCCCCGGCTGCCTGCACCGCGGGCTCTGGCGACTTCGATGGCCCGGTCCGACACGAGTCGGGAGACGGCCGCCGCCTCCGGCTCGGGAGCACCGTGCCGGAGCAGCTCTGGACCGGCGCCGAGAACGGCGGACGACGGTGTACCTGGCAGCGAAGGAGCCCGAGCTGGTGCGGCAGACCCCGGCGAGCTGGCCACCCACGCTCGGCTCTCCGGCCGCAGCAGCTCTGGACCGGCGCCGAGAGCGGCGGACGGTGGTGTACACGGCAGCGGCGGAGCCCGAGCTGGTGCGGCAGGCCCCGGCGAGCTGGCCAGCCATGCTCGGCTCCCTGGCCGCAGCAGCTCTCAGTCACTGACGGCAGCGGCGGGGCCGCACCGACACGGCAAGCCCCGGCGAGCTGGCCAGCTGCACTTGGTTCCCTGACCGCAGCAGCCCTCGCCTTCGATGGCGGCTTCCTATCACCACGCTCGCTGATTGGGCGGAGGTTGGGACAGGGGCTTCGAGGTGGCGGGCGAGGGTGGTGTTGGTGGGAGATGAGCCCGTCGCGTGGGTTGGGGACGGATAAGGTGGTGGGTGGTCCGGCCAGGGATCTTTCGAATCAGCGAGCGAGCAGTAGTGACAGCCAGACGGAGATCGCTTTCTTTGATCACATATCTCAACGAAGGCAGATGGCAATAACTGTGTATCATTCCCGATATAGAGGACCCTCACATCGGCGCCGACGCGGAACCAGCGTGGGTTTAATCTGAGGTAGCAGGGCCACTGGAGCTCCAAAGCCTTTCTCAGAGCCCTGCCGGGCGGAGCGGGCGGAGGCGGAGCCGGCCAGGAGCGCGGCTCATCGACTTCGGCCGAACGACAGTATCGTGCAAAAACAGTAACGGCCAATGATGTTCGCACGTCATACTAAGTTCAGATATGGTGGGCAATGCACCGAAAAGATAACGTCGATAATAGCACGGTATCGTGAGGTCAAGATGAGTGAGGCGTTAAGTCAACACAGCGCTGTCGTCTAGGCCAATGCACTACAAAGCCACACGAGTGCAAACATGGGGTACAAACGCCTGTGCCGAGGCAAACAGTTGGTAGCAGCACAGCACAGTTGTTCATTTAGTTCCGCCTTTTTGGACACAGCTGCAGCCAAATCTGCAGACCGTACTGCTGGCCGTGCAGCGATAGTCCAGCCGATAACACACGGTCGAGGTGGCGGCAGGGCTAATCGAGGCCCACTGCAACAGCTTTTCAACACGCTGACCAGGCGCTGCCGGCGAATTGATGCGATGGAATCAAAAGTGCTTATGCGAGCACTTTCGTCGTTTCAGGCGTACTCCTACCAGAGTGAGAAGACGCCACCCGCGCCAAAACGATAAATAATTCGTTGGAGCGACCGATAAACATGTGACTAATCCCAAGGCTATTTGTGAAGGCGGCCGGTCTGAGTTTACCCTGATGGCTGGATTGCAGAGTTCAGTTATGTCTGGCGGCGCTTTTAATTCATCCCACTGATTCCTGGGAAGAACTTGGCATCGCATTTCGCTGTGCGCAAAACTTCTTATGCGAAACCTTGTGTCACATACATTAGCATGAGAGCTCTTGGTACATATGTTTCCTTGAGTGCAAGTCTTCCTAGACCCAAACCTGGGTTCATACAAACCATTGGAAATCAAAACTTCATATCCCAAAACGTCGTGAGTGGAACTCATCATGTCCCATTCCTCCGAACACGCATCTCTTCGCTTCACATCACTGAATGTCCGTAGTTTTTCGCTTACGCAGCTGTTCGTGTTGCTGTTCTTCACATACGCTGTCCTTCGTGTTGCTGTTCTTCACATACGCAATCGTTCGCAACACAACTCTTTGTACACACGTCCGTTCCGTGTTTTTTTTTTGTATGTCCGTGCAGCGTCTTTTCTTTTGAGCTGTTTTTTTATCTGCATCGCACTGCTTTGTCGCCCACAAAATTCCTCGCATCACATTTAATTATGCCGAACTATTTTCTCCTACCTTGCACACTTCTTGAATTGTACGCAACTTAGTTCCTTCTACCTATTTCTTATTTGTAATAATAACAAAAATACCCATTCCTTCTTTTGCGGAGTAATTCGTGTCGCATTTTTTCTACACGCAAATCATGGTGTTACATTTGTGGGCATGCACCCGCACAAATCCTGCCATCAGTAGCTAAGCGAAGCACCTGGTGTGGTCTGTCACGTATGACGGTTACGCGGCTGAACGCCAGTTCGCTGATTAGACAGGCGTAGCGAATGTAACGGCGCGTATGGACCACCTCCATATGCGCGCTGTTCAGCTTCGCTGCCGCAGATATCTAAAAGTTCAGAAACTAGGCGTAGAGTTAGTTAAGGCACGCATGAGGTATGCGCCCCCACCCCTGCCTCCAACTTCGGGAAGGCCTCTCCGCCCGAAGTGTGGGGAGGAAAGGACGCTTTGTGTGAGTTCATGCATGTCTTCCTTAGACATCCATGGCAAGACGTGAGCGTCGATGGACGAAATCCTCTGACATCGGGAAGGCAGAAGGCTCAGAAGCATGACAAAAACTCCGCAACGCGAATAAAAAAAAACGTATGGATTCGGGGCGATCAGGTCTCAATGTACATACATGCTCTACATGTCTTTACCCGGACAACATTGACAAAACCCTTTTAAGGACTAACTTACGATACTTAATACGATGAGAAGAACTGAGTGTACAAAGCTGGGCCCATATAAGGGTTTACTGGGGTAGGCTTCTGCGTGGGAAGATTTGCGATAGGAATATTTGCGTACGAAATTTTGCGTACAAAGTATGACAACCAGGATATTTGCGTACGAATTTTTGCCTACAAAGAAATGTGATCGGAATAAACGTGAGGGGAGCTTACCAAGTCACCTGACCCACCGTACATAACCCATGTTATGAGAATGAATGTGCAGGGTGCTTCAACAAAAATGTGGTTGGGTACAGGACTGACATTTGTGTGACAACAACTTCAATGGCTGTTATCTGAAAACAGTAACCACATAAACATTATCCGTCAATATACCATGGTGACGTGGACAGCGCGACAGTGGTTCGTGGCAGCTTCAGCGTCATTGTCCATCACTGTATCCGATAACATGTGACAAACATTCAGGCGAATCGCATCCATTACCGTCTAGTAGCCCAGCTTAGTAGCATTCGTGGAAAACCAGCTACGCATTCAAAACAGTCTTTTTCTGTTTGTTTCAGCCCGTTCCGACTTACGGCACATAACCACGTATAACCAGATATATAATACCGCATATCAAACCACATATATCCGCATCCGTTCGAGCGGTTTTTCAGCGCGAACATTTACCGGTTAGGGAAAACTGTAAGCATAAGCCGAGACACGGCTCGACGATACGTTACCACTGCACAATACCAGGCGGCATCTAAAAGCACCACTCGCCCCCAACAGTGGACACGCCCCAGTCTGTGGCGTCAAACGGGCGAGCCGGACGGCTGTCAGGACCGGGGTAAGAGTGACTGTCAGGACCGGGGTAACCGAGCCCGTGACGAGACGTGTTGGTGTTTGGGCGGACGGGCAGACCGTGGTCCGCTGCTGTAAACACTGCCCACCGAGGCGGATCAGCGTAAGCCAAGACCGCGGAGTTAAGTGCTCCTGTCGCCCAGCCCGAGATTTGGGGACCTCATGGCTATACTCCGATTCTGTCGTGGGAGGACCGGTAGACAACTTGCCTCCTCGTGGTGTGTGGTGTGCAGGTCCCGTCACAAGCTATACACAACAAAATGCTTTATTTGCAATAGATGTTGTCTTTTGTGGGGTGATTTTCAAATGGGGTATGACCAGAAAAAAACAATGTTCCAAATAGACTATAAGCGCAACAATCGGATACATGAAGTTAGTCGTGAATGATCGATTATTTCAAACATAACCATTGTAAGTGAACGAAAAATAGCTCGTCAGTGGCAGATCAAATCAGGAATGCATTGGGTACAAGTATGCATATCTAACATTTTTAGAACGAAATTTACCCATAAAAACACCACTGTGTCACATGCATGTGCCTCTGACACATATCTCAGGCAATTTTAGTCAGCGGCGGTGAGGTATTCCTCCTACCTTAATCACGGTCACAGCACCCTTTGGCTAGCGACCATTTAAACCAAAAGCCAAATAGCCCTACAATAAAACACACCGCACTGCACTGATAAATAAACCGCGAGCAAAGATTTGTGCCGCTGTATCCGTCAGGAATAAATGCCTTCTGTGACAATAAGCACGAGGTCTTATCACGTCGCCTAGAGGCCGGAGTATCATTTATCATGAGCCAGACTATTACCAAGCTCCGAGAGACCATTTGGCGTGCGGCAGAGACAGCCAGCAACACTTCAAAGACCATAGTGTAATCCTAGCGTGGGGTGCTGTGCCCTCCCGTTCACCGACGATCAGAGAGCTGCCAGGCGGCTGCACGCGCGCTGGGGCCGATCGGGACCACAGCTGTGCGGACATTCCTGCGTGGCTTTGATAATGTTATGCCAGACAAAGTTCAGCACGACGATGTAAAAGGCCGCGATATGTCGAACAAGTTGCATAAAACTCACGCGTTACGTCATTGCGTACAGTTCTGGCTCACCGGAAAGGTGGGAAAACTGCCAACCTTGAACGATGACCGCGGGATATAAGCCCAGATCCCTTTCAATCATGGTTTTTGCTTTAAGTCTTGTAGAATCATCGTATGTCTGGATGTTTATAATTTTACAGTTGTTTACGTGATCATTGCATTCGAAAAGCAAGATGACTTTTGGCACAATCAGTGAGAACACTAAATTAGCTGGCAATCATCATTACCCTGCCCTACCTCACCCATCAACACCTGACCAGTTTCCTTCTGTTGAAGACCGGATACATTTCCCTACAGGTCAGTCAAAAGGCCTGCGCCAATAAACAAAGCGTGTCACCTCAGTTACATTAACACAGCGTCCCTCAGAATATTCAGATCGGTTCAGATTTCAGCTTTCAGACGCCCCGAAGCAACCCACCGCCACCTTCTTTCTGATCACCCCTGTCTCTGTCGGCGGATTCTATTGGCTGTGACGTGACATGGGCTGCTCCGATACTACCATTGACTGAACCATGCGCAATATGCCAACCTCTGAGACTTGGCCCGCGCCGGTTCCCACCGACGCCACAGGGCGGCGTGGCGCCCGGCGGCGGGGCGGAACGGGGCGTGGCCGGAGCGAGGGCGTGGGCGGGGCCACGCACGTGCGTGGCGCGCGTGCTACTCACCCAGCCCGGAGCGGGCGGCCACGGCGGCCGCCAACAGCACGGCCGTCAGACCGTGACGCAGCATCGCATCTAACTTCCTCCAGTCGTCAGCGACGGGCACGCACGCGACGAGCGGGTACGGCGGCGGCCGGGGCGCGGTCGACACTCGGCGCGAGCGGGCTGGGCCGGGCGGGGCGCGCGGCGCCGGCAGCAAACCCACAGACTGCACTCAGCCGGCCGCCGGCTGGCGCGCGCTTTTGATCGCCTGGCGCCAGATCGGCGGCGCCGGCGGCCACGCGGGCCATGAGCCGGCACGGGCGGTCAGCAGCTGTGACCGGGCACGGCTTTGTGAGGAGCGTCATGAACCGACACCGCTGGGTCGGAGGCGTCCCAGCTACTCACAGACACTCACTCGTCAGGGATGTCACCAACTGACGCTGAGTGGTCAGGGGTTGTGTGGCCTAACACTGACTGACCAGTGAGGGATTGATGTCCTGACACGGGCTGACCAGTGAGGGATTGTATGTCCTGACACGGACTGACCAGTGAGGGATTGTATGTCCTGACACTGACTGACCAGTGAGGGAATGATGTCCTGACACGGACTGACCAGTGAGGGATGTCATGGTTTGGACCCCACCGATCAGGGGTGACAGGATATGACCGGGCGGTCAGTGACGTCATTAGCAGCAGGGGTAGTGAGACCCGCTCCTTGTTGACCAGGGCACTAATTTATTTCGACTTAGAGAATTATTAGAGGTGTATGTTGTTATAAGAGGCAACTGAGCTGGTATACATTCCCCTTAAAACAACTGACGTAACCCAAAGTTGTTTAACAACTTTCAAGTATGATTGCAGTTCTAATCTAAAGAATGACTCGCTAGTGGACGTCACCCAAGACTCACTGCTCATACGGAATGATTTGACCCACAGCCGGCCTCAGAAGATTTTCGCGCAATAATGCCTCAACAGCTCTCAGCGCAGCGCTGAAATTTGGGGTAGCTGAGAGTGCATCATGTTCACACGTGCTGAACAAGCTTGAAGTCTCTGACATCGATAGCCTATGATCTGCGATGGATTTCTCGACACGTTGACCTTTGTGACCGGACTTGACCGTTTGGAGGTCATAAGATTTAGAGCTTAATGGCTGATATCTTACGACTTTGGACGGCGTCCTGTCCTCCCTGATGATTTCTGATAGTGGAAGGCCTGTTCTTTCCATTGATGTGGGTTACATAGTTTTTATACTGACGGACGATCCACTGCATTAATTGCCTTCACCCATTCGACCTGATATAACATTTAAGACGTCATATTTGTCGCTGTCCACTGGTCACAATCTCTTGCAGATTTCCAATAGTTATTCAGCGTGGTCTTTCACAATGTTGTAGAATAGGTCAGTTTTCGATATAATAGGAGTGGGTCTATAAAGTGCTTATTTGGCCACTTTGGCTTGGTTTGACTTTTCGTTGCCGTTTTCACAGTGTTTCTGGCTTGCTGAGTTTACCAATATCTTAGGGCGGACGACCCGCCCTCGTGTGGCGGGGTCGATTTAAACCCCCTTTGAGAAGGGGTTGGTGGCCACCCAATCACGAAATAAGACTCGGCACACATACGTCGGTATCGTTCAATGTCTCAACAAGAGTGTTTAAATGGTTCCCGCATATTTGTGTTAAAGGTAGTCTTTTCCGGACATCGACAGCTTCTGGGTAATGCAAGTTCTGATCACAGAGCACACAGCGTTTTACATCTCTTCGTGCCTTTTTTCTCCCGGTTAGGTGGCCTTACATAGCCTCACGAATTAAAAAAATCCACAAGTCTATCGTCTGTCTTTTGTGTGTTCTCAAGTTATGATAAAACTATGATCCCACTTGTCATGCACTTTTTTCTCGGTCGGTTGCCATGGTTATCTTTGCCCTTCTCAGCATCATCGGCCTCTTAATTTCGTCACATCAGCCGACTTTAGAACCAGTCGCAGCCCACAGTTTGCGCAGCTGTTTGGTATCGGTCACCTGTTCTCCCGTGTATTGTTCGGGACAGGCATGACTTGCCCAGTGCTCCCGCTATTAGCAGTAACATGAAACGACAGCTTACGTTTATTGCAAGTTATCCAACATGCCTGTTTCTTTCGATTGTACCTGTTATGACGTTTCATCACGTGAGTGTTTTTTGTTTGTTGTTGTCACAAAGGCTTAAGTTAGCTAGAAAACCTAATACAAATGCAAGATTGAGAAAACAACACATAATTAGATATGTTTGAAAATCGAAATTATGAGTGCCATACTAAAATATGCTTCATTATGCGATAAGCTGTAGCATAACACAAGCCAACCAACGTCCTTTTACAAAGTCCTCTTATTTCTTAGAGGATTATTATTTTTTATTTCATTAAAATTTTGATATTTTATATTGTATGTATAAATCTCTAGATTATAAAACGATATCTCATCATTTCTTAAAGGATTAAAGGAAAGGATATTCCACATTTGCGGGTTTTTTTTAATGGAATAGCCATATTGAGGATCGCTTGGTGCAGTTCACAGCTCTACCGTTCTTAAAGAGAGTGCTCCACATTTGTACGGAGTTTTGAACTGAAATTCCCCATCTTTAAGATTCGTCGGTGCGGTTCACAGGCCTGCCTTCTTAAGACCAACACCCGTCTAGTTTTTTAGCTACACGCCCGCGAAGATGTGCAAACAATGTCGGGGAGACTTTTTAAGGTCACCCAAGCATCCATGATGTCAAAATGACGTTATTCAAATCCTGCCGCTCAATTTTCCATGCAGCGATCCAATGCCAATAAACATAAAAGTCGATTCGTCCATACCTGGCGTTCGTGAGCAGGATTTCCATATATGCCGGTCGCCAATCGGCTCTTAATGTTGCGCAAGGTACGATGACGTAATCAAACAATGTCGTTTTCAGGACTACTTTTTTAAACAGAAAGATTGTGTCGTCTAGAGCGATGCTTTTCACTTAAAAGTTTACTTACAGTTATAAATGGGCTTATTTCATCATATCTGATGCTTGCTTCAGTATCTCCAAATGCGGAACATCTTTAAGGGACAGTGCTTTTTAGTTACGGAAGCTCTGCACGTCCACGGGGCAATAAAACAAAGTTAAGCTCAACAAAGAGCAAGGGAAGAACGTCAACGAACAAACAAGGAACGAACGAACCAACCAAAAACGTCTAACTTCCGGAGGTTTTAACGGCAGGTTTTGTTAGGCATCGAGAGACCAGCGGCAATGACCACAAGTTTGCAAATACGCTAGCTGTTTTGATGGTTCAGTGCCGATCTGGCACAGCCGTTCACACCCTTTACATCATTTTATTTGGGTACAGTTTTTGCGGCTGGAAAATACTGATACCAACCACGTCCGCAAGTATGAGCCTACAGCAGTATTTATCCGTCTCCGTGTCATATTTTGCACAAAATCACTAATCTAAAATGCTTATCTGATTTTCAGAGCATTTACTGAACAGTGTCCGCGAGGATTTTATCTTTGAGCCCATCAACGCAAGTTACTAAATTTCAGCTAACCTTCAACCGGTGTCTTTCTCATCTCTGCGGCCGGGCACCTTTGTCATCTTCAACCAGCGCTTTTTCACAGTCACTGAACGAGATTCTGAAGTCTCAAAGCTCCATCCTGTCCAAAAGTCAAACTAAAGCCAGCAAAAAGCCGCATCACATAGTTCGACGTAAAACCGCGTCAGAGTAGGGTCGTTAAATGAAATGTAAACAACGTGCAGTGGGCCAGGCCAAACTAGCGTGGTAAAATAATAATTTAGGCTATGTTTTAACCCTGTTACTACCTTAGTTATGATAATGAGAAAAACAGCACAGGATAACCCGTGGCGTACTACATCGCACGCCGACGATAACTCCAAGCGGAGCTGAGCGCAACGGCACGAGAGTGCGATAAACGATGCTGGATAGCGCTTGCTAAACTGCAGGAAGCGACGGAGCCTTTGAAGCTCTGGGGCAGGCAATGACTCCTGTAGCCCTTCAGCCAACAAAGTCGACGACAAAGCTGTTTGTAGACCAAGGCCGGTGAAGCAGCA
Source organism: Pollicipes pollicipes (assembly GCF_011947565.3). Lineage (NCBI taxonomy): Eukaryota > Metazoa > Arthropoda > Thecostraca > Pollicipedomorpha > Pollicipedidae > Pollicipes > Pollicipes pollicipes. Next base: position 25,966,005 of record NW_023597034.1, on the reverse strand, counting down.
CGACCGCAGCCGCATCCGTGGATATCCGGGGCCAGTTGCCGTATCCACGCGTGTGTGGTAGAAGTGTGCGCCTTAGGACCCGCACCATGCACAGCTGCCTCACACCACCATAAATAGCATCACACCTCAAGGTCACTGGCGCAAAGGCTCAATGTTCTTGTCCTGCGATCTATCGGCTCATTGGAAGTGCAGCAGGCCGCGCAGCTTGTTCTCCGCACGCGTCGGAGCCCGAACGCGCCGGGAAAGCACACGGCAGCGCACTTCCGTTTGTTTGCGTCTACGCCATGACCGGCTCACTGGTCGTCGCGACTGAGCTGTAGGACGCGGAGAGCCAATCAGAGCCATCTCCAATTTGAGTTCGACGAATCCTTTTCGCTACAGTCCTTATCTTAGCGGGTTGCACTGTAATTGCAAAGTATTGTCTCTCCTCATTTAATGCTCCCCAAATAAGCCTCTTACCCTCGTTGCTTGCGATGCGAGGGATGATGTATGTATACAAAGCGGCACGAGGAACAGGTTCTAATGAGCACTGCGGTCCCAAAAAGAAGGGTCGACAAGGCTCATGATAAATAAAAGCGAAACGCGGTGCATGCTTAATGTCTCATGACATTCACCATTATAAATGGCGCCTGCATAACTAATGGAACGTATCATCCCGCTGAAGTCAGAGCCGCTGTTGCCATCGATTTCGCTTCTATCTGCTTTGCATGGGATCATGGCCCCTTCGGCATCCCACCAGCCCTTGCTCCCTCGCAATTGCAGCGGCCCACCCAGTCAGCTGCGGCGCCGGCAGCGGCAGCCGGGCGCAGAGAGCTCCGGCCGTCTGTGAGATCACAGGACATTCCGGCGGCCTGGCCCGGCGCGGACTGAACACTCGCCCGCCGGCATCCAGTGAGAGGCGCTCAGTAGCTTACAACTGATTCCGAAAGCCTCACAGGTGCTGGTTATGGCGAGGACAAGTACGCATACTGTAACAGGCGCCCAGCTCCAGAAAATGTTCTTCCGGGATGTTATTCTTGCATTGGCCGTGTGAGATATACCTCTCAAACTATCACCCGGCGCCACATGTCAAGATAACTCCCGGATGGCTGCAACTTTCCCTGTTTGCCACTCCTCCTCTCAAGTGCTCCCATATTGAGGCTCGGCCAGCGTCTGTGAGCCTGACCGGGCCTCTCGGCTGTCGTCGGCCGCCACGGACGGTCGCAGGTCACGGTGCCCGGTGTGGCGCCGCGCGTGAAACATCACTCAAAGCGTGCAAAATCCCGCCCGTGGGTAAAGGTCAACAGGAAAGAGTAACCGTGACTAGAAAGGTCGCGGCAAGGCGTGCCTTCCACTGCCCGAGAGGCAGAGCCCTGTGAGAGGGAGACACGTCCTTTGCCTCTCGACGTTCGGGAAGGGCTCTGCTTGTTCCCATGGGTCGGGGGAGACGAAGCTCGGCCGCAGGAGACACGTTCTTCGTCTCCACGTCTCCTCCGACCCGACCGTCGGCAGCGAGCGCTCAACGGGACCGGCAGCGCAGAGTGGTGCTGGCGGCGCGCCCGACAGCCCAGAGCGGGCAGCGCGCCGAACCGGTAAAACCGATTCCGTGTCCGCCGCTGTTGCGACATGCGAGCAATGCCATCGGTCAGGCAGCCGGCAATGTCGGGCGGGGGCGGCCGCGGCGGCCGGTCGGCCGAGATTGTCGGTGCTATCCGCAGCGCTGACGGGCCGCAGATGGATCACGGCTCAGCGGCCGCGCCGCTCCGCACATGGTCCGGGTTACGGGGACCGTGCGGCACCGGTGACGTCATCGGACGTCCACGCCGACGAGTGCTGCCGCGCCAGCGATGTCGCCACGCTGTCAAGCCGTCCTGAGACAACAGGTCGTGTGCTGTCCCCAGAGGATCGGCATCTTGTGGACGGCTCGTACAAAATGCGGGGGAGGCCGCGCCAGGGGACCCGGGGCTCGAGAGAATGCATCCCCCACGAGAGAAGGTATCTCCTGCGCTCAACCTGAGTCTCTCCTGCCTGAAGAACGGACGGACGCATCTCCAGAGCGTGGGAGACGTGGGAACGCGTCCTCTCCGATAGGACTGCGTCTCTCGGACCAGGGGGACGAGCGGACGCGTCTCCCTCGAGCGAGGCACCGCGCCCCGGCGGGACCGGCTGCTGGGGTGCCTGGGTCCGAGCCACGGCCGGTGTTACTGGGCAGGAGCCGGTGCGACCGAGCAGACAGCGCCGACCTGGAGAGCCATTTACCATCCGTTCTGTTGATTCACGGCGATATTTTCGACTGTCGACGGGTCGTCATGATAAATGGTGAGAGCTGGTGGCACATTAGTACAAATATAGCTTTTATCATCGTCATGCGAAGCAGGTCCGGATCTGCCTTCTCACTTGTGAGAAGCAGCCAGTCATCACTCATAATAATCTGGTGCTCTTGGCTCCTTCCAGATAATACAGTACATTTGTTTTCTTTTTCATGTGCTCATTATTCGCAATTCCAACAGCCAGGTAGCCTCTAATTGACTTATGATTTCCTGATCTTTCTTTCTTGGTGCTAACCAATCCCATGCCCAAGTTGTCTAAACAGCATCATTAGCAGACTTCTTCCAACCATACAGTTATTTATGAACCATTCAGTCATTCACTGCTTCACTGTTAGCTCATTCTGCAGAATTGACCGGACAGACAAACGTCGCTTAAACCCTTAACCGTGTGTTAAACATGGATCTCACATTCGGCTCAGCTAGGATAGCACGAAATACGTTCCAATTACTGGGATTATTTGAGCCCCAGCTCCCAAATTACGACCACTTATCACGATTTACCACTAAACAGCATCAGTTTACCAATAGCGAGTTTCTGAGGGCGCCGCGGGCGAGCTCCGCGCCCCATCCCGTCCGGTTTGATTCCCATTCTGGGGGTGCGCCGCAGCGGGTGGTCACCGCTGCAGGGCCTGCGGATTACCGACGTCATCGGTCACTGCCGCGGACCGACAGCGGACAGCAGGCTCCCCCCCCCCCCTCGCCCTCCGGCCGAGGCACGCGCCGACCGCCGAACGGAACTCTCCCGTCTCGGAATGCAGATCGAGTGCAGAGAAAGCGGTGCCAATCATAACACGGCAGCTTATCCGCCGGGACTCCACGAGCCTGCTATCTGGGGAGCGATCAACGTCCCCTCCCCTGCCGCGATCGGTCCCGCCCCAGATTCCGCAAAACTCTCCTCCTGTGTCATCAGCTACCTCATCCAAGTGGTGGTAGCTAGTATACGCTTGCAAGTATGGCCCTGCCAATGTCAGAATACCAATGTCAGGCTCGGTGTGTCAATGCCATTGCCATGCTCAGTATATCCAGTGCGAATATCAGGCCCAAAACGTTGGGTGTTTTGCTTTGCTTAATGCGGTAATCTAGTTTTGAACAGAGCCGATGAGCCTGTTGAGGCGTGCTTAGAATAGTGATTCAGTTAAAAGCTGACTGACGTTGACAACCCGGGGCACAGTTGACGGGTGAGCAGTGAAGTGATGGGTGTGAGGTTAGCATCGGCGTGAATCTTAGTCACATTTAAAGCTGAGTTGAAATCTTGGGGACTAGAAAAGTGTCAATGCTCATTTGTCAACACCGATGTGTCGTCAATACGCCAGTTCTCGTAGAAGCATGCCTGTGGCAGGACTAGCTTTTCAGTGCTGTTGCGTCAGTATTATCAATTACCGTGACATGTGTGTCATAGCAATTATTACTTAATCAACCTGGGTGCAAATGTTTATAGATTCAGATTTATTGTTAATGCCGTTGCTGATATCTGCGCTATCGCGACTGACAACTTGATTGTACATGTCATGTGCATGTCATAATTGCCAGGTTTGTTTTCTGTGTCAGCGACCGCTGTGTGAGGGTTAGTGCTGTCAGGTTCAGCATAGAAACCTAGACACGTGCCAGAATCAGCATATTTTTGTCAGTATGGAACGTTGGTCTCACGGTGGCGCGTCATCATGGCGTTGTTATCAGTACATCAGTGTTAGCCATGGCACATTTGTATCAGTGCAACCGTCAATAGCCAACACTTCCGTCTTCGTCACTTTCAGTTGCGGTTTAAGAGAGAATATCACGCTTCATTCACGGTTAGCTCGATCATCATGCCACTTAAAATTCGAGCCTGGCTCGTTTTATGATAGCCACTGAACACTGGCAGCGGAGTGTGCAGGACTACTGCCGACGTCAATAAGATACCGCGGGCCCGGCCGGATGGCATGGCGCTCACATTCTGCGTGCATAAATCAGACGGAGCTTATCCTTGTTTAAGAGCCGTGTTCCGACGCACATTTGTCTGGGTATCAGCTCCTGCCAGGAGCCGGGTATCAGCTCCTTGCCGGGAGCCCAGCGGCTTGCCGTCGGCCGCAGTGTTGTGGGTAATGTCGGCTGTCGACCTTGATAAACTCCGGCCAGGCACGCCCGTGCCGTCGACTTCGGGGATACCCAAGGTATAACGCACGGGAATCGGAAATAGGGAAACGAAGGACGCAAGCGACACAAGCGACACATCACGATTTGCGATATTCATGGTCCTTTAAAAGGAAAGGGGCCCCAAGAAATAATGCTCCTGAAGGCCTCTTAAAATAAATTCGTACCGTTCGAAGGTTGGAATGGTTTGCATATTTCGTCTGTGCCGTGTTGAGTTTTTTTTGTCGGGGAGAATTAGCAATAAGATCAACACAAATATGGATATTGTATCATTACGTCAATATTCGTTCCTACTGTAATTTGGAAAAAGCAAAGTTAGTTAAAATTAATTATACGGACCCGGCTTCTCTCGAAAACGTAGTAATTAATTCTATTAAGCGTTCTTATCGTGTTCATACCTAAATCAAAGTAATGTATATTCCCTGGCGAACATAGATTGCGCATATTGAAATAAATTTTTGGCCAGGTTTTGATCTACAGCCTTTGTTCAATCCACAAGACCCTCAATGTCTGTATAAAAACGGCAAGACCACTGATTGTTGGCCGTTTAGAAGGTGGCCACTAACCATTGCGAAATGACTAGCACCGGCGGTTTATTTCATACGGTCATTAAATGCCTGGTTGCTTCAGTCTATTAACTTCTAAATGCAAACATAATTACATCTTCCGGTACCCTGCCTTCCGATTGAGCTAAAGAAAGCAAAACACATTACTAAAGCGAATAACATCGGGGCTCCTCGAAATCAAGGAGGCTAAATGCAGCGATACCGTTTTTGGAGAGCAGGCTTGTCATCAGCAGGGGCCTTCGTCAACTATGGTAAACCGCTTTACTAAGACTCTGGCTGCGCCCCTGTTTGCAATTGCACAACGTATGCCACGTATCAGTAATGCGTATCGTTGATTCCAGCGCACGATACAGGACATTATGTAGGTACCCCACAGCCCGCCTTCGTCTGCCCGTCTGGACACTTCAGAAACTCAATACCGTGTACCGATGCAGCAATGTCTATCGATATCCAGGCACATTAATATCAAATGTAAGCGCGAGCAGCTTTCATGAGCTAGTGGTGGGCCGCAGGCATGCACAATTCGCATCAGTTCCCTCTCGTTGCACCCTCCCCTCAATAACAGTTTGCTCTCGCTATTGGTCCCGGTATTCGGCCTGACCCCGCCCCAGCCGGACCGCGGGCGGACCCTGCGCTTGCTCGAGACGCCGAAGGATGCACCGCTGAAACAACCAGTCGTCAACCAGCCTAACCTTTACACAACGCCAGCGCGACCCTGCACGGCGCCGGCCCGCCCGAGCGTCGCCACCCACCGCGGCCGCGAGCGATCGGCAAACAGCCGGGCCGCACGACTCCGGCGCCGTCCTGCCGCGGCCCGCGCGTGGGAGACGGGACGCCGGCACGAGCCGCGCGCTCACGCCGCGTCGAGTGCGAGACGGCAAACAGAGCGGCGGCGCGGCCAACTCACGCGCGGCGCGCAGCGGGGCGGCGCGGCGCCCACGCGTGCCGTTTGCACGGCTCGGCGCCGCCGCGCGCGGCTCCATGAGGCGAGCCATGACGGCACGCGCGGGGGGCTCCCGCCCTAGACCTGTGATCCGCGTTTGATCTGCTGAAGCCAGTGATCCTGAGCGGGCCGGCTTGGGGGATTTCGGGATAGCTAGGCAGGGCCGCTGTACGGGGAATTACTGGGAGTCGCGCGCCGAGACATGGACTCACGCCGCTGCCTCCCATGTGCCGCTGCCGGCGTCTGTCAACCGCGGACCGGTGACGCGCCCGCTCATCAGCGGCTGCATCTTGACGGACGTCCATGACGAGTCGAATCGAAGTCACCCAGTCAGTCGCACGTGCCGTGGCGGCTGCTGATGCTAAGATGGACTTTGGTGCCGGGGTCAATCAAAACTGGTGTGTTTGCAGGGTGCATTATCCTCCAGCCTTCCGATGACCTGCTACCTCTGTCACTGATGGCATGAAGGGGACCGTGGCCGGTGGGCCGAGAGCCAGACCTCCTGACCGTGGCCGGTGGTCCGAGAGTCGAACCTCCTGACCGTGGCCAGTGGTCCGAGAGCCAGACCTCCTGGCCGTGGCCAGTGGTCCGAGTGTCAGACCTCCTGACCGTGGCCAGTGGTCCGAGGAGTCGAAACCTCCTGACCGTGGCCAGTGGTCCGAGAGTCCAGACCTCCTGGACCGTGGCCAGTCGGTCCGAGAGTCAGACCTCCTGACCGTGGCCAGTGGCCCGATGAGTCAAGCCTCCTGACCGTGGTCAGTGGTCCGAGAGTCAGACCTCCTGACCGTGGCCAGTGGTCCGAGAGTCAGACCTCCTGACCGTGGCCAGTGGTCCGAGAGTCAGACCTCCTGACCGTGGCCAGTGGCCCGTGAGTCAGGCCTCCTGAACGTGGCCAGTGGCCCGAGAGTCAGACCTCCTGGCCGTGGCCAGTGGTCCGAAAGTCAGACCTCCTGACCGTGACCTCCGTGACCGAGAGTCAGACCTCCTGACGTGTTATCACAAACAGCATGGCAGTTAATAAAATCGGGCATTGTTACCAAGACAGGGGTGAATAGGGACACTTCGGAAAAAATCTACGACCCAAATTCAGGTCTGTACGAGGCTGACAAGGGGCATCTTCAAAACACAGACGTAACGTCAATTCGGCACAACATTAAACACAACATCTCCCAATCTCAGACCCTAGCTTAGTTCTGCGCAAGGCTACAAAGAACCACTTCTCATCCTCAGACCCTAAATCAGTTCTGCACAAAGCTAAAAGGGACCATCTCTCAATCTCAGGCCCAACGTCAGTCCTGTTCAAGGCTAAAAGTACCAGCTCTCAGGATCAAGAGGCCAAACGGCAATATGCTGGAGCAATTAGAAAAAAAAACTGCTGTCCTCAGTGGCTTTCCGTACCCAGAGATCCTGCCTGGACACACGCCTGCCACCAGTGGAACAAATGGAACATCACCCACCCTCACGAGCCGCGCCGAGCCGCGGCTGCCGCGTGGCGTGAACAATGCCAACCGCGGTGCGTTTGTAAACACACCTTATGCCGGCGACCGGCGGGCCGGCACAGGTCGGCGGCGCCCGCAGGGGCCGGCGCAGCGCGCGCCGATAGGGGGCGCTGCTGCCCAATCAGCACCCGTCCCGAGATGAACGGTCGGAGAAGCTGAGGGCCAGTCTGTCTTCTGCTAGACCCAGATTCAATCGGAGAGTGGACGCTTGAATCAACCACGTGTCGACTGGGCCGATGGCAAATTAATTGATTCATCTCCGCGTTGATGTGAGTCTGAGTCAGAGAGTCAACCGCAATGATTGCAATCATCGCTGAGTCGATCGAAATAGAGCTATGAGTAAGCGCAGATCTTCTGAGTCGGACGGGTCTTAAATTGCAACAAGCAACTTGGCGTCAGTCAACACAAGCGCCTGTACAGCGGTGGGGTCCCGTCTGGAGCTAACGGCGGCCGAGGTCCGTCAGCCCACATCCGGGGCTGACCCCGGGCCGGTCCGGGCGCCAGTCCGGCCCCGTCTGGAGCGGCGCCCCGGCCGCCGGATCTCGGCCGAGGGTCACTGGCGCGCGGCTGCCGATTTACGGCGCCGCCGCCGCTGTTTACGATGGGCCGTGTAAGCGGAGACGCCGGAGCACGATTTATCGACGGAGCGCCGCCGGCCGACCGCCGACAACCGGTCAGCGGTGCTGCTGATTTAGCGGCGGCGACCCCGCGGCGGCGCCGACCGCCGTCTTCATTACGCGCGCGGGGCGCGAGCCGGCGCGTGGTTTATGTGTGGCGGTGGCGGCCGAGCGCGGTCCGGGGCGCGCGGCAGCGCAGCGCGGCGCGCCACCGCCCGCTGCGCCAGTCTCGCCGCGAGTTGCAACCGACCGGCGGGGCGGCCGCGGATGTCAGGTCGACGCCGCCCTGGGTCGCCCGCTCCCGCCTGCTGTGCGACACCTCCGAGGTGACCGGGCGCGGTCGCTCTCCAGACCATCGGCCGCCGAAGGCGAGAGGCAGCACAAACACGCTCCTGACGCGCGACATGGGCGCCGCCCAAACATCAACACCGGCCAGCGGCTGCCGACGCCAACACGCCGCTGCGATTGTTGTGTGACAAAACAGTCGGCCCACCGCAGGGCAGACCGATCTTGTATGACGAAACAGTCGGCCCACCGCAGGGCAGACCGATCTTGTATGACAAGACAGTCGGCCCACCGCAGGGCAGACCGATCTTGCATGACAAAACAGTCGGCCCACCGCTGGGTAGGCCGATCTTGTATGACAAAACAGCCGGCCCACCGCAGGGCAGACCGATCTTGGATGACAAAACAGTCGGCCCACCGCAGGGCAGACCGATCTTGTATGACAAAACAGTCGGCCCACCGCAGGCCAGACCGATCTTCGTCCGTGTACACGGCTCGGCGCGAATTCTCCGCCATCTCGCTTCGGTGCCGTGCCTTTCTCGCCTAGTTCAGGGAACACGTGGCGCCATGGTGTGGCCATGGACCAGGGGATCTCACCATGGGCGCTGATGTTGTACTTGGGGATGGTCGGTTGCCAAAAACGTTCCGCTGACAAAACGGCTCTTGCAACGTACGCTGTTCATGATCTTCTTCTTGGAAAGCACGCCAACGGAAAGATGAGACCAGTCGATTGCCAAACACGCCTAAGTACCATCGCGACTCATAGCTTAAATCAGAGTGTTCTTTTCATAGGACTAAATACTTTCATATCCCATGTTTACCAGCCGATAGTTCCAGAAGCTTCTTTATGTTGTTCGGGGAACGGTCATGCCCCACGGGCTCTGGGGATTTCTGACCGAATGCTCCTTGTAGTGCGGAGAATCTCTGCGAGACGATGGTCCCCGCGCCGGCAGGCAGTTGAGTTTCAGTCGAGACGAAGTGTAAGACTCGATCTCCTCAGCTGGGTTTCAGCTTCGATAGTATCGATAATCTAGTTTTAACATTTTTTAGCCTACAGGGCCTGTGGTGGTCGTCCTTTTCAAAACTGGAACAGTACACAGTGCACAGATCGCCCGTTTACAGTGTTTTCAACAGTCCCAATGCATTCTGCGGTCTACATTCGCCTTATTCCCCTTAAAAGCGCAAGCCTTCTGCTTCATGATCCACAGCAGTCCTTGACAGGGTAGCTCGTCGGTCACGTTTGGGAACGCCATGGTATGGTAGATATCCTTGACACCGTTTAGTTTGCCTGAGGATCCACCTGAATTGTTCGCGGTTCATCGGTTTCATACATCGATACTGCGCGCAAGCTCTCACTGCGCAAGAACATAAAGTGAAATTTAGGGCATATCAATTAGTGAAACTACCTTATGCATGTCACGATGGAACCAGGGGTGCAGTTTCCTATTTAGTTATGGTGTGGTGTGGGGAGGGGGCTTCAACCCGCTAACATGAGCTCAATTTTAGTCAGTTTTTTTTTGCTGTTCAGCCCCCACTCATTTTTAGAGACCACGCCCCTCAGTGAAACAAAAATCTAAATTGTCCTATGGATGCACATATGTACAGTTGTGAACTAAAGACCCATTTTTCAATTTAGCAATGCATTGAAGCCTTGATGCGAGACATACAGATATCAGAAGCGAGACGATAGCGATTCTTTTCGGATCTAAGCCATGGTTGAGTAAGATCCAAGCACCTCGCGAACGCCTCGCAAGTGGACTGCCATCAGACTATTACTATTGTAAACACTGCCACAGCTCAATGCCAGAGTAAACAGCTTTAGCACACCTCTTCTGTTGATAGGAAGTCACACATCGATAGGAGCATGAGGAAGTGGCGATGTGGACAAACAACAACAGACAGGGCTATGGTTTCGTAGAATAGGTTGGGGGACGGGGGCTGAACGGGAAAAATACCAAAAGCTATCCAAAACGCACACGAGGCGGGTTTCTCTTCCGATGTGATCAACTTGCTCTACAAATTTGGGGTCGGGGTGGGTTGGGGCGGGGAGGGAGTGTTGCTTGGAGCTGAACCCAACCGAAAAGGTAGCTACACCGATAAAAGGAGCACCACGGGTTTTCCAGCCTCGAGAAAAGCTTCTTGTGATTGGCGATAGACACGCCGGTGCCGCCCTACTCTCCCCCCCCCCCCCCCTGCATGACGCTGCACCGTCACACCGGCGATTGTGACCCCCGTCGTGCCTAATTCAGCGTGCCGTGGGCTACCGATCGTGCTAATATAGGGCGGTTAGCTGGCTTACATGCAGCATCGCATGAGGGTATAGTCTGTGTGCCGTCTGGGCGGCTGGAGGGCACCATGGCAAGCCTTATGGACCGTCTGTCTGGACGTTCCGATGCACCAGCTGATAACACTGGGGACGCCCAATAGATCAATCTGCAAAAAGGACTCGAATCGTTGCCAACGGCGAAAACGCGGTTTAAGGCCGGGCACAACTACCGACTTTCATGTGCAGAATGATTTATTACCATACCAGAGACGAGATGACCGAGAGTAAAGTTTAGCCAATCACCAATTTTGCTCCGCGAAAATGCACCGTGATTATCTCACCATTACATAAATGGGCTGAATGCAGTCTTCGCGTGCCGTATAACAGCCCTTAACTTCTTCGCCAAGTAGCACGCAACACAAACACTGTGACTCGACAGCATCGTATCCACACGCCAGTCAAAACAGCGCCGGTCACAGTACACAGCGCTGCATAAAACAGCCGGCGTTCGCAACTGAATATTGTTTGCCGTCGACAAAGTCATCGTTGTCGAACGACCTCACTGGAGTCACTCACCCGCCGGCCAGGCTGCGAGCATGACACCAGCAGGATCTCTCCGGCCTCCACCGGCGCGCAGCATCTCAGCTCGTGCCTGCGTTCACCAATCGGACGACCCGTATGGGCTGTTCGGGCGGCGCACCGCAGGATACATTAGCCACAAGTACTTACCAGTGACCCATCTCCTGTGTGTGGGCGATACCAGTGGTACTCGCACATGGCTCAGTGCTCAGTGGCAGCGGTTCCGTCCGTGTTCAACAAGGCGCGTTGGTTTGTGTGGGAGCACTCACCAATGACGCAGCCCTCCGTGTCGGAGCGGGCCCAGCCGGCGCAGCAGATGAAGAGCGTGTGGTGCCGCGGCCGGAACACCTTCTCGTACCGGAACACGCGCAAGCCTCTGACGAAAGAAGTGGCGGCATCCTGGTCATGGACGGCGGGAGACGAGGGGAAGGAGGGAACCATTTGTGTCTGGTGCACTGCTAACGCCTTAATTGATTAATGTCTTGCAGTGTTTGCAACACACACACACACACACACACACACACACACACACACACACACACACACACACACACACACACACACACACACACACACACACACACACACACACACACACACACACACACACACACACACATGCACACACACACACACACATGCACACACACATATATATATATATATATATATATATATATATATATATATATATGTACATATATAATATATATATATATATATATATATATGTATGTGTAGATATAATACGTACATTATGTATATTGACGGTAACAAATTCAGCGTCCATGTCTGACATGGTTTGAGCGAATTCATTGGTTCGTGTCAAGGCGCAAATGGCACGCATTCCGGACGTCAGCGGTCGTCTTTGGTCACATGTGATGAGTTCTTTCGTCTCCTAGAAGCTTACTTTGCTTATGTTAGACATAGCTGGAAAAGGCTCGTATTTTCTAAAGTTACGAAAGCCTAACGCCTCGATGACTTATTGCACGGTTTATCGCTGTCACTCATCGAAACACGTACTATAAACAATCACGTCAATTAGTTATCAAGGCTATGAATCGGCCCATTTCCAACAAATTTGAATAAACAAGCAGGAGACCTTCGCAAGTGGAGCTCATGGGCGTCACTCGGTAAGCCTTTGCCTAATTAAACGATAATGAAGCGCGGCGTTAATCGGGGAAGGCGGCTGTCCAGGCGTGCTCGTAAACATGGCGACTGGCACCACGATAGGTGCGTGCGTCACACCCTCCCGACGCCGGCCGTGATCAGGAGGGGCACGCCTCCGTGGAGAGCGGACCCTCACAAAGGCACGCGTCCGTAGAGAGCGGGCTCTCACAGTGGCAGGCCTCCGTGGAGAGCGGCCTCTCACAGCGGCACGCGTCTGTGGAGAGCGGACCCTCACGGCGCTATGCGCTGGGTTTTACTGAAATCAGTTTCCAAAGAGGTGCATTGGGCGCAACGACACATTGAAGCATCCACCTCCCAATGAAATAATATTCATGAAACTGACCTGTGCCGAAACTTGGATATCTTGGGTTTGTCGTGATCCTGGTACTCGATCGCCTTGTACTCACACACATGCGGCCTGGAAAATAAGATACAAATGTGAAAAACTTGACCCAGCCCGACTGGGTTTCTTAAGCCCTTTTGAGAGAAATATCGCAACATTCTCTTATGGCATCGCCGTCGAAATTGCTTATGATGAGACACATGTCCATGGCTAGATAATACTTTCCTTGCAAGACAATACATTGCCAAGTTATGTTCTCAGAAGAGGAATCAAACTTCAACCAAATGAGGTTAAGATGGTCTTCCACAGAGGATTGGGGGAAATCACGTTTCCATCAAAGCACACTCTGTAACTTCGTCAGGAAACGACTGAAGCCATACATTTACAAAAGGGTAGTACATATCGTAATCAGCTGCGACCTTTTGACGCACAAATCGTGGTCAAATCAATGGATATGCGAAGAACGAGGATGGGTACCTTGTCCCATAAGATCTCCGGATCCACGGAGTCAATTGTGTCGGAGTGCATGAAACTGACCACCGGAAACTAAACTCTCTTTGGATATGCGCAAGTTATGTTTTTTATAGGTAATTCAGGACAGAAAATGTGGGACGGAACAATTTTTGCGATGTGGTTTGTTTGCCTCCCCCACGTTGCTCACAAACGGTTGCTGTGTCAGCGACGGGTGCATGGGAATAAAATTTGGTTGCAAGTTTTAGCTCTAGGTAAACATTCCAATTTTTTGGTTTACATAGCCTGGAGATGCTGTAAATGCTCGAAACATACAGAAATAATACTGCCATGAAGCACAAGATGAACTAGGATGTAACACGGTTTTGAAACTTCAGTGGCAGGTTCAAATTGCTCAGACAGGGGTTATAAGCACAGACCATTAGGGCTTACTACCTCGCCGGTAACATACTACGATAAATAAACCAGTTTATAATGCCAGAAATGTGGTTAAGAGCATCGGCCTGTCTTTATTAGGGGGGGGGGGGGGGGGGGAGTGGCGCATGTGAAAATGCAATTTATTCTTGTTGATCAATCCGTTTGCCACTGAAGTCTACTGTCATAACAGTTTTTGTCGGTGTACAAAATCAGTTAATGGAATAGAACTCGTGACCCTCCTTCCTCCTTAACTTTGCTCACTCCGCTCATGTGATATTTTGCTTACATTACGCAAACCAATGTTGTTGTAATGGGGAGATCATCGAAACAAACAGTACGAAACCTGGCAAAATCTTGATATCAGAACATTTTAATTCCCTCCATACAGCCACATGTCACCTCATTGGTGCTTGAATAGTCTCTAAAATACTGTCGTCACAGATGTGCGTGATGCCAGTAGCCTGAAAAGAAGAAAAGCGTAACCACTTTGCCCAACGGATGATTTACACATAACAAGCCGTCGCAGCTGCCCGGTCTGATTGCATGGTGTCGCCTCCGCGTATGCAATCACTTTTCCACACGATATGTTGCCTGTACGCATTTCATCACTGGCAGCTTTCCATGGCCACTGCAGTAGGATTACGTCATATCCAGACATCGCTTAGCCAGGCTTACGTGGCTAACCAGGAAACAAAGTTCTGCCGTATCATTCTTGGGTTTGCCCTCGTCGGTTCACATGCATCACACATCGCCTAACTCAGTCAAAACATCGGTCAAATATAGAAAGCAACCAAAGGCGGCACATTCACTGTCAGCAGTCCGTGATTCGTCCTAGACTGCCTCCCAAAACCCGTTCCTGGAGTTGCCTCGGAATGATACTAGCAGCTCAAATTTTGATGAGCCACGTCAGACCGATTTTAAGAAGACCTCTTCACGTTTATGGACACTGTTTCAGGCACTTTGAGTTGCAGTTGCTCCCCCTAAAAGGAAACACCATTGATAAAGCAAAATGATAAACAATTGGCAGAAACGTCATCTCACATGACTCAGTATAATCACATGACGGGTAAATTACCAGGCCAATGATGCGTTAAAAAACTCATGTCCATACAATTAACTTGAGCTCATTTGAGTTTAACGCTTGTGTCTCCCTTGTACTGTCACATTCAACCTAACTGAGCTGTGTTTGATACGGGCATGATATTTGTTCCATCGGTAGAACTTCCAAGGCAAGCATTTCATGATGCGTGAATAAGAAGTTAAATGAAAAAGTGGGATAGAAGAGATTCAAAAACAAAAGCAAAGCGATTTAAAGTAGACAAAGAGAAAGGCGCATCAAAAAATTAAAAATGAATAAAAAGTTGCCAAGGATACAATTCGAATAGGGATAAAGTCGAACGGCAAGAAGCCGATAGTTATAAAATTCGACAGGGTTCGAAATGTAATCGGAAAAGCAGCAGACAAAAGTACAAGAGAAATAAAAGCAGCATGGAAAAAGGAACAAAGAAAAACTCGATAGGTGCCAAAAACGCCAAGGAAGGAGCCCATACTGAAACATGATTCAAAGGCAACCGAGTCAAAAGGCGGTGGATGGGCGAGTCTTGCTTCAAAGGCGTAGCATAACCGTGCAATAAAAAACTTCGGAGAGTTACAAGCACTGTTTTCTGAACCGATTTTTCAAACATATCGCTCGACGCCCCTATATATTAAAGCGTACTCCTCTGCATGTGTGAAAGAACAGAGAAAAAAACAGGAAGCATGGACACGTATCGCATGGTATCGGAACAGATAATCGAGTACTGCATAAAAAACATGGCTTTACCGTTACATTACTATTCTACGAGCAGACTTGTGCCTGGTTCCCAGGATTTATTCTCGGGAACCGAACCCAAAAGAACCCAGGATCCAGTTCGGAATCAAATCAGCGTTTCACCAAAAGCCAAAACCAGCACTGTGTCGTGCTGAGAGAAGCAGCGAGAATCGGGATCCAGCAAAAACCACACTTCGGCTTGGAATGTGCACAAGGATCCAGCAAAACCAATACCCGGCGTAGAATTATGCCGAGAGATCTAGCAAGTGATAAGATCCATCCCGGAACATGGCCAGGAATCAAGCAAGCACTCGGATGCAGGCAATAATTATTCCGAGGATCCAGCGAGGATTGAGATATAGCACAAAGCAAAAGGAATCCGCGTGAACCATGAACTTACCCGGAAGCATTGTTAACAACAATTGTGATTCGCACAGTGCACGTATATGTTGCTCTTTGCCCTTGTTCATATCACTGGTGAGTATGCCAGAATGGCATATGCGTGCGGGAAACATCCTGACTTGGTGTTTACGAATCAGCCAGTAAGAGAAAGGACCTTGGATATCGTGTTTTTTGAGCAAATCATTAGAACCAGAAACCAGGGTCAGGTATTTGTGAGGAAGCAATGGAAACCATGATCCAGGCCCTGGTTCTTGTGACAGAACTATGGGGGGCCAGAAACGATGGTCCGGTGTTTGCGAAGGGACCATTAGGAGCCAAAAAAATCATGTTTGTATCCCGGAAAAACCAGCTCGGACCACGAACCAGGGTGCAGTGTTTGTAAAACATCCAATGGGATTCAGGCATTAGGGGTTTATGAAAAAACAGCCGGAACCAGGATCCAAGATCTCCTCTTCAGGAGGGGAAGTGAAACCAGTAACCAACATTGGGAACCAGGCAGGTGTCGGTTCAGGACCGGGACTAACGAAAAGAGGATTGGTAACGGGCGCCGCCACCGTGCGCTACCTGCCGCCGTGGGCGCCTCTGTTGCTCGCAACCGTCCTGACCGATGACTAGAGAGAGCATTTTCAGGAGCGTGGGCACAGGCTAGCAGGGCGCTCATGGCGGATCAAGATCGGTCACCTGATAGCTTCAGTGCCCGTTGCGCATGGTTCGGTCGAAAAGTCCTGAGGGCTGGCGGCCGCCGGGAGCGTCTGCCGGGTGAGCGCGAGCGAACCCAGGTTAGAAGGCCCAGGGATGTGGGCTGGCGAACCCTGTTGGATCCGCGGACGCATCTAGTGCGCCCGGGCGACATTCCCTGTCATGCTAGGCGGCATATCTCGGTGACGCTCCTGCCATAACTTTTAACTGCCTGCTTGTTTACTTTTATGCTAATCTGCTTTTCTGTAAGATGGCTTCTTACCCTTTGGATCGTTTTCCAGTTTCACTTTTGCCCTTTTTGACTAGATGCCTTTCTATTTTTTCGGTTCGAATTGAATTCTTTCCACTATTTACGTTTGACGTTTTTATTAGTCCTCTTTCCATTAGGCTATCTCCATTCGACTTTTTGTTCTGGAATCGCATTTCATACCATGCATGGCTGTACATATATTACATTAGAAAGCAGCATATTGATAGGCTCACTGCTACCCTCAATTCTTAACTGGCTTCACCACCCAACTTAGTTCGCCTTCCCGTCTACAACAGCGGTAAGAGGCCTCTGATGCATTATCTGTGTTTCGAACACAGACGATCATCATTCAAACATCGGGCGTAATTTCTCGACAGCTTCCTGTTGTTGAATAGCTTGCTGACGTAGCGCCTGCTCCGACCGGCACCTAGATTTACGGCTGGTCTCAAATGAGTAACAAATCGGCCAAACCTTCCGCTGTCGTGCGAATGTTGCCGTTGGGCCATCCGTTCGAGCATTTGTCGAGCTTTCTCTTTCGTGTAACTGGTCAGAGACAAGCAGTCCGAGACAAAATGAACACGCGGCATTCAAAAACGAACATCGATGCAAATGTTTTGATCTTTTAAGACACAAAGATCGTTGCCAGGACGACCTAGCGCCCATTTCATCACGCCTGCCGATCAAGACTCACGGCTCTAATCGCGACGACAGCGCCCTCTACAAAGTTTCAACATTCGCATTTGCACACCAGATGTCTGCACAAAAGTCCCCGTCAAGACAGACCACGTGTGAGGCGACAGCCACGACGCTGACGAAATCTTTTAAGAGCATTGACACACTGACTCAGCGTTTCAGCGGTGTCAAGGGGGTCACAGTGGTTACGCCAATTGTCCTGGAGGTCTGATGCATCTGATGATGTTGGTTTACATTCTCGCTACTTGGACCATGTGCTAACCAGCGACATAAGCCTGCTGGACCTATGGCTGCTGGAAGGGGATTGCGCTATTAGATGACATTAGAAAATTGTTTAAGTTCTGTCATAGAATGGTCGCAAGCACAGGAGTATGGACGGTGAGAGGACCATAGACTCAGCTTTAGTGATAATTTGATATTAACCCTGTCGTAACGTTTGGAAATGATTTATTGATGATATTACAAGGCCACGAAGAACGCACAACTGACGTGCGGGGCACATTCGACAGGACAGCGCCGACGCGCTGTTCACAGTGACGTTATTAAAAAGGAATCATCAGCCTATCCGAACAAGCCCTAAGGACGAGCATTGTACACCGAGCCTCCAAGTCTCAAACGCTACATTTGTTAGTCAGCGCAGTGATGAGACAGGCAAACTGCGGCTGCATGCCTTGCGGCCCACCCTCCCACAGCCCTATCATCGGAGCGTGACGCGCGCGCGTTTACAGCTTCATCACGCCGCGCCACAGAGCGTAGCCCTGGCGTGCGGGCGCCACATGATCATGGTAAGCGCAGCCGGAAGAGCGGCCGGCCTGCAGAGTGGAGCGCAATGCCCGCGAATTGGCTGGTAATTGCCACCCACGCCCACGAACAAACGAGAATGCTCGTCGGCGCTCTGGCCAGCGGCACGCATGATAGTAAAAGCGGACGCATAAAACCGCAGACACTCAGGGCTGGGGTGACTCAATAGCCATCCAACTGGCGGAACTCCGCCATATAAGGCCGCATTCAGAAGCGCGCAGGGCTCTAAACCTAGCTGCATAACAGCGCGACGATGGCACAGTATTGGCGCTGCCTGCAGCATGAACCACACCTGGCTCATGCCATGGGTGCATGGCCACGAAACTAGCTTGCCGGTTGGCTGCTACTCAAAACTGCTGCGACGTGAACAAAATTAAATCTCCATGTCCTTTTTCCATGTAGCATTCCTCACGTTTATCGAAGAAGCCTGTCCCGAATTCCTGTTCTGCAGCCTGGAGCTAACATTCCGTCTTTGAAACCTTCCATTCCATGAATGTTCATCTCGTCTTGCTCCCATATGCCTTCCTTTACCAGGCATCCTGTTGTTTCTGTTCACCTTGTCTGAGTGCTCTGCCACTGGTCCGCTGCATGCGGCCGGCACTCCCGTGGCGCCGCTCGCATTCCACACAGCCGCTTTTTGCGTCCCCCGATACTTCACTGCTGCCACCTGTTGTGTTACATCCGAGGGTACTGGAGGATAAGCCACTTCCGTCTGGCCGTCCGGCGGGTAACCCAGTAAACCGCCGCCCACCAGCCCCAGCCGCCTGTGATGCTCCCGACACACCCTGAGCTCCTGTCGTCACCTCTCTCAGATCTCCGACCGTCTGACCCATCCATCCAGGATTGTCACCACCCTCTCTCGGTTCTCCGACCGTCTGACCATCCATCCAGGATTGTCACCACCATCTCTCAATTCTCCGACCGTCTGACCCATCCATCCAGGATTGTCACCACCCTCTCTCAGTTCTCCGACCGTGTGATCCATCCGTCCAGGATCGTCACCACCCCATTTCGGCCACCTCTTTTTCTGTGTGTCATTTCTCTGGCCTTCCTCAAAGCAAGGAGTTCGGGTAATCCATTAGATCATCTCTGTGGTTGATTTCGCCACAACGAATGAATGAATGAATGAATGAACGACAGCTGCCGGACGCCGGCACCATACGACACGTACGCGTTTCGTCGTCTTACTGACGACTGGGTGGTTGACCGGTGGCATTTTGAGGACGCGAAAATGTAGAGTTGCTACCGTTTTAGTAAAAGATGATGTATGGACGGGACAATGCACAAAATGACAAATGAAAAAGTGGTAAATGTAGACAATGAATCGGTGCAGACGGTGATGTGAGTCTAGCTGTGATTCTGGCTGCAGTTTTCAACGACAACGTGTTGTGTTCGGCACCGTTTTTCAAAATGCCGACATTCCTGGCTTGCCCAAAGAATACTGGCGCAACCGTGCGCCACATAAACTCGTGCTGATCACATGAATTGACGACGGTATGTCGGCCGACACTTTGGAATTCGATTCACGTCTCCACGCACTCTGGCTGCTGAGATGCGGTATGCAACGTGAAAAACCAGACAAACTGACCCAAATTCAGCTTGGCCGCTTCTGTACACATGACACGCGGCACGTGCCAACGCACGTCCGATTCCACGCGATGCCCCGTCGCCGAGAAGTGGCCCCAGTTTCGAACGGGTGCTTGTCGGCTCTCTCGTCGGTCACATTTTTACGTCGCACGTGCAAAACCGATCGGCCTAAAACGGTCATTCCGCCACCTGCCATCCAGGACCTCGGACGGCGGCGACTCACAATCTACCCGTGGAAAACTCCCTCGCGCGCCCGCGCGTCGTGTCGAAGTTTCACTATTCAGTGACCCACCGTTCGGCCCGTGGACGACATTACGCAAAATGAGACAGGCATACAGACAGACAGACAGACGCACCCTAACCAAATAATGTATAGATGACTCGCTACTATCTTTTCTACATGCAT
Source organism: Pollicipes pollicipes (assembly GCF_011947565.3). Lineage (NCBI taxonomy): Eukaryota > Metazoa > Arthropoda > Thecostraca > Pollicipedomorpha > Pollicipedidae > Pollicipes > Pollicipes pollicipes. The sequence goes on along the minus strand of NW_023597034.1, from coordinate 25,945,762 downwards.
GAGAAAAAAACGCAAAACAGTTCGCAACGCCAATGTAAGTAAATAAAACATGTGGCTACTGAACGCATTGTGTTTGCAAACGGTTTCCGCTTGCTCCGCTGCACGAAGAGACAACATCGTGGTGTCAGGTAGTGCCCCACTGGTTACTTCACGTTGACTCGTATCTCAACAAAATGAAGTGGATCACAGCTGACGTTTGCAAACTTTTTGACGCTCATTGGATCCCTCAGACACATTGCCCGTACGACGGCGTTCCATCCAATTAGGATACGAATATATACCATCATTATGGTTCCCTCTTGCATCGCTTCACCAGAATACGACATCGTTCACGAAGGCATGGAGCCGCCTTCAGCCACATAAATTGATTATGACATTTTTCGACGGTTTTGCATTTGCATAGCTTGTTTCTCCAACATATGTCGAAAGTGTCTCCCCACCAAATGCCAAAACATGTCCCCTGTCACACATGTGACCGACAGTGGGTGTCAGACGGACGTAAATTTCTTTAGGTCGTCACGAAGGTTGAGCCCGTTGTGCGTGCAAACTTCCCAGAAACCTGTACAACTGTCAGTGCTAGGGGCATGGCTGGAAAACACACACACATGGCACACATTGCGATGGCGCTTGCGAGGCCGCGTACTGTGCGATGAAGTACCAGTTCAGTTTCAGAGCGTGATGATACGCTATTAGTGCATCAAGCCAACATCCCCGACAGCTATCATGGTGCCCCTGGCTCCCATCCGAGGCCGTTGTTAACAAATAAACTAACAACATTGGCTGTGACGCTTTCACATGATTGGTCATAGCTCGTCATCACAAGCTACCTGGAAAAATAAACCTGAAGAAACGGTTTTACATTATGTTTCTTCGATCGTATATTTTTTGAGCTAGTTGTTTGTAGAAGTGGTGAAATGTATAACAAGTGGGAACATACCGTGACGACGATTCGTGTTACAATAACACTGGTAGCCGCTACATCTCCGGTTCGCTGATAAGACGCTGGGCTCAGGTCGTAGCCGGGAGGATAAATGCGTGTTGAACGGTTGAATCAGAGAGTTTTATGCTTCAGTTGTTACTGGTTTAATGAATCCGTTTTAAATTTCAAATGCATGTCGTTGAGGCTGGTTGGCTCTCGTCAGCCTCATGGCTGCCGTCATGTTCCGCAGCGTGGAGGTGGGGTGGGATTTCCCTGCCGGTTTCACGCCCAACCTGCTAGAAGAACGACAGGAAATAAAAACTCACACATACACACCCACACACACCCACCCACAACCCACACGCACCCACACACACACACACACACGCACGCACGCACCCCCCCCCCCCCTCCCCCCCCACACACACGCAACGGAGCGGTATCGTTGCAGGTGATCTGCAACATTCATTTAAGTCATTTAAAGCAATGGTCTTCTGATGACGTGTAACAGTGGGTCAGCCGAGGTCAAACAACGTTTTACTGTCTCGACCTGAGCTGGCATATCCCCTCCTTGACATCTCTCTGGCTTAGATCCCATCATGCCGTCATTTGATACCATTTAAGATCACCTAAAACCTTTCAATGACGTTCCATGGCCGTCATTCCGGATGACCTTACACACAAGATATCGCAGTGCGGCGATCATATCGCTGCACTGGCGAGGTCTACTGACATTATTAAGGACAGCTTTCAAGATGAGGTTAAGTGGTGTGACCTCGGCCTTGAAAGACTTGCACCAGCACCAGTGTTATTACCGCATCATTGGCTTAATATGACATTGACTTCTAGCGAATTTGCAGGGGTCACGGACACTAGTGACGGTACCATGGGATCACAGTGCAACTTTGGACTGCCAGACAATAAGATGTGTACAGACAGCCAAGAAGTATCACGGAACTCTAGGTTTCCACAGTTACTGCATCCATTTAAACAGATGGTATAGGGCAGTGACCTGGTATATCATAGCATGAAAACCGCCAGCGAGGTGCACCAAGGTTAAAACTAAAAATCAAATCAAATCTACCAGCGATCCTTGATTAAGCCTTGCAGTGGCGCACCGTTCGGAAAATGCACCAATCTACGGAACGAAATGCACCACGTCCCCGATCGTTACGTGCGCTGGCGATTTAGGTCCGCTTTTGAATACAAAGAGAGAAGGCAGGAATTAAATGAAATCAGGCCAATGCCTGGCCTCGTAGGCAACACCTTTTCAAAGGAGTCGTGCCGGGGGAGACGTTTTGTTCGAACTGAGGCATGGTCCTAAATGAATATATGTGACAATAATCATGTGCACAGATGCAAATTCACTGTGCATAAATTGATGCACCACATGAGCTGTGCCGAACAGCAGTCCCAAAGTCTACAAGGTACAAACATCTCCAACGTCGCGCGGCCCGCAGTAAAGCCGTGACTTCTCGGCGGCACAAAATGACAGCAGCTCAACAAACACCCCGAACGACAAAGGGATATCTGGGCCCGAGCCAAGGACACGACGTCGGTATTCCGCTTGGTTGGCGGTAGCGATGGCGGTCCGTGACCTCAGAGCACTAACTAATGACCCGTGGGCCGGGCTGCTCCGCGTGCGATTTGTAGAGTGCAGCTGACTGACCTCAAAACAAAGGGTCATATTTTGTCGGCAGGCGCTTTTTGCCGCGCTTCGCGAGGACTTGCTGTGACAAACGTCGCCAGCTGGCTCAAGGTTACACAGTTAATACCGGATTAACCCCGAATAGCTCAGATGTGCGGCGAAGCCGTGGATGTGCCTTGCAGACTGGGGTTGTTGGGAGGGACATTATCATCTGCCGTGTCGAGGTACCTTCCGCAGGGCGAAGTGAGGGCAATCATACACATTATCTCTCGCCGTGTTGAGGCATCTTCCGCAGGGGAAGTGAGGGCAATCATACACATATCATCTTACGTGTCGGGGTGGTATCGTCCGCGGGGGAAGTAAGCGCAGTCATGCATCTTAAAGGGCATGTATCACATTTGAAGACATTGAAGCAACGCATCAGACATGATGAAACAAGCTCACTTATAACTATTGGCACGCCTTTTAAGAGGAAAAAGACTGCCCCTAGACAGCACAATCCTCTGTCTAGTAAATATGCTCCTCAATGCGCATGGTTTGATAACGCCATCGTACCTTGCGCGACATTGATTGAGAGCCAATTGACGGTCGTTGTGTCTGTAGGTTGCGCTCACGAACGCCAGATATGAACGCCTCGGCAATCATATTTTCTGGCCTGATCGCCGCATGGCGTATGGAATGGCAGGAATTGATATGACGCTATCACGCTGTCATGAATGCCAAGGTAACTTTGAAATACTCTCCCAACATACCTTTCCCCAGTTTCGCGGGTGTGTGGCTCAGAAACTAGAGGGGGCTATGTCTTTAATAATAGCAGAATTGCAAACAGCATCGAAAAGTCTTCAAAATGGCTATTTCAGTTCAAATCCTCGCAGAAATGTAAAACACGATCTTAAAGTAACCCAACATTACGGGCGTAATATGACATGCCGATTTTATCTTCATTCCAGTTGGTCTCGGCTTTCACGCGGTTTAAGGAATTAGTATTCCTGTTTACCCATTTGAGTAGATCATAACCCTATTTCTAATTGCTCCAATTATTTCCAAGATCAGTAGACGAATCGCGATCCAATCATTCTCGAGACGGCTACCGTTTGATGCGTCTGACGACCGAGGAATGCCCCTCAGCCCGCTGATAGCCGAGGATACACCCCTGCGTCGCGTTCGGCTCACGTGCGCGGGAGGCCAGATCTCACGCCACGTCACGTCCCATCTGAACGGGTGCCGCGGCAGCGCCTCGGTCCACAGATGACGCGCCACCGGAGCTGAGCACCAGCGAAGTCTCAGGGCCGTCAAGCGCCCCCGTCACAGCGCCGAGTGTAACGGAAATGTGGCGTATCTGATGCTTCATTTATGAGGCTAACGCTTGAGTTCGTGTGTGATGTTGGATTAAATACGACAGGCGGTTTGTTTTATGTTTCTCAGGCCGCCTGAAGAAGGCCTCACCGACGGCGCCAGATGACAGCAGAATCGGATCACTTCTGAAACTATGTGGTTGCTGAGGCAGAGTAGCAATAGGCAGGCAGGGGACCACCCGAAACCTGGGCCATCCCCGCGTCTCACGTCCGATAAAAAACAAAGTGCTGTTTTGGCTTTACTTTTAATGCTCTCTTCACAGTGGGCAATCAGCTTCATACTGTCTTGTTGAATGGCTAACTTCACATAGTCACTGTGCGTCATTTACCGATTTACTTTTTTGAGTATGGTTGATCGACATGCAGAAGATAAAGCCTCTGCGATCGGCCTGCGATTAGCATTGTCTTTGTAAGTAAGACAGTGACAGCAGCCTTATTCCTCGGAGAAAAACCGGGAGAATGGAGATAAAGATTGGTTGATATTTCGTCAACATACTTCATCGAAACAATGGCAGAAGAGCAGCAATAGCTTCTACTATCGTTTCGATAAAGGCATGTGCCGAAATATTAACCCATCTATATCTCAATTTTCCTGTTTTTTTTCTCCGACGAATAAGGCTATTACTACTGGCTTATCTATGTGAATAATGTTCCTCGCAAATGCAATGAGCAACCTAAGTGGTCTTTGTAAGTCATTGTAGAAGATAGTGGCACCGTAACGGGGAAAGAATTCAACCCCATAAACCCATATCATATGTGGCTTCACTTATTAATCAATATGGCATCACACTTCTAAATGCTTTAGTGTGTACACTGCCGTGACTTAGTTGTCACGTGTGATGATATCAAGCTCCATCGTCTTGATATATAACACCAAGCACGTTTATCTAAATTGATGTTGTTATGGACGTAATGTTCTAAGTTCATCCCGGAATGCTACAGTAAGTGGCGCTTATCGGTGGGATATTAATACAACCGTACTTCAAACACCTGAAGGTGTCGGATATGATGCATTCGTGCACGCGTTCATTGCCGATATCGTCTGACTCGAAATAAACCGAGACGACATGACCCAAAGACTAATTTGCTTTGACCTCAGAACATGCAACGGTCTGAAATTTACCGTGATCACACGGTGCCCAAAAATTGGTGGGCTGTCTCTGACGACGACGAAACTGTTCATGGCATAAAACCGACAAACTTTAGGTGTGTAGGTGCTGAACCGGTCACGTAACGGCCCTGTCCTCTGGGGCCTTCTGTGAGGCTCATCCCACAAATCAGGGAAGCTGTCAAACCTTATCAGTCGCACTGATCTAATTCCCCTCTCCTCGCCACCATCAAATAATAAGCAAGCCAAGTGGCCATCGATGCCCCGTCGCTCTTCATCACCGCATTAGGTTCGTTCTCAGACGTTTATGTCATTGATTCAGGCATGGAATGGGACCGGTTTTGCTGAAGTTCCAGGGTCTTCGTAGCATTGGGGCGAACAAAATACGTGGACACTTCAGAGCCACCGAGACGAGCCGATGCCGGAGACACGCGTAGTGACTCTGATACAAATACATTATCTGGAACATGTCGAGCTGGGACAATTCTTCAGTAGATGTATCCCGGTCATAAGACTGTCAAATCTATCGGCCGTCATTCTAGACAATCATAGCTAGGCATCTGCCTGCTGTAATCATGCTTGGGGTATCTGCTTACCGCAGTTAACATGCTTGTGGCATTTCTTAGCTACAATTGTGCTACGTGTGGTATTTTGTGCCTATGTCTGAGCGATATGAAACATGCAAGTAAAGAAATCAAACCTATTGGAATTAAGTCTGTTAGATTGTAGGATTAATCTAAAAGTAACTCTTATTAATATTTACAAACATAGAAAACATCCTGCAGAGCGCCGTAGACTCACAGAGGTGCAAAAAAAATATTTCGCTGACACAATTCATGATGTAGGGATGGTGCACATAAAATTATACCATACCATAAACCTATTAGGACAATGCCGCAATGCCAGGTTCACTGCCCTATTGTCTGAATCTCGATGAATTTTCTCTAAACCGTGTGCCCAGGGCCCCGTAACCCCTCATGTATGCACCCAGTGTCGACCCGCACCCCCCGACGAGATTTGATCGAATCAAAGACGTGCGTCGGCAATTGCGCCGAAGACTTTGTCGAGAACATCCGTACCTCACACAACGGCAGAGAAACAACCGTTGTCTTAACAGTGAATAGGAAGTCGGCACATAAATCAACCCTTCAGCGCGAGCCGTAGCTCTGGGGTAGCTTTAGCCACGGAGCTCTATATGCACCGGCCAAGTATGCTGGCCGCGCTGAGGGATCATAAAAACGGTTATTAATTATTCCCGAGCTATGTAAATCAGCCCCGAAATAATCTGATGAAGATTTTGACACGCCATGTCACTACACGACAGGCAATCCTGCTCGCTATCATGACCATCAACGTCATTTAGGAGGCCGGCGGAAAAACTGGAGCGGTCGTCATAAAAAAACACGTGACTCGCGCTGCCGCCATGTCCGACCGCAGGCCGCCGGCACGGGGCGTTTCAACACAGCGGAGGTCCCCCGGGAATCCCCGACCATTGCCAAGACTGTCCGTCTCCCGGCCTCAGTCATGTCGTGGCATCTTCGTCCGGCGGAAACGTGACGCAAGGCCACGCGACTAGTGGCGTCTGCTCGAGGCCGGATCTTGCTGGACGCTCGGGTCGCGGCACGGCCCGTACTTTTGCTGCGTCCTTGGGCGTGATGTCGTTGCAGGACATCTTGTGCGATGGATGGATCCGCGTGCTGCCGCAGCAAGCGCCATGAGCATCGAGCTCGGCTGACTCCGAATCTGCCTACTCACAACCGGGTTTTTTAAAAGAGGGTTTTGCTCACGAGAAGCCGCTCAGCTGTTTGTTGGGTTTCAGTGGTATCAACGCTCTCGGCAGACTAAGGCTTTGGAATTAAATTGCTTTTCTTGGCCAAACGCTATTGCCTCCTGAAGGAATTCGACGCCCACCCTGTTTTCATGGCATTCCCAACCCAGATCACTTAATCAAATGCTGCACCCCGAGAAACGACGATATTTCTTTTGGGGCGCCACGTCTAAGTCACACCCAGGTCAACGTAATCCCCTCGGTTGGGCACCTCCCTTTATTGGTAAGATTTACGAGCCCCACGTCTCTTGTAAACGCAGGCGCCGTTTGGCCCCCATCCACGGACACAATGCGTCCCGTACGGAAAGGCGCGGCGCACGGGACGCGGAAGGCGCGCAGGGGCCAGCCAGGTGTGCTCAGTAGCCCACGTGAGGCCCCGGTCCCGTGATGACTCTCTCAGAAGCTAAGGCTGCCTCTGAGGCGGAATGCACGGGTGTGACGCCGGCAACGACCAGCACAAGACCGGCACGGAGAGGCGGCGGGCGGCCCGCCGCTGACTGTCGGCGCTGAGCTGCGCTGGGGGCGACAGACGTGACCTCACTGCCCGACCCCTCGAGCTGGCGCTCTCATCGCGCCGTCGACCGCCCACCCACCGCCAAACCAAACCCTCCGCCCCAAAAAACCGCGCCGGCGGGGCGGGCGGTGACGGAAGGCCACCGGAGCGGCGTCAGCGCACCGCCAGATAGGCGGGCTCGGGAGCTGGCCACAGCCGGACGGTGGCGTCCGATCGCGTGAGCGTCGTGACAGGGCGCGGCTTCACGGCACGTGTTTGGAGGAGGTGCGGGCGGCATGTTAAATGGGGGAACGTGCGAGGGCAGGACAGGGAGGGGAAGGGGGGGGGGGGTCGAAGAGTGCGGCTGGAAGCACCACACGGGGGTAGAACTGTTTTGTTCCCAGACAGGAGAAAAGGGCAGTTCAGAAAATCGTGGCGTCACCAAAGAGCTGCTTAGGCTTATGGTAATTATGAACAGTGGGAACATGCATGCAATCAAGTGTCGAAAACTGTACACTCCAGTCGTTTGCGGAATTGTTAAACCTCAGGCCCGATAGACCGTCCCCCGCTGCTACGTCTCTCAACGTAGAGACACTGCAGCTCTCCACCGACGGGCCAGTTCACACAGTGGCTACATAGCTATCCGGAGCGGGATGCCATAGCGCGGCCGATGCCGCCTCCGGTCGGGCGGCGTGGACGGGATGGTGCCGACGAGACGCCACCTGCCCGGCACCGGCCGGTACTGATGCAGAACCACTGCCCGGTGACCGGTGCTCATGCAGAGCCACTGTCCCGGTGACTGGTCTTGATGCAGAGCAACTGTTCCGCTGACTGGTACTGATGCAGAGTAACTGAACCGGTGATCGATGATGATGCAAAGCCGCTGTCCCGGTGACCGGTGCAGATGCCGCGCTGCTGTACCGGTGACCGGTGCTGGTGCAGAGCAACTGTGCCGGTGATCCGTGATGATGCAAAGGCGCTGTACCGGTGACCGATGCTGATGCAGAGCTTAGGTCCCGGTGACTCATGCTGGGCAAAGCCGCTGTCCCGAGTGACCGGTACTGATGCAGACACACTGTCCCGTGTTGACCAGTGCTGATGGAAAGGCGGCTGTCCAGGTGACCGGTGCACATGCCGAGCTGCCTGCACCGGTGACCGGTGCTGATGCGAAAGCCGCTGTCCCGTGACCGGTGCTGATGCAGAAACCGCCGTACCGGTGAACCGGTGCGGATGCACAGTCGCTGTACCGGTGACCGGTGCTGATTGCCCAGTTGCTGTACCAGTGACCGTGCGTTGCAGAGCCGCTGTACCGGTAACCGGTGCTGATGCAGAACCGCTGTCCTGGTGACCGGTACTGATGCAAAGCCGCTGTCCCGGTAACTAGTGCTGATTCAAAGCCGCCATATCAGTGACCGGTACCGATGTAGAGCCATTGTCCCGGTGACCGGTGCTGATGTAGAGCCATTGTCCCGGTGACCGGTACTGATGTAGAGCCATTGTCCCGGTGACCGGTGCTGATGTAGAACCATTGTCCGGTGACCGGTGCTGATGTAGAGCGCTGTACCGGTGACCGGTGCTGATGCAGAGCCGCTGTAACGGTGACCGGTCACCACTGTGATCGCCAAGCTGGGAGTGTTTATAAACGAACCAGGTGTTCGGCACATCATTAAGTGCCAGTGATACTATCTGTCGCTTGATCTTTATTGAGATGTTTGGGCCACGTTACACAAGAAGAAAATGTGCCAGGCGGACGCGGTTATTCGCCATTCCACCTGCTACCTAACTGGATTTTACTTGTTAGCTTTACAAACACAAGTCGCCTCCACAATACAAGAACAATGCCGGACAGAAAAAGACTTCGTCCCACTTTTCACTGGGTGTTTGGCTGCGCATCAGTGCTTGTGGCTGCCTTTTAGCGTGCCGGTCTGTCAACACCAGTTCAGCTCGCTCCGACGGGCTCCGGGCGACAGCAGGAATGCAAACAGGGCCGACCAATTCGGTCAAGTGCTTGGCGAACGACGGCTGGCTAGCAAATGGCTAAACTCACGCTGTAAGAGCGCATCGAATTATTTCAGAAACAACGCACGTCTCTCAGCTCTTCTACACAAAGTAAAAGAAGCGCAAAAGCGCAGGGAGCGCATAACACCACAATGCCCATTTGCGTGTTTTATTCCTCGAAGCTATATGACCTGTGCCGCGAGGCGGGCTCCGTTCTGACGTCAGGCGGGCGGATAACATCCACGCGCCATGAGCACTGACGCCGCACGGTAAAAAACGAACTCCTGTGCGCTGTAAATTGTCTTGTTTTGAAGATAAGTTCCCAAGGCTGTGGACCACCATGGCACAATGCAATACACATCATTCACCGCTCCCGTGTCGCCGGGGGGACACGCAGGCCTCTCCGTTCACCGCGGGAACTGAAGCCTCCAGAGCGGTGGCGCCAGGACTGCGGCGGTTGATATTCATAAGGTCATGAGGTGTGACTTGGGAGCCGTGCCGTTGGTAAAGGTCACGGGGGTCATTAGACAAGGTCACGAGGATGACATTGAAGCCGCGTTGCTGGTAGAGGTCACGAGAGGTGACGTGGGAGCCGCGCCACTGCGTCGTTATACAGTGAACGGGGCACTAAAGGCTCTGCAGTTCATCCAGATCAGACTCGATGAAATTAGGGAGCGGAGAGGCCGATGAAGTCAGCTGAAGTGGCAGTGACGCGACGCGGCCGCCCCTGGACGCGTCGGCCTGCACAACATCGCAGAGCAGCTCTGTAATGCGGTCGCAATGTGTTGCTGCGGGAAGCGGTTTACCAGCGGACGGGCTGAAGGGTCAACTGTCAAGGCTTTTTACCAGTCTTCGTAACCCTATTTTCATGCGGTGGATTTCGTTGGAATTATATGCGGGGGTTGATTTGATACTCAGTGAGCTTTTAACATTTTCTGGGCCGATTTTTGTGGTTCCAGGGATCAAACTAATTTGCGAGGTTGAACTTTTTGACGTATATATATATATATATATATATATATATATATATATATACATTCATTCTTATAGTCTTATACATTCTCATTTGGAGAAGACAACGATAGCCCTAAACAAGCGTGCTAATGTACTCAGTCCTTAAACACTTTTGGCTCATGACAAAATATCTCAAACACGTAACTTGTGGAAAACAAATTATCAGTTGTACACTAACAGCTATAACTGGATAGAAACGAAATGTCATACACATGCAAATCTATTCCAGTGCGGCCAGGGGAGAGGGAAATGTTTTCCTGAGCAGGGCTTATCAGTATATTCTGCTTACTTCGCCTGGACTTGGTTGAAATTACTGAACGCATTAGGAAGTGCGATTGTTGTTAAAAACCAAACCGGCTTCAATATGTAAGTGGCAGACACAAGTATGCTCAGGAAGAAAACATTAAGCTCTTTACGTCAATGCTGCCCACGAGACAACGATGGAAAACCTCGTTCGTAAGACCAGAACAATTGCAAAACGGCCCGTTGCCTCGCTCATGGTGAATGTAGGGATGCTAAGCAATGGAGCCTTTTGATTAGCAGTCCTTGTTTCCCGTCATAACACTTTGTGATAATGTAGCCATTAGCATTTTGTAATACTGTAGCCACATTAAATGTTAGCTAACACTCACGGTTTCCTAACATGACACTTTGCAATATTGTGGTTACATTAACTAATTATCATAATAGAATTCCACGCACTTCCTGTTATGTTACCTGACTCCATTCCTGTTGCGTTTTATTAAACATACGCAAAATCTTGTTGGAATCATGGGGAGATATCGCAGCATAGAAACAATAATAACTGTACACCTTTGACATGACTCACTCGCCTGCCATCCATATTGACTAACCCGATCCTTACCGACACCTTTATACATTTCTGAAATCTCATCATCGTCAATATACATAATACCAACAATCAAAAAGAAGAATGCCATTTTCTCTTGTGTAATGGCTGAGGACAAAACAAATGTGGCTTACTGCCTTGCCATACAACCGCATGGCGTCATTTATTTGCAAGCGTCTTGTGATTTGTGTATATAGTACGTTTTCCGCCATGTTTTTCAATGTTGGAAACCTCCAGTCGCTCGCCTTTAACAATCCATGTTTTGTACTGACATGTCTGCCACCAATCGTTTCTGTAAGCGCCTCTGAAACTCAGGAAGCTCCCATTTGGCAGGTTATATGACGTTTTTAAGAAAATCACAAGTTTTGGAATGCTGACTCCATCAATATGGAATGCAGCTACAAAAACACCCGTAAGGCAATATGAATCCACCTTTGCATGGAATAAGGTCGATTGAACATATTCATATGCAAATGGTAGGACCATTTTACAAAGTTGGAGGGCGAATTCCTACTGGTGTTCCCTGACAAGTGTTAGTTACCCTTCGCTATCCGAAAAATTCCAACACAGCGGCTACCACTCTTTAAATGTGGACGTGGCGACAGACGGAATAAGCGTGGTGGAGGCAAACTATCGCATCAATGATGGGACAGCATGCTGAGAATCCTATGGCTTACTTTCACGCGTGCGCTGGCAGTTCATTTTACCACGGCATACTGCACCTATAAACAAGCTGCAGTGCTTATCCATGGTCACATGACCCAGCTAGAAAATGCCGAGCTGTCGAAGAGCGGGATAGCATTTATACTAGCTCGGACAGCTTATCCACCATTTCTCAAATTATATCTCTTGTCTTTGAGAATATGGCAATTTGGAGAATATCGCAATGTGGCAATAACTGCCATATTGATTCTACTTAATTTAAACTTTGCGGGTCCTCTGGGAGTGTTTACATGATATATTACACATATTTGTAGGCGTTAGGGATGTACTGAATTGTTCCTATGTACGTATACCTACACTGAGTGTACATTCACAAACGTGAAAACATGAGTTAGTAAGATCAAGCGTTATATACGAATCGGACGCTTTAAAGGCACCCATCAACCCTACGTAGATTACGAGCAAACGCTCGGAGCAATCAGGAGGGTAAATGACAGCTGTCGGTTCCACCGAACCCAAACAACAGCGATCTCTGTTTAGCTGGCGGTCGTCGGCGCCGGCCGTCCCTCCCCGGCCTTGACACTGATCCCGCCCCAACATCGGAGACTGACGGGGGATTACGCGATCGTCGGCGGCGTTTAACGGCCGTTCGGCGTCGACGACGCGACCGGCGGCTGTTTGGCTTGGCGTCGGCGGCGCCGCGCCGTGATCGGCCGTCGACGGAGCCGCATCCCCGGCGGCGGTCTGACGCGGCCGGTCACGTCCCCGGCGGCGTCTGACGCGGCCGGTCACGTCCCCGGCGGCGTCTGACACGGCCGGTCACGTCCCCGGCGGCTGGTCACGTCCTCGGCGGCGTCTGACGCGGCCGGTCACGTCCCCGGCGGCGTCTGACGCGGCCGGTCACGTCCCCGGCGGTGGTCACGTCCTCGGCGGCGTCTGACGCGGCCGGTCACGTCCCCGGCGGCGTCTGACGCGGCCGGTCACGTCCCCGGCGGCGTCTGACACGGCCGGTCACGTCCCCGGCGGTGGTCACGCCCTCGGCGGCGTCTGACGCGGCCGGTCACGTCCCCGGCGGCGTCTGACGCGGCCGGCTCCGTCGGCGGCGACGCGCCACGATCGGCCGTGCCTTATCCCCGGCGGCGTCTGACGCGGCCGGCTCCGTCGGCGGCGACGGCCCGCACGCGGCGGCGGTGTGTGGCGGCGAGGGCGGGTGGGTGGGTGGCGGGCAGAGGCGGTGACGAAGGCGCGGCAGAGGCAGAAGGGCAGGCGTGTGGAGGAGCTGCAGGCACAACGGTATGGTTTGCGACACGCAGGGACGGTGCCGAAGTCAGCATTTGGCGCAGGAAAGGACCAGATACAATCGTGGTGGAGCTCGTTCAGCCAAGGCACCTGCTTCTTCGCTAGAGATGCACTGCTTTGGATTCGGGAGACCTTGATAAACTGAGAATTCCATTAAGACGTCCTCGAGGGCTCGCTTTTATATTTTAGCAGTCGTACGTTTACATGACGACGACATCACTTGCGCATTAAACAGCCAGAAGTAGGTGACGGGTTCTTTGGCCCCAGGGATCGTTACCCACCTCAATAGGGAAATTGACCCAAAAGCCCCTCGGCTACGCCACTGGACAGACTGATAGCGGATATGAAGCACGGACACTGGGACTCGCAGGAAAGGGATGGTGGCAGGTACCGATGACGAAAGAAAGAATCCTGGCTAATCACGAAGACAAACATGGTCTGAGAACCATCCCGGCACTGTACTTTACGCCGAGCAGTGGTATCCGTATACAAATATGCCCCACTTTCAGGGGATGCGGCTTGTGTACAGACATGAGATGGACGAACAGTGAGTTATCGCCTCCGCTGATTAATTGTTAATTCCGCACCGACGCTTCGTCACCGTCTGGGGCGAGGGGTGTGCCGGCGGGCTTGCAATGCTTGCAGAGATGAATACGCCATCTCATGCCCACCGATTATAAACAGATGATCTCAGCGGGATCCTCTGGAAAGGGTCGCTGGGAGCAGGACTCTTGGTCCCGCCCAGCAGTCTCCCTGCTCGGACAGCCGGCCCTCCGGCCCGCAGCACTGTCACCAACTGTTCCGCCACAAGAACCAACATGTCGACCAGCAAACGACGCGGGAACAGGGTGCATAAACTGCACGTGCCTCACTCTGTGACATGATAACATAACGGATGGACCATGCTGGCGGGCCCATATCTGGGGCAAAGCGTTGCGAAAGATGTGCCAAACTCGTTTTAAGTTACAAATTCTACGTCTTAAGCGGACCGCGCAGAACTCTTGCTATTGACCCACCACTTGACAACACGATGTTCTGGCCGAGACTCATTCATCACGATTTCTCATACTCAACACACTTACGTCTTTGCATACTCAGCACAGCCAAAAAATTAGACGTATTCAAGCTCTAGCGGTTTGTGTGTGACATCATGCGTAACTTGACTTGTCCTGGGCTGAGCCCGCTAACACCTATTACAATACATTGAGCGCATTCACGTGACCTTGACCAATGACGTGACGTGAAGTAACGCGACCTTGACTATGGGCGCCGCCGGGCGGGGTAGGCCGCCACAAGGCGGCAAAACCGCATCCTCCAGCCCTGCGCACTAAGTTGAGTACGGCGACCGCCGAGGCGCGCGCAGGTGAGCGCCTAGCTCGGACCACGAGCGACAGCCCCTTCCATGGCAAGAGGCCGCACATAGTTAGGAAGCGAGCTGGTTCACGTGGTCCATATTCACACCAACCGGCCACAGTTCTCATGTGAAGTGGCATGCGAAGCCGTCATTTCTCAGTTGGATTATGCTGCGTTAATCATGATGAAGGACTCGATGTGGAATAACATCATATTGGTTGGCTACTTTAGACAATAAGACTATAGGCTTCATTGACCGAATAGACCGCGGACCCAAGTGCCATGCATTCGGGATGAACTAATGGCGGCCACAGTCGCTGGCATCCGCACAAGCTCAAGAGCTTCGAGATAAATAGTGGAGCTCTCCAAACGGTCTAGTTACTCCTCAAGGCTTAACTCATCTTACGAGCCGAACTCTCCCACTACCAGCAAACAGGGTGACATGGCAGCCCGGTCCGGCCTTTTTGGGGACATTTGGATGGCTAAACACCGAACCCTCCTGCGACCTGACCTGACCTCCGGTAGACGTCCCGGCCGCCAGCTCCGGGCGGAGTCAGTGCGCCACAACCTTAAACTGCGGTCTCCCCCGAGCTGCACCGCCACTCACTCCTCCCAATCCTCCCCAGCCGTCTGCACAGCACACAGGAGCCCCCTACCCGGTGTGTGTGTGTGTGTGTTGACCCAGCCACCCGACTCGCCAAAGTACGCCATAAATGAGCGATCTGTCTATTTACCATCGGCGGCACGACCCCGTCAACACGTCACCCCTCCTCTCCCCCCCCCCCCAAAGGGCACGCAGCCCGCCATCCCGTCACCAGCAGAACACCAGCTTCCAGCCAAGCACGACCTGACATAGCAGGCAGACTGGACACGGACAAGCCCTTGCCACCAATTATGGCGGCAAGACGTGCACCTTCTCCCCGAACATCACACGTCTAGCCACCACCTGTTTGTGACGAAACCGTCCCGGCGCGACGCGATAACTCCTGGATCATCGCGCAAGGACAGCTCCAATGGCACAACAACCTCTGCAGTTGACGGACCCATAAAACTCCCCAGCTCCAGTGGATCGCAGCTCGACATTCCAAATAGCCGTGGCCGGCGGGCTCTCGGCGGGAGGCCGGCCAGACGGCGTGCACTACGTCACCTCCTGACGCCACGCCCCTGTGGCTCGTGCGGCTGCCATGACAAACAGGGCGGGCTATTGCCCAGGCCCGGCGACGGGGTCGGCCTTCCATCCATCACGATTGCCGTCCGGTGCTAAACACGGGTCGTGGTCGGCCGCCCGCCGCTGCTGTCATCGCGCGCTGCTGTCCCCGCGGCCGCAGCTCAGTGACGTCAGAGACCGCTGCCATGACCCGACAGACTGGCCCGGTGACCCGGCAGACAGGTCCGGTGACCCGTCAGACTAGTCCGATTACCCGGCAGGCTAGTCCGGGTGATCAGGCATCCCACTCTGTGACCCAGCAGACTGGTCCGGTGACCCGACACGCTAGTTCCGGTTGACCCGACACACTAGTCCGGTAACCCGGCAGACCAGGCCCGGTGACCCGGCGACTGGCCCGGTGACGTGGCAGCCTGATTCAATGACGTGACGGACTTGCAACAACGTGACAGACAGGTCTGGTAGCATGACATACTGGTCTAGTGACCCGACAGTTTGGTCCGCTAGTCCGGTGACGTGTCTGACTGCTTTGTTGACATGACGTATCGATCCTGGGGCATGACAAACCGGTTCGATGACGTGACAACAACGGTCTGGTGACGTCACATAACGGCGCAGTGACGCGGACTAGTCCAGGGATGTGGCAGCCAGCGGTCCAAGCCGCGCGTTGTTCGGAGCGCCACTCCCACTCCGGGAACACAGCCGACACCAGCATCGTCATGAGACTGATTATGACGTCACGGTCACACTCGACCTCACGGTAAGGTTTTGGTGCTCTATGGATGAATTACTCCAAATCGGTAATTTTCATATCGGCAATAACAGTGATGTACTGCGTCATTCATGCAGTTTGTACTCACGTTGTCACCAGCGAATATTTTGATCAGTCTGTCACCAAACAAAACAAACTCATTTTGCATACGTGTTGCAATTTTGGTGCATTGCAATACGTCTTTTGCATACATGTCACAGCTCTATTATTGAGAGAGTTGGTAAGGAGTTTACTTAACGCACAATAAGACAATAGTTATAATAAGTTCGGATCACTCGGTATCATTCGCGGGAGAAATGAAAATCTTATCATGTTTGCGATGAGTGATATGATAAAAGATCCCCCACCGACTAAGACTTATTCACCCTCGTGTTACCTTTATCACCAAAGGCTTACCTCTGCCTGAATGCGTCATATGTCGCAAAGACGGAAACGGCCTCGGGATCTTCACGCCTCATTAAATAAAGACATCATGTTAACATGCTCTTTCCGACCTGTGTTGGGTCCAAACAACCCAGAACGACGCTCCCCACCCACTTTCTTGGACCGGATCAGACTGTTCGTCACGTGCCGAAGCACCCAGGCATATTCTTACCTGCTGCCCTTCACCCCTGCGGCGCGTCAGAAGAGGTGCGCAGTGCTTTCCCCCTCGGGTCCAATACATCCGATCGGTGGTGGATCTGACCGAGACCCCCCACCCCCCCCCCCCCCCCCCGGCACATGGCACAGACATGCCGCCACGGTGACCGACAATGCCGATCCTAGCCGACGCGGCCGGCGTCCAGCCGCTCGACGTTCCTCTGTTTGTCTATGTGCTGTGGCCGAGCCTTGCCCGCCGAGCGCGTGCCGCGCACGTGCGTACCCGGCACGTGCGTCGGTTTCCGGTTCCGGGCATGCACACAGAACACCCTGCAGCGCTCGGCTGTGCACACGTTTGCTCAGTGTGAGCGTGCACACAATGGCTGCGTGGTGCGGGGTTGCGGTAGGTCGGCGAGGCCGCCCGGACGAGGCCCGTTCTCCGGCCGCTCGCGACGAGGACGGGCGACCGGCCACTGAGTAGTGGTAAGGCGGCGTGCGCGCCAGCCGCCCCGCCCGGCCGCTAATGACCACGTGGGCGTAGCAGGACCGGCTTACGACATGGCGACGATGTTTAGGTAAATAAGGGCGTCGCGGGAGCTGGAAAATGACGGGAGATGTTTGGTGGAAGCGGCGGCGGAGTTTCGTAGAATACGATGAGGATGGGGAAGCGAGAAAATGCACTCGTAAAACACGCATTTTCTGGTCTTCGACATCTTACTGTGTGGTTCGGGATTTCATTAGAGATCCGATACAAGCGTTAGTGAAATCAGGCCCCAAATAAATGCAAAGCCTCACTCAAAATGGAAGGAGAGAGACTAAGATGTGTGGGTAGATTGTCAAGATTCCTTTCAGTCTCCCAATCCCCAGTCCCCAGGCAGCCTGAAATCTGCGCGTGGCGCGACTCAGGTCCTGTTACTCACATGCCCTTCCGCAGCTCCAGGGTGAGGCGGCTGCCAACATCGGGTGAGAAGTGGCGGCGGCGCGCAGCAATGTGAGCACACGGCGTCGGCGGTCACCGGCCCCATGGCGGCAGCCCGGTCCAGCGCGGCTCGGCGAGGCAAGCGCCACTGGGCGCGGCGCGGCGCGGCTCACACGGGCGGGGGCGGCGGCGGCGGCCGGCCGCGCGCTCACCCCGTCTCACCACTAGGCCTGGGCCCGGCCCGGCTTCCGTCCAGTACCGGCCAGATTGCAGCCCAGGAAGCAGGCGACGTCATTGCGCGTCCCGCGACGTTAACCCCGTCTCCTTCCGGCCCTGCAAGATAAACACGGTTAAGTGGGTGGCCTCTGCCAGGCAGCGGAAACGCAGCTGGCGTACGGGGCGGCGGAGTAACACCTCTGGTGCGCTGCACGCTTCATGGAAGGCTGGATAGCGTCACACCACGTGACAACAGCGCGCGGGGTGTCGCTATTGCAGGCAGGCGCGAGGTTTATCCTAGGACGATGACGTTCAGTTCACATGTGTTCGCGGACCGCTCTCACAGTCTGGAGGGAGCCTGGGCTCCGCGGTAGCGGAGAGCCAGACACGAGCCCAGCGACCTCGTCTATCGAATGAGAAATGAATAGGGCGGCAGGCAAAAAAGGCAATAGACCGATAATTCAGCCGGTGTCAGAGAGTAATGGCGTCGGGGTTTTGGCGGCCGGCAGTGGAGAAAGAAAAGCGTACAAATATCATGCCATCCGTTACCTAATTATCTCGTCAACCAGTGCATATCAGTCTTCGTTTTTCTCAACACACCTTTGATTGATACGTCATTAAATGCTGAGAGAGCTGAGGCCATTAACAGCCTACTGAGCTATGGCCTGGGTTGTGATTTGCTGTCGCAACTGGGTTGGAATTTCACAACCCATAAATTGGCCATCGTCTGGTGGTGGGGCTCAAGTCCTAAAACGTCATCGGGATCTGCCGAGCCGGAGCCTAGCTAGCCGGAACGATTACGCTGACGCTCACTTTAAAGCGTTTTCTCGCTCTTCTCCCCATTCAAATTTTGGTCCCTGTATTTTTGGCACTATGCGTGGAAGCTGCCAGGTGAAGCTTCTAGAGTCCTGCGCCGACCAGCTCCGAAATGCTTGCGAGATGCAGGGTGAACAGGCGTGGTGAACGGCCACTACTGTGAACCCTGATCACCAGACGAGGATGACTGATGTTTCAGGATGGCAAATCCCTAACTGACCGTGACGTGATCACTAGGGGTCGTCACCGGAAACAAGCTGAACTCGAATCATGCCTACCACGGTGCTTGCAACGTGCTTGTCCACACATCGGCGGCTCACAAGCACGATACATTAGCACGGATTTTAGGCGTGGCGCATGGAACCCATTTCCTCGTTCTTACGAAATTGACGTAATCTCGGGTCATGCTCACAGCTTGACAAGCATTCCGCCACACGATGATTGATCTACGTGTAAACTGTTAGCTTCATTAACTAAAAGAAACAGTACGTTGTTCAGTTCATCAGAGAGGAACATGATTCACGTAGATAAGCCAGTAGTAATAGCCTTATTCCTCGGAGAAAAACCAGGAGAATGGAGATATGGTTGGGCTGAGTCTATATCTCCATTCTCCTGGTTTTATCCGTGGAATAAGGCTATAACTACTGTGGTAAAAGAAAAGGTGATTACGAGTAGATATTTGTTCAAATCTAAACCCATCACTACCCACGGACTATCATTAATGCTTAAAGCCCATGGAGATTCCCTGTGCACAAATGATCGTTTAACCCTAAATGACCCAGTTCCCACCGCGGTCAAACCGAGCCTTCCACGCAGGCACTCATTGCAGTATGGATTGACAGAACAACACTTGATTCCATTCTGTCAATCACGCAAAGACCGCCGTCGCCAGCCTCCCGCAGCCTTTCTGCGCCGGGGAGCGGGACGGGCAGTCTTTCACCCGGAGCACCGCGAACGTGACGAGTCGTCTCCCCCGCCGCCTGCCGGGGGCGGCGGGGCTCCTCGATGATGGACGTGACGGCGCGCTGTCCGAGGGCGCGTGA
This sequence comes from Pollicipes pollicipes, assembly GCF_011947565.3. Classification (NCBI taxonomy): domain Eukaryota; kingdom Metazoa; phylum Arthropoda; class Thecostraca; order Pollicipedomorpha; family Pollicipedidae; genus Pollicipes; species Pollicipes pollicipes. Next base: position 25,925,724 of record NW_023597034.1, on the reverse strand, counting down.
TACCAATCGTGACGGGCGCGTGATACCAATCGTGACGGGCGTGGGGGCCGGGGCGCGTCCGCGCCGGGCCTGATCGGGCTGGCCGGCGCCAGCAGAGCCGTGGCATTCTCTGAGTGTGCGGCGAAGGCCCGCGGCGGTGGACACCCGCCGCGGCCTGTCCGGACGCCGGAGATTGCCCCCGCGCCCCGGCTGACAGACGCGGAGCCCGCTCGTGAGAGGGCTATCTGTGCGTCCGCTGATCGGCCGGCCGGGACGTGGGCGTCTGAGCCGGTCGACGGGCGAGTGTCGGGGGCGAGGCGGGTTAGAGCGGGTGTCGGCGGCGAGACGGTCTGGAGCGGGTGTCAGGGCGAGGCGGGCAGGAGCGAGTGTCGGGGGCGAGGCGGGCTGGAGCGGCTGGGGGGGCGAGGCGGCTGGAGCGGGTGTCGGGGGCGAGGCGGGCTGGAGCGGTGTGGGGGCAAGGCGGGCTAGCATGAGTGTCGAGGGCGAGGCGGGCTGAAGCGAGACGGGCTGGAGCGAGTGTCGGGGGCGAGGCGGGCTGGAACGAGTATCAGAGTCGAGGCGGGCTGGAGCGGGTGTCGCGGGCGAGGCAGGCTGGAGCGGTTGCCGCGGGCGAGGCGGGCTGGAGCGGGTGTCGGAGACGAGGAGGCGGGAGCGAGTGTCAGGGGGAGGCGAGGCGGGCTGGAGAGAGTGTCAGGGGCGAGGCGGGCTGGAGCGGGCGTCAGGGACGAGACGGACTGGAGCGCGCTGCCCGGTCGGCCGCAAACCGCCCACTGACGGCCGGGTCACCGGCCCAGCCGCGGCCGCCGGCGGGTGTTGGGGTGAGACGTGACCTAGCGTCCACTGACTGGCCGCGGGGTGACCTGTAGCGCCAGGCGGCGGACTGGCTGACACCGGGTAACCCGTGATGACCGTGCCGGCCTCCCCGATCAAGGGCCGAACCGCATGCTGCGCTCCTGGTGGTGGCAGCTGAGTCCTGCACACCTGGTGCGGGCCGACCAGCGAGAGCACGCCGACTGCCTCTCTCTCTCTCTCTCTGTGACGCCCGTCTGTCTACACCGAGAGACTGCGGCACACGGCAGCGTCGGCAGGCGCTGCCGCCGAGGCCCGAGGCGTGGCCGGCCGGGAGCGGTGACGACTGGCGGGCCGAGCCCTTCTGCCCCCTGCGTTGAGCTGGTACACGCTGCAGTATTCAGCGTTGCTGCCCGGCTGCAGCATCTCACAGATGATGACGCTTACCGCGCGGTGCATACCAGGCGGCTGTTACAAAAACTGTCACCGGGTTTTAACCGTTTATGGCTACTGGACGATGCAAAACAGTTTAAACTGAGCTAGAAGATGAGCTACGCTTTAACCTCGTTAACTGGCACTGCCGACGTATCTCTGTTTAATGCCAAAAGGGGGTCAAATTCGAACAATTCCTGTCCCGCAGGCACCGCCTGGTGCATTGTAGCGGAAAGGAACACCTGCGCTGCGATTGGCCCGATGAAAGGCTTCCTTTGTATCCCTAACACCACGCCACTTACAGTGGAGGTTTCCCAGAAGAGCGGATCGTACCGCATGCTGTGCATTCAGCCTTGTCCATATCTCGATTTCCTAATGTGACCACCAGCAGTTTCCACGAGAATGAGCATTCGCTTGCAAGACAGTCATCTGACGGAGCCCTATGCCGTAAAAAAACCGACAGCAGCCTGGACAGACCTCGCCGCGATGGAACCCAATCTGATCCTGTTTATCCAATCCGACGCCGGGGAATCGGCCCTTGAATGGCCCGCTGCTCATGCTGAGACGTCTGGATCGTCCCGAGCCTCAGGCTCCGCCGAAGGTGAAGGGTCCCTTCCGCGAGGGGTCACGTCTCGGTAGGACGGCCCACGGATCAGGCAAAAACCGCCGTGAGTGCCGACGTGTCATCGTGACGCCGCAGACAGACGTGGCTACGGATCCATCAGCGGCCCCACCCGCGGCCCGGCCGCGTGCGTTCCGCCGCGTCTGACGGGGCACGGGCGGGACGACGCCGCCCTGATGATGCTCATTTCGGAGGTGTACCGCAGCGTTTGGCGCGGCACGGGCGGGACGACGCCGCCCTGATGATGCTCATTTCGGAGGCGTACCGCAGCGTTTGGCGCGGCACGTGCGGGACGCCGCCGCCTGATGATGCTCATTTCGGAGGCGTACCGCAGCGTTTGGCGCGGCACGTGCGGGACGCCGCTGCCCTGATGATGTTCATTCGGAGGTGTACCGCAGCGTTTGGCGCGGCACGTGCGGGACGCCGCCGCCCTGATGATGCTCATTTCGGAGGTGTACCGCAGCGTTTGGCGCGGCACGTGCGGGACGCCGCCGCCCTGATGATGCTCATTTCGGAGGTGTACCGCAGCGTTTGGCGCGGCACGTGCGGGACGACGCCGCCCTGATGATGCTCATTTCGGAGGTGTACCGCAGCGTTTGGCGCGGCACGTGCGGGACGC
>NW_023597034.1:25836939-25922262 GCF_011947565.3 Pollicipes pollicipes | reverse complement strand
CCCGGGGGGCTCCCGCCCTAGACCTGTGATCCGCGTTTGATCTGCTGAAGCCAGTGATCCTGGGCGGGCCGGCTTGGGGGATTTCGGGATAGTTGGGCAGGGCCGCTGTACGGGGAATTATTGGGAGTCGCGCGCCGAGACATGGACTCACGCCGCTGCCTCCCATGTGCCGCTGCCGGCGTCTGTCAACCGCGGACCGGTGACGCGCCCGCTCATCAGTGGCTGCATCTTGACGGACGTCCATGACGAGTCGAATCGAAGTCACCCAGTCAGTGGCACGTGCCGTGGCGGCTGCTGATGCTAAGATGGACTTTGGTGCCGGGGTCAATCAAAACTGGTGTTTGCAGGGCGCATTATCCTCCAGCCTTCCGATGACCTGCTACCTCTGTCACTGATGGCATGAAGGGGACCGTGGCCAGTGGTCCGAGAGCCAGACCTCCTGACCGTGGCCGGTGGTCCGAGAGTCGAACCTCCTGACCGTGGCCAGTGGTCCGAGAGCCAGACCTCCTGGCCGTGGCCAGTGGTCCGAGTGTCAGACCTCCTGACCGTGGCCAGTGGTCCGAGAGTCAAACCTCCTGACCGTGGCCAGTGGTCCGAGAGTCAGACCTCCTGACCGTGGCCAGTGGTCCGAGAGTCAGACCTCCTGACCGTGGTCAGTGGTCCGAGAGTCAGACCTCCTGACCGTGGCCAGTGGCCCGTGAGTCAGGCCTCCTGACCGTGGTCGGTGGTCCGAGAGTCAGACCTCCTGACCGTGGCCAGTGGCCCAGAGTCAGACCTCCTGACCGTAGCCAGTGGCCCGAGAGTCAGACCTCCTGACCGTGGCCAGTGGCCCGAGAGTCAGACCTCCTGACCGTGGCCAGTGGCCCGAGAGTCAGACCTCCTGAACATGGCCAGTGGCCCGAGAGTCAGACCTCCTGGCCGTGGCCAGTGGTCCGAGTGTCAGACCTCCTGACCGTGGCCAGTGGCCCGAGAGTCAGACCTCCTGACGTGTTATCACAAACAGCATGGCAGTTAATAAAATCGGGCATTGTTACCAAGACAGGGGTGAATAGGGGCACTTCGGAAAAAATCTACGACCTAAATTCAGGTCTGTACGAGGCTGACAAGGGGCATCTTCAAAACACAGACGTAACGTCAATTCGGCACAACATTAAAACACAACATCTCCCAATCTCAGACCCTAGCTTAGTTCTGCGCAAGGCTACAAAGAACCACTTCTCATCCTCAGACCCTAAATCAATTCTGCACAAAGCTAAAAGGGACCATCTCTCAATCTCAGGCCCAACTTCAGTCCTGTTCAAGGCTAAAAGTACCAGCTCTCAGGATCAAGAGGCCAAACGGCAATATGCTGGAGCAATTAGAAAAAAAAACTGCTGTCCTCAGTGGCTTTCCGTACCCAGAGATCCTGCCTGGACACACGCCTGCCACCAGTGGAACAAATGGAACATCACCCACCCTCACGAGCCGCGCCGAGCCGCGGCTGCCGCGTGGCGTGAACAATGCCAACCGCGGTGCGTTTGTAAACACACCTTATGCGCGGCGGACCGGCGGGCCGGCACAGGTCGGCGGGCGCCCGCAGTGGCCGGCGCAGCGCGCGCCGATAGGGGGCGCTGCTGCTCCAATCAGCACCCGTCCCGAGATGAAACGGTCGGAGAAGCTGAGGGCCAGTCGTCTTCTGCTAGACCCAGATTCAATCGAGAGTTGGACGCTTGAATCAACCACGTGTCGACTGGGCCGATGGCAAATTACTTGATCCATCTCCGCGGTGATGTGAGTCTGAGTCAGAGAGTCAACCGCAATGATTGCAATCATCGCTGAGTCGGATCGAAATAGAGCCTATGAGTAAGCGCAGATCTTCTGAGTCGGACGGGTCTTAAATTGCAACAAGCAACTTGGCGTCAGTCCACACAAGCGCCTGTACCGCGGTGGGGTCCCGTCTGGAGCTACAAACGGCGGCCGAGTGGTCCGTCAGCCCACATCAGGGGCTGACCCCGGGCCGGTCCGGGCGCCAGTCCGGCCCCGTCTGGAGCGGCGCCCCGGCCGCCGGATCTCGGCCGAGGGTCACTGGCGCGCGGCTGCCGATTTACGGCGCCGCCGCCGCTGTTTACGATGGGCCGTGTAAGCGGAGACGCCGGAGCACGATTTATCGACGGAGCGCCGCCGGCCGACCGCCGACAACCGGTCAGCGGTGCTGCTGATTTAGCGGCGGCGACCCCGCGGCGGCGCGACCGCCGTCTTCATTACGCGCGCGGGGCGAGCCGGCGCGTGGTTTATGTGTGGCGGTGGCGGCCGAGCGCGGTCCGGGGCGCGCGGCAGCGCAGCGCGGCGCGCCACCGCCCGCTGCGCCAGTCTCGCCGCGAGTTGCAACCGACCGGCGGGGCGGCCGCGGATGTCAGGTCGACGCCCGCCCTGGGTCACCCGCTCCCGCCTGCTGTGCGACACCTCCGAGGTGACCGGGCGCGGTCGCTCTCCAGACCATCGGCCGCCGAAGGCAAGAGGCAGCACAAACACGCTCCTGACGCGCGACATGGGCGCCGCCCAAACATCACACCGGCCAGCGGCTGCCGACGCCAACACGCCGCTGCGATTGTTGTGACAAAACAGTCGGCCCACCGCAGGGCAGACCGATCTTGTATGACGAAACAGTCGGCCCACCGCAGGGCAGACCGATCTTGTATGACAAGACAGTCGGCCCACCGCAGGGCAGACCGATCTTGCATGACAAAACAGTCGGCCCACCGCTGGGTAGGCCGATCTTGTATGACAAAACCCGGCCCACCGCAGGGCAGACCGATCTTGGATGACAAAACAGTCGGCCCACCGCAGGGCAGACCGATCTTGTATGACAAAACAGTCGGCCCACCGCAGGCCAGACCGATCTTCGTCCGTGTACACGGCTCGGCGCGAATTCTCCGCCATCTCGCTTCGGTGCCGTGCCTTTCTCGCCTAGTTTCAGGGAACACGTGGCGCCATGGTGTGGCCATGGACCAGGGATCTCACCATGGGCGCTGATGTTGACTTGGGGATGGTCGGTTTGCCAAAAACGTTCCGCTGACAAAACGGCTCTTGCAACGTACGCTGTTCATGATCTTCTTCTTGGAAAGCACGCCAACGGAAAGATGAGACCAGTCGATTGCCAAACACGCCTAAGTACCATCGCGACTCATAGCTTAAATCAGAGTGTTCTTTTCATAGGACTAAATACTTTCATATCCCATGTTTACCAGCCGATAGTTCCAGAAGCTTCTTTATGTTGTTCGGGGAACGGTCATGCCCCACGGGCTCTGGGGATTTCTGACCGAATGCTCCTTGTAGTGCGGAGAATCTCTGCGAGACGATGGTCCCCGCGCCGGGCAGGCAGTTGAGTTTCAGTCGAGACGAAGTGTAAGAATCGATCTCCTCAGCTGGTTTCAGCTTCGATAGTATCGATAATCTAGTTTTAACATTTTTTAGCCTACAGGGGCCCTGTGGTGGTCGTCCTTTTCAAAACTGGAACAGTACACAGTGCACAGATCGCCCGTTTACAGTGTTTTCAACAGTCCCAATGCATTCTTGCGGTCTACATTCGCCTTATTCCCCTTAAAAGCGCAAGCCTTCTGCTTCATGATCCACAGCAGTCCTTGACAGGGTAGCTCGTTCGGTCACGTTTGGGAACGCCATGGTATGGTAGATATCCTTGACACCCGTTTAGTTTGCCCTGAGGATCCACCTGAATTGTTCGCGGTTCATCGGTTCATACATCGATACTGCGCGCAAGCTCTCACTGCGCAAGAACATAAAGTGAAATTAGGGCATATCAATTAGTGAAACTACCTTATGCATGTCACGATGGAACCAGGGGTTGCAGTGTTCCTATTTAGTTATGGTGTGGTGTGGGGAGGGGGCTTCAACCCGCTAACATGAGCTCAATTTTAGTCAGTTTTTTTTTGCTGTTCAGCCCCCACTCATTTTAGAGACCACGCCCCTCAGTGAAACAAAATCTAAATTGTCCTATGGATGCACATATGTACAGTTGTGAACTAAGACCCATTTTTCAATTTAGCAATGCATTGAAGCCTGATGCGAGACATACAGATAGCAGAAGCGAGACGATAGCGATTCTTTTCGGATCTAAGCCATGGTTGAGTAAGATCCAAGCACCTCGCGAACGCCTCGCAAGTGGACTGCCATCAGACTATTACTATTGTAAACACTGCCACAGCTCAATGCCAGAGTAAACAGCTTTAGCACACCTCTTCTGTTGATAGGAAGTCACACATCGATAGGAGCATGAGGAAGTGGCGATGTGGACAAACAACAACAGACAGGGCTATGGTTTCGTAGAATAGGTTGGGGGACGGGGGCTGAACGGGAAAAATACCAAAAGCTATCCAAAACGCACACGAGGCGGTTTCTCTTCCGATGTGATCAACTTTCTCTACAAATTTGGGGTCGGGGTGGGTTGGGGCGGGGAAAGGAGTGTTTGCTTGGAGCTGAACCCAACCGAAAGGTAACTACAACCCGATAAAAGGAGCACCACGGGTTTTCCAGCCTCGAGAAAAGCTTCTTGTGATTGGCGATAGACACGCCGGTGCCGCCCTACTCTCCCCCCCCCCCCCCTGCATGACGCTGCACCGTCACACCGGCGATTGTAACCCCCGTCGTGCCTAATTCAGCGTGCCGTGGGCTACCGATCGTGCTAATATAGGGCGGTTAGCTGGCTTACATGCAGCATCGCATGAGGGTATAGTCTGTGTGCCGTCTGGGCGGCTGGAGGGCACCATGGCAAGCCTTATGGACCGTCTGTCTGGACGTTCCGATGCACCAGCTGATAACACTGGGGACGCCCAATAGATCAATCTGCAAAAAGGACTCGAATCGTTGCCAACGGCGAAAACGCGGTTTAAGGCCGGGCGCAACTACCGACTTCCATGTGCAGAATGATTTATTACCATACCAGAGACGAGATGACCGAGAGTAAAGTTTAGCCAATCACCAATTTTGCTCCGCGAAAATGCACCGTGATTATCTCACCATTACATAAATGGGCTGAATGCAGTTTTCGCGTGCCGTGTAACAGCCCTTAACTTCTTCGCCAAGTAGCACGCAACACAAACACTGTGACTCGACAGCATCGTATCCACACGCCAGTCAAAACAGCGCCGGTCACAGTACACAGCGCTGCATAAAACAGCCGGCGTTCGCAACTGAATATTGTTTGCCGTCGACAAAGTCATCGTTGTCGAACGACCTCACTGGAGTCACTCACCCGCCGGCCAGGCTGCGAGCATGACACCAGCAGGATCTCTCCGACCTCCACCGGCGCGCAGCATCTCAGCTCGTGCCTGCGTTCACCAATCGGACGACCCGTATAGGCTGTTCGGGCGGCGCACCGCAGGATACATTAGCCACAAGTACTTACCAGTGACCCATCTCCTGTGTGTGGGCGATACCAGTGGTACTCGCACATGGCTCAGTGCTCAGTGGCAGCGGTTCCGTCCGTGTTCAACAAGGCGCGTTGGTTTGTGTGGGAGCACTCACCAATGACGCAGCCCTCCGTGTCGGAGCGGGCCCAGCCGGCGCAGCAGATGAAGAGCGTGTGGTGCCGCGGCCGGAACAACCTTCTCGTACCGGAACACGCGCAAGCCTCTGACGAAAGAAGTGGCGGCATCCTGGTCATGGACGGCGGGAGACGAGGGGAAGGAGGGAACCATTTGTGTCTGGTGCACTGCTAACGCCTTAATTGATTAATGTCTTGCAGTGTTTGCAACACACACACACACACACACACACACACACACACACACACACACACACACACACACCACACACACACACACACACACACCACACACACACACACACACACACACACACACACACACACACACACACATGCACACACACACACACACATGCACACACACATATATATATTATATATATATATATATATATATATATATATATGTACATATATAATATATATATATATATATAAATATGTATGTGTACATATAATACGTACATTATGTATATTGACGGTAACAAATTCAGCGTCCATGTCTGACATGGTTTGAGCGAATTCATTGGTTCGTGTCAAGGCGCAAATGGCACGCATTCCGGACGTCAGCGGTCGTCTTTGGTCACATGTGATGAGTTCTTTCGTCTCCTAGAAGCTTACTTTGCTTATGTTAGACATAGCTGGAAAAGGCTCGTATTTTCTAAAGTTACGAAAGCCTAACGCCTCGATGACTTATTGCACGGTTTATCGCTGCCACTCATCGAAACACGTACTATAAACAATCACGTCAATTAGTTATCAAGGCTATGAATCGGCCCATTTCCAACAAATTTGAATAAACAAGCAGGAGACCTTCGCAAGTGGAGCTCATGGGCGTCACTCGGTAAGCCTTTGCCCAATTAAACGATAATGAAGCGCGGCGTTAATCGGGGGAAGCGGCTGTCCAGGCGTGCTCGTAAACATGGCGACTGGCACCACGATAGGTGCGTGCGTCACACCCTCCCGACGCCGGCCGTGATCAGGAGGGGCACGCCTCCGTGGAGAGCGGACCCTCACAAAGGCACGCGTCCGTAGAGAGCGGGCTCTCACAGTGGCAGGCCTCCGTGGAGAGCGGCCTCTCACAGCGGCACGCGTCTGTGGAGAGCGGACCCTCACGGCGCTATGCGCTGGGTTTTACTGAAATCAGTTTCCAAAGAGGTGCATTGGGCGCAACGACACATTGAAGCATCCACCTCCCAATGAAATAATATTCATGAAACTGACCTGTGCCGAAACTTGGATATCTTGGGTTTGTCGTGATCCTGGTACTCGATCGCCTTGTACTCACACACATGCGGCCTGGAAAATAAGATACAAATGTGAAAAACTTGACCCAGCCCGACTGGGTTTCTTGAGCCCTTTTGAGAGAAATATCGCAACATTCTCTTATGGCATCGCCGTCGAAATTGCTTATGATGAGACACATGTCCATGGCTAGATAATACTTTCTTTGCAAGACAATACATTGCCAGGTCATGTTCTCAGAAGAGGAATCAAACTTCAACCAAATGAGGTTAAGATAGTCTTCCACAGAGGATTGGGGGAAATCACGTTTCCATCAAAGCACACTCTGTAACTTCGTCAGGAAACGACTGAAGCCATACATTTACAAAAGGGTAGTACATATCGTAATCAGCTGCGACCTTTTGACGCACAAATCGTGGTCAAATCAATGGATATGCGAAGAACGAGGATGGGTACCTTGTCCCATAAGATCTCCGGATCCACGGAGTCAATTGTGTCGGAGTGCATTGAAACTGACCACCGGAAACTACACTCTCTTTGGATATGCGCAAGTTATGTTTTTTATAGGTAATTCAGGACAGAAAATGTGGGACGGAACAATTTTTGCGATGTGGTTTGTTTGCCTCCCCCACATTGCTCACAAACGGTTGCTGTGTCAGCGACGGGTGCATGGGAATAAAATTTGGTTGCAAGTTTTAGCTCTAGGTAAACATTCCAATTTTTTGGTTTACATAGCCTGGAGATGCTGTAAATGCTCGAAACATACAGAAATCATACTGCCATGAAGCACAAGATGAACTAGGATGTAACACGGTTTTGAAACTTCAGTGGCAGGTTCAAATTGCTCAGACAGGGGTTATAAGCACAGACCGTTAGGGCTTACTACCTCGCCGGTAACATACTACGATAAATAAACCAGTTTATAATGCCAGAAATGTGGTTAAGAGCATCGGCCTGTCTTTATCAGGGGGGGGGGGGGGGGGGGGGGAGTGGCGCATGTGAAAATGCAATGTATTCTTGTTGATCAATCCGTTTGCCACTGAAGGTCTACTGTCATAACAGTTTTTGTCGGTGTACAAAATCAGTTAATGGAATAGAACTCGTGACCCTCCTTCCTCCTTAACTTTGCTCACTCCGCTCATGTGATATTTTGCTTACATTACGCAAACCAGTGTTGTTGTAATGGGGAGATCATCGAAACAAACAGTACGAAACCTGGCAAAATCTTGATATCAGAACATTTTAATTCCCTCCATACAGCCACATGTCACCTCATTGGTGCTTGAATGTCTCTAAAATACTGTCGTCACAGATGTGCGTGATGCCAGTAGCCTGAAAAGAAGAAAAGCGTAACCATTTTGCCCAACGGATGATTTACACATAACAAGCCGTCGCAGCTGCCCGGTCTGATTGCATGGTGTCGCCTCCGCGTATGCAATCACTTTTCCACACGATATGTTGCCCGTACGCATTTCATCACTGGCAGCTTTCCATGGCCACTGCAGTAGGATTACGTCATATCCAGACGTCGCTTAGCCAGGCTTACGTGGCTAACCAGGAAACAAAGTTCTGCCGTATCATTCTTGGGTTTGCCCTCGTCGGTTCACATGCATCACACATCGCCTAACTCAGTCAAAACATCGGTCAAATATAGAAGCAACCAAAGGCGGCACATTCACTGTCAGCAGTCCGTGATTCGTCCTAGACTGCCTCCCAAAACCCGTTCCTGGAGTTGCCTCGGAATGATACTAGCAGCTCAAATTTTGATGAGCCACGTCAGACCGATTTTAAGAAGACCTCTTCACGTTTATGGACACTGTTTCAGGCACTTTGAGTTGCAGTTGCTCCCCCTAAAAGGAAACACCATTGATAAAGCAAAATGATAAACAATTGGCAGAAACGTCATCTCACATGACTCAGTATAATCACATGACAGGTAAATTACCAGGCCAATGATGCGTTAAAAAACTCATGTCCATGCAATTAACTTGAGCTCATTTGAGTTTAACGCTTGTGCCTCCCTTGTACTGTCACATTTAACCTAACTGAGCTGTGTTTGATACGGGCATGATATTTGTTCCATCGGTAGAACTTCCAAGGCAAGCATTTCATGATGCGTGAATAAGAAGTTAAATGAAAAAGTGGGATAGAAGAGATTCAAAAACAAAAGCAAAGCGATTTAAAGTAGACAAAGAGAAAGGCGCATCAAAAAATTAAAAATGAATAAAAAGCTGCCAAGGATACAATTCGAATAGGGACAAAGTCGAACGGCAAGAAGCCGATAGTTATAAAATTCGACAGGGTTCGAAATGTAATCGGAAAAGCAGCAGACAAAAGTACAAGAGAAATAAAAGCAGCATGGAAAAAGGAACAAAGAAAAGCTCGATAGGTGCAAAAAACGCCAAGGAAGGAGCCCATACTGAAACATGATTCAAAGGCAACCGAGTCAAAAGGCGGTGGATGGGCGAGTCTTGCTTCAAAGGCGTAGCATAACCATGCAATAAAAAACTTCGGAGGGTTACAAGCACTGTTTTCTGAACCGATTTTTCAAACATATCGCTCGACGCCCCTATATATTAAAGCGTACTCCTCTGCATGTGTGAAAGAACAGAGAAAAAACAGGAAGCATGGACACGTATCGCATGGTATCGGAACAGATAATCGAGTACTGCATAAAAAACATGGCTTTACCGTTACATTACTATTCTACGAGCAGACTTGTGCCTGGTTCCCAGGATTTATTCTCGGGAACCGAACCCAAAAGAACCCAGGATCCAGTTCGGAATCAAATCAGCGTTTCACCAAAAGCCAAAACCAGCACTGTGTCGTGCTGAGAGAAGAAGCGAGAATCGGGATCCAGCAAAAACCACACTTCGGCTTGGAATGTGCACAAGGATCCAGCAAAACAAATACCCGGCGTAGAATTATGCCGAGAGATCTAGCAAGTGATAAGATCCATCCCGGATCATGGCCAGGAATCAAGCAAGCACTCGGATGCAGGCAATAATTATTCCGAGGATCCAGCGAGGATTGAGATATAGCACAAAGCAAAAGGAATCCGCGTGAACCATGAACTTACCCGGAAGCATTGTTAACAACAATTGTGATTCGCACAGTGCACGTATATGTTGCTCTTTGCCCTTGTTCATATTACTGGTGAGTATGCCAGAATGGCATATGCGTGCAGAAAGCATCCTGACTTGGTGTTTACGAATCAGCCAGTAAGAGAAAGGACCTTGGATATCGTGTTTTTTGAGCAAATCATTAGAACCAGAAACCAGGGTCAGGTATTTGTGAGGAAGCAATGGAAACCATGATCCAGGCCCTGGTTCTTGTGACAGAACTATGGGGGGCCAGAAACGATGGTCCGGTGTTTGCGAAGGGACCATTAGGAGCCAAAAAAATCATGTTTGTATCCCGGAAAAACCAGCTCGGACCACGAACCAGGGTGCAGTGTTTGTAAAACATCCAATGGGATGCAGGCATTAGGGGTTTATGAAAGAACCAGCCGGAACCAGGATCCAAGATCTCCTCTTCAGGAGGGGAAGTGAAACCAGTAACCAACATTGGGAATCAGGCAGGTGTCGGTTCAGGACCGGGACTAACGAAAAGAGGATTGGTAACGGGCGCCGCCACCGTGCGCTACCTCCCGCCGTGGGCGCCTCTGTTGCCCGCAACCGTCCCGACCGATGACTAGAGAGAGCATTTTCAGGAGCGTGGACACAGGCTAGCAGGGCGCTCATGGCGGATCAAGATCGGTCACCTGATAGCTTCAGTGCCCGTTGCGCATGGTTCGGTCGAAAAGGCCTGAGGGCTGGCGGCCGCCGGGAGCGTCTGCCGGGTGAGCGCGAGCGAACCCAGGTTAGAAGGCCCAGGGATGTGGGCTGGCGAACCCTGTTGGATCCGCGGACGCATCTATGTGCGCCCGGGCGACATTCTCTGTCATGCTAGGCGGCATATCTCGGTGACGCTCCTGCCATAACTTTTGACTGCCTGCTTGTTTACTTTTATGCTAATCTGCTTTTCTGTAAGATGGCTTCTTACCCTTTGGATCGTTTTCCAGTTTCACTTTTGCCCTTTTTGACTAGATGCCTTTCTATTTTTTTCGGTTCGAATTGAATTCTTTCCACTATTTACGTTTGACGTTTTTATTAGTCCTCTTTCCATTAGGCTATCTCGATTCGACTTTTTGTTCTGGAATCGCATTTCATACCATGCATGGCTGTACATATATTACATTAGAAAGCAGCATATTGATAGGCTCACTGCTACCCTCAATTCTTAACTGGCTTCACCGCCCAACTTAGTTCGCCTTCCCGTCTACAACAGCGGTAAGAGGCCTCTGATGCATTGTCTGTGTTTCGAACACAGACGATCATCATTCAAACATCGGGCGAAATTTCTCGACAGCTTCCTGTTGTTGAATAGCTTGCTGACCTAGCGCCTGCTCCGACTGGCACCTAGATTTACGGCTGGTCTCAAATGAGTAACAAATCGGCCAAACCTTCCGCTGTCGTGCGAATGTTGCCGTTGGGCCATCCGTTCGAGCATTTGTCGAGCTTTCTCTTTCGTGTAACTTGTCAGAGACGAGCAGCCCGAGACAAAATGAACATACGGCATTCAAAAACGAACATCGACGCAAATGTTTTGATCTTTTAAGACGCAAAGATCGTTGCCAGGACGACCTACTGCCCATTTCATCACGCCTGCCGATCAAGACTCACGGCTCTAATCGCGACGACAGCGCCCTCTACAAAGTTTCAACATTCGCATTTGCACACCAGATGTCCGCACAAAACTCCCCGTCAAAGACAGACCACGTGTGAGGCGACAGCTACGTCGCTGACGAAATCTTTTAAGAGCATTGACACTCTGACTCAGCGTTTCAGCGGTGTCAAGGGGTCACAGTGGTTACGCCAATTGTCCTGGAGGTCTGATGCATCTGATGATGTTGGTTTACATTCTCGCTACTTGGACCATGTGCTAACCAGCGACATAAGCCTGCTGGACCTATGGCTGCTGGAAGGGGATTGCGCTATTAGATGACATTAGAAAATTGCGTAAGTTCTGTCATAGAATGGTCGCAAGCATAGGAGTATGGACGGTGAGAGGACCATAAACTCAGCTTTAGTGATAATTTGATATTAACCCTGTCGTAACGTTTGGAAATGATTTATTGATAATATTACAAGGCCACGAAGAACGCACAACTGACGTGCGGGGCACATTCGACAGGACAGCGCCGACGCGCTGTTCACAGTGACGTTATTAAAAAGGAATCATCAGCCTATCCAAACAAGCCCTAAGGACGAGCATGGTACACCGAGCCTCCAAGTCCCAAACGCTACATTTGTTAGCCAGCGCAGTGATGAGACAGGCAAACTGCGGCTGCATTGCCTTGCGGCCCACCCTCCCACAGCCCTATCATCGGAGCGTGACGCGCGCGCGTTTACAGCTTCATCACGCCGCGCCACAGAGCGTAGCCCTGGCGTGCGGGCGCCTCATGATCATGGTAAGCGCAGCCGGAAGAGCGGCCGGCCTGCAGAGTGGAGCGCAATGCCCGCGAATTGGCTGGTAATTGCCACCCCCGCCCACGAACAAACGAGAATGCTCGCCGGCGCTCTGGCCGGCGGCACGCATGATAGTAAAAGCGGACGCATAAAACCGCAGACACTCAGGGCTGGGGTGACTCAACTGCCATCCAACTGGTGGAACTCCGCCTTATAAAGCCGTATTCAGAAGTGCGCAGGGCTCTAAACCCAGCTGCATAACAACGCGACGATGGCATAGCATTGGCGCTGCCTGCAGCATGAACCACACCTGGCTCATGCCATGGGTGCATGGTCACGAAACTTTAGCTTGCCGGTTGGCTGCTACTCAAAACTGCTGCAACGTGAACAAAATTAAATCTCCATGTCCTTTTTCCATGTAACATTCTTCACGCTTTATCGAAGAAGCCTGTCCCGAATTCCTGTTCTGCAGCCTGAGCTAACATTCCGTCTTTGAAACCTTCCATTCCATGAATGTTCATCTCGTCTTGCTCTCATATGCCTTCCTTTACCAGGCATCCTGTTGTTTCTGTTCGCATTGTCTGAGTGCTCTGCCACTGGTCCGCTGCATGCGGCCGGCACTCCCCGTGGCGCCGCTCGCATTCACACAGCCGCTTTTTGCCTCCCTCGATACTTCACTGCTGCCACCTGTTGTGTTACATCCGAGGTACTGGAGGATAAGCCACTTCCGTCTGGCCGTCCGGCGGGTAACCCACTAAACCGCCGCCCACCAGCCCCAGCCGCCTGTGATGCTCCCGACACACCCTGAGCTCCTGTCGTTACCTCTCTCAGTTCTCCGACCGTCTGACCCATCCATCCAGGATTGTCACCACCCTCTCTCGGTTCTCCGACCGTCTGACCCATCCATCCAGGATTGTCACCACCATCTCTTAGTTCTCCGGCCGTCTGACCCATCCATCCAGCATTGTCACCACCCTCTCTCAGTTCTCCGACCGTGTGATCCATCCGTCCAGGATTGCCACCACCCTATTTCGGCCACCTCTTTTCCTGTGTGTCATTTCTCCGGCATTCCTCAAAGCAGGGAGTTTGGGTGATCCTTTAGATCGTCTCCATGGTCCATCTCGCCACAACGAATGAATGAACGAATGAATGAATGAACGACAGCTGCCGGACGCCGGCACCATACGACACGTACGCGTTTCGTCGTTTTAGTTAGTGACGATTGGGCGGTTGACCGGTGGCGTTTTGACGGCGCGAAAATGTAGAGTTGCGACCGTTTTGGTAAAAGGTGATGAGCGGACGGGACAATGCACAAAACGACAAGAGAAAGAGTGGTAAATGCAGACAAAGAATCGGTGCAGGCAGTGATGCGAGTCTAGCTGCGATTCTGGCTGCAGTTTCAACGACAACGTGTTGTGTTCGGCACCGTTTTTCAGAATGCCGACATTCCTGGCTTGCCCAAAGAATACTGGCGCAACCGTGCGCCACATGAACTCGTGCTGATCACATGAATTGACGACGGTATGTCGGCCGACACTTTGGAATTCGATTCACGTCTCCACGCACTCTGGTTGCTGAGATGCGGTATGCAACGTGAAAAACCAGACAAACTGACCAGATTCAGCTTGGCCGCTTCTGTACACATGACACGCGGCACGTGCCAAGGCACGCCCGACTCCACGCGATGCCCCGTTGCGCAAGAAGTGGCCCAAGTTTCGAATGGCTGCTTGTCGGCTCTGTCGTCGGTCACATTTTTACGCCGCACGTGCAAAACCGATCGGCCTAAAACGGTCATTCCGCCACCTGCCATCCAGGACCTCGGACGGCGGCGACTCACAATCTACCCGTGGAAAACTCCCTCGCGCGCCCGCGCGTCGTGTCCAAGTTTCACCATTCAGTGACCCACCGTTCGGCCCGTGGACGACATTACGCAAAATGAGACAGGCATACAGACAGACAGACAGACGCACCCTAACCAAATAATGTATAGATGATTCGCTACTATCTTTTCTACTTGCATGAGAATAAAACGCAAAACAGTTCACAACGCCAATGTAAGTAAATAAAACATGTGGCTACTGAACGCATTGTGTTTGCAAACGGTTTCCGCTTGCTCCGCTGCACGAAGAGACAGCATCGTGGTGTCAGGTAGTGCCGCCACTGGTGACTTCACGTTGACTCGTATCTCAACAAAATGAAGTGGATCACAGCTGACGTTTGCAAACTGTTTGACGCTCATTGGATCCCTCAGACACATTGCCCGTACGACGGCGTTCCATCCAATTAGGATACGAATATATACCATCATTGTGGTTCCCTCTTGCATCGCTTCACCAGAATACGACATCGTTCACGAAGGCATGGAGGCGCCTCCAGCCACATAAAATTGATTATGACATTTTTTCGACGGTTTTGCATTTGCATAGCTTGTTTCTCCAACATATGTCAAAAGTGTCTCCCCACCAAATGCCAAAAAATTTCCCCTGTCACGTATGTGACCGACGGCGGGTGTCAGACGGACGTAAACTGATTTAGGTCGTCACGAAGGTTGAGCCCGTCGTGCGTGCAAACTTCCCAGAAACCTGTACAACTATCAGTGCTAGGGGTGTGGTTGGAAAACACACACACATGGCACACATTGCGATGGCGCTTGCGAGGCCGCGTACTGTGTGATGAAGTACCAGTTCAGTTTCAGAGCGTGATGATACGCTATTAGCGCATCAAGCCAACATCCCCGACAGCTATCATGGTGCCCCTGGCTCCCATCCGAGGCCGTTGTTAACAAATAAACTAACAACATTGGCTGTGACGCTTTCACATGATTGGTCATAGCTCGTCATCACAAGCTACCTGGAAAAATAAACCTGAAGAAACGGTTTTACATTATGTTTCTTCGATCGTATATTTTTTGAGCTAGTTGTTTGTAGAAGTGGTGAAATGTATAACAAGTGGGAACATACCGTGACGACGATTCGTGTTACAATAACACTGGTAGCCGCTACATCTCCGGTTCCCTGATAAGGCACTGGGCTCAGGTCGTAGCCGGGAGGATAAATGCGTGTTGAACGGTTGAATCAGAGAGTTTTATGCTTCAGTTGTTACTGGTTTAATGAATCCGTTTTAAATTCCAAATGCATGTCGGTGGGGCTGGTTTGGCTCTCGTCAGCCTCATGGCTGCCGTCAAGTTCCACAGGTGGAGTGGGATTTCCCTGCCGGTTTCACGCCCAACCTGCTAGAAGAACGACAGGAAACAAACACTCACACATACACCCACCCACGCACCCACACCCACACCCACCCACACCCACCCACCCACACCCACACCCGCGCCCCCACACACACCCGCACCCCCACACGCGCGCACACACACACAAACGCACACACACACACGCACACACATACACACACACACATACACACACACACACACACACACACACACACACACACACACACACACACACACACACACACACACACACACACACACACACACACACAGACAACGGAACGGTATCGTCGCAGGTGATCTGCAACATTCATTTAAGTCATTTAAAGCAATGGTCTTCTGATGACGTGTAACAGTGGGTCAGCCGAGGTCAAACAACGTTTTACTGTCTCGACCTGAGCTGGCATATCCCCTCCTTGACATCTCTCTGGCTTAGATCACATCATGCCGTCATTTGATACCATTTAAGGTCACCTAAAACCTTTCAATGACGTTCCATGGCTGTCATTCTGGATGACCTTACACACAAGATATCGCGGTACGGCGATCATATCGCTGCACTGGCGAGGTCTACTGACATTATTAAGGACAGCTTTCAAGATGAGGTTAAGTGGTGTGGCCTCGGCCTTGAAAGACTTGCACCAGCACCAGTGTTATCACCGCATCATTGGCTTAATATGACATTGACTTCTAGCGAATTTGCAGGGGTCACGCACACTAGTGGCGGTACCATGGGACCACGTTGCAACTTTGGACTGCCAGACAATAAGACGTGTACAGACAGCCAAGAAGTATCACGGAACTCTAGGTTTCCACAGTTACTGCATCCATTTAAACAGATGGTATAGGGCAGTGACCTGGTATATCATAGCATGAAACTGTCAGCAAGGTGCACCAATGTTAAAACTAAAAATCAAATCAAATCTGCCAGCGATCCTTGATTAAGCCTTGCAGTGACGCACCGTTCGGAAAATGCACCAATCTACGGAACGAAATGCACCACGTCCCCGGTCGTTACGTGCGCTGGCGATTTAGGTCCGCTTTTGAATGCAAAGAGAGAAGGCAGGAATTAAATGAAATCAGGCCAATGCCTGGCCTCGCAGGCAACACCTTTTCAAAGGAGTCGTGCCGGGGGAGACGTTTTGTTCGAACTGAGGCATGGTCCTAAATGAATATATGTGACAAATAATCATGTGCACGGATGCAAATTCACAGTGCATAAATTGATGCACCACATGCGCTGTGCCGAACAGCAGTCCCAAAGTCTACAAGGTACAAACATCTCCAACGTCGCGCGGCCGCAGTAAAGCCGTGACTTCTCGGCGGCACAAATGACAGCAGTCAACAAACACCCGAACGACAAAGGGATATCTGGGCCCGTGCCAAGGACACGACGTCGGTATTCCGCTTGGTTTGGCGGTAGCGATGGCGGTCCGTGACCTCAGAGCACTAACTAATGACCCGTGGGCCGGGCTGCTCGCGTGCGATTTGTAGAGTGCAGCTGACTGACCTCAAAACAAAGGGTCATATTTTGTCGGCAGGCGCTTTTTGCCGCGCTTCGCGAGGACTTGCTGTGACAAACGTCGCCAGCTGGCTCAAGGTTACACAGTTAAGACCGGATTAACCCCGAATAGCTCAGATGTGTGGCGAGCGTGGATGTGCCTTGCCGATTGGGGTTGTTGGGAAGGACATTATCATCTGCCGTATCGAGGTACCTTCCTCGGTGGAAGTGAGGGCAATCATACACATTATCATCTGCCGTGTCGAGGTATCTTCCGCAAGGTAAGTAAGGGCAATCATATACATTATTATCTGCCGTGTCGAGGCATCTTCCGCAGGGGAAGTGAGGATAATCACAAACATTATCATCTGCCGTGTCGAGGTATCTTCCGCAGGGGAAGTGAGGGCAAGTGAGGGCATCATACACATTATCATCTGACGTGTCGAGATATCGTCCGCAGGGGAAGTGAGGGCAATCATGCATCTTAAGGGGAATGCATCACATTTGAAGACATTGAAGCAAGCATCAGACATGATGAAATAAGCTCACTTATGACTATTGGTATGCTTTTAAGTGGAAAACACTGCACTAGACAGCACAATCTTCTCTTTAGTAAATATGCTCCTCAAAGCGCATGGTTTGATAACGTCATCGTACCTTGCGCAACATTGATTGAGAGCCAATTGACGATCGTTGTGTCTGAAAATCGCGCTCATGAACGCCAGATATGAACGCCTCGACAATCATATTTTTATTGGCCTTGATCGCCGCATGGCGTATGGAATGGCAGGAATTGAATGATGCTATCATGCTGTCATGAATGCCAAGGTAACTTTGAAATACTCTCCCCAACATAATAATACTATTCCCATTTTGGCGGGTGTGCGGCTCAGAAACTAGAGGGCTCACGTCTTAATAAGGGCAGGATTGCAAACAGCACCGAAAGGTCTTCAAAATGGCTGTTTCAGTTTAAATCCCCGCAGAAATGTAGAACACGATCTCTAAGTAACCCAACATTGCGGGCGTAATATGGCATGCCAATTTGGTCTTCATTCCAGGTGGTCTCGGCTTTCGCGCGGTTTAAAGAATTAGTATTCCTGTTTACCTATTTGAGTAGATCATAACCCTATTTCTAATTGCTCCAATTATTTCTCAAGATCAATAGACAAATCGCGATCCAATCACCCTCGAGACGGCTACCGTTTGATGCGTCTGACGACCGAGGAATGCCCCTCAGCCCACTGATAGCCGAGGATACACCCCTGCGTCGCGTTCGGCTCACGTGCGCGGGAGGCCAGATCTCACGCCACGTCACGTCCCATCTGAACGGGTGCCGCGGCAGCGCCTCGGTCCACAGATGACGCGCCACCGGAGCTGAGCGCCAGCGAAGTCTCAGGGCCGTCGAGCGCCCCCAGTCACAGCGCCGAGTGTAACGGAAATGTGGCGTATCTGATGCTCTATTTATGAGGCTTACGCTTGAGTTCGTGTGTGATGTTGGATTAAATACGACAGGCGGTTTGTTTTATGTTCTCAGGCCGCCTGAAGAAGGCCTTACCGACGGCGCCAGATGACAGCAGAATCGGATCACTCCTGAAACTATGTGGTTGCTGAGGCAGAGCAATGAGGCAGGCAGGGGACCACCCGAAAATCTGGGGCATCCCCGCGTCTCACGTCCGATGAAAAACAAAGTGTTGTTTTGGCTTTACTTCCAATGCTCTCTTCGCAGTGGGCATCAGCTTTATACCGTCTTGTTGAATGGCTAACTTCACATCGTCACTGTGCGCATTAACCGATTTGTTTTTTGAGTATGTGGTTGATCGACATGCAGAAGATAAGCCTCTGCGATCGGCTGCGATAGCATTGTCTTTGTAAATAAGACAGTGGCAGTAGCCTTATTCCTCTGAGAAAAACTGGGAGAATGGAGATAAAGATTGGTTTATATTTTGTCAACATACTTCATCGAAACAATGGCAGAAGAGTAGCAATAGCTTCTATTACCGTTTCGATAAAGGCATGCCGCTGAAATGTCAACCCATCTGTATCTCCATTTTTGTGGTTTTTCTCCGAGGAATAAGGCTATTAGTACTGTCTTATCTATGTGAATAATGCTCCTCGCAAATGCAATGAGCAACTTAAGTGGTCTTTGTAAGCCATTGTAGAAGATAGTGGCACCGTAACGGGGAAAAAACTCAACCCCATAAACCCATATCATATGTGGCTTCACTTATTAATCAATATGGCATCACACTTCTAAATGCTTTAGTGTGTACACTGCCGTGACTTAGTTGTCACGTGTGATGATATCAAGCTCATCGTCTTGATATATAACACCAAGCACGTTTATCTAAATTGATGTTGTTATGGACGTAATGTTCTAAGTTCATCCCGGAATGCTACAGTAAGTGGCGCTTATCGGTGGGATATTAATACAACCGTACTTCAAACGCCTGAAGGTGTCGGATATGATGCATTCGTGCACGCGTTCATTGCCGATATCGTCTGACTCGAAATAAACCGAGACGACATGACCCAAAGACTAATTTGCTTTGACCTCAGAACATGCAACGGTCTGAAATTTACCGTGATCACACGGTGCCCAAAAATTGGTGGGCTGTCTCTGACGACGACGAAACTGTTCATGGCATAAAACCGACAAACTTTAGGTGTGTAGGTGCTGAACCGGTCACGTAACGGCCCTGTCCTCTGGGGCCTTCTGTGAGGCTCATCCCACAAATCAGGGAAGCTGTCAAACCTTATCAGTCGCACTGATCTAATTCCCCTCTCCTCGCCACCATCAAATAATAAGCAAGCCAAGTGGCCATCGATGCCCCGTCGCTCTTCATCACCGCATTAGGTTCGTTCTCAGACGTTTATGTCATTGATTCAGGCATGGAATGGGACCGGTTTTTGCTGAAGTTCCAGGGTCTTCGTAGCATTGGGGCGAACAAAATACGTGGACACTTCAGAGCCACCGAGACGAGCCGATGCCGGAGACACGAGTAGGTGACTCTGATACAAATACATTATCTGGAACATGTGGAGCTGGGACAATTCTTCAGTAGATGTATCCCGGTCATAAGACTGTCAAATCTATCGGCCGTCATTCTAGACAATCATAGCTAGGCATCTGCCTGCTGTAATCATGCTTGGGGTATCTGCTTACCGCAGTTAACATGCTTGTGGCATTTCTTAGCTACAATTGTGCTACGTGTGGTATTTTGTGCCTATGTCTGAGCGATATGAAACATGCAAGTAAAGAAATCAAACCTATTGGAATTAAGTCTGTTAGATTGTAGGATTAATCTAAAAGTAACTCTTATTAATATTTACAAACATAGAAAACATCCTGCAGAGCGCCGTAGACTCACAGAGGTGAAAAAAATATTTCGCTGACACAATTCATGATGTAGGGATGGTGCACATAAAAATTATACCATACCATAAACCTATTAGGACAATGCCGCAATGCCAGGTTCACTGCCCGATTGTCTGAATCTCGATGAATTTTCTCTAAACCGTGTGCCCAGGGCCCGTAACCCTCACGTATGCACCCAGTGTCGACCCGCACCTCCCGACGAGATTTGATCGAATCAAAGACGTGCGTCGGCAAATTGCGCCGAAGACTTTGTCGAGAACATCCGTACCTCACACAACGGCAAAGAAACACCGTTGTCTTAACAGTGAATAGGTAGTCGGCACACAAATCAACCCTTCAGCGCGAGCCGTAGCTCTGGAGTAGCTTTGGCCACGGAGCTCGATATGCACCGGCCAAGTATGCTGCCGCGCTGAGAGATCATAAAAACGGTTATTAATTATTCCCGAGCTATGTAAATCAGCCCCGAAATAATCTGATGAAGATTTTGACACGCCATGTCACTACACGACAGGCAATCCTGCTCGCTATCATGACCCATCAACGTCATTAGGAGGCCGGCGGAAAAACTGGAGCGGTCGTCATAAAAAACACGTGACTCGCGCTGCCGCATGTCCGACCGCAGGCCGCCGGCACGGGCGTTTCAACACAGCGGAGGTCCCCCGGGAATCCCGACCATTGCCAAGACTGTCCGTCTCCCGGCCTCAGTCATGTCGTGGCATCTTCGTCCGGCGGAAACGTGACGCAAGGCCACGCGACTAGTGGCGTCTGCTCGAGGCCGGATCTTGCTGGGCGCTCGGGCCGCGGCACGGCCCGTACTTTTGCTGCGTCCTTGGGCGTGATGTCGTTGCAGGACATCTTGTGTGATGGGTGGACCGCGTGCTGCCGCAGCAACGCCATGAGCATCGGGCTCGGCTGGCTCCGTATCTGCCTACTCACACCGGGTTTTTTAAAAGAGGTTTTGCTCACGAGAAGCCGCTCAGCTGTTTGTTGGGTTTAGTGGTATCAACACTCTCGGCAGACTAAGGCTTTGGAATTAAATTTGCTTTTCTTGGCAAACCCTATTGCCTCCTGAAGGAATTCGACGCCCACCCTGTTTTCATGGCATTCCCAACCCTGATCACTTAATCAAATGCTGCACCCCGAGAAACGACGATATTTCTTTTGGGCGCACGTCTAAGTCACACCCAGGTCAACGTAATCCCCTCAGTTGGGCACCTCCCTTTATTGGTAAGATTTACGAGCCCCACGGCTCTTTGTAAACGCAGGCGCCGTTTGGCCCCATCCACGGGCACAATGCGTCCCGTACGGAAAGGCGCGGCACACGGGACGCGGAAGGCGCGCAGGGGCTAGCCAGGTGTGCTCAGTAGCCCACGTGAGGCCCCGGTCCCGTGATGACTCTCTCAGAAGCTAAGGCTGCCTCTGAGGCGGAATGCACGGGTGTGACGCCGGCAACGACCAGCACAGACCAGCACGGAGAGGCGGCGGGCGGTCCGCCGCTGACTGTCGGCGCTGAGCTGCGCTGGGGGCGACAGACGTGACCTCACTGCCCCGACCCCTCGAGCTGGCGCTCTCTCGCGCCGTCGACCGCCCACCCACCGCCAAACCAAACCCTCCGCCCCAAAAAACCGCGCCGGCGGGGGCGGGCGGTGACGGAAGGCCACCGGAGCGGCGTCAGCGCACCGCCAGATAGGCGGGCTCGGGAGCTGGCCACAGCCTGGACGGTGGCGTCCGACCGCGTGAGCGTCGTGACAGGGCGCGGCTTCACGGCACGTGTTTGGAGGAGGTGCGGGCGGCATGTTAAATGGGGGGAACGTGCGAGGGCAGGACGGGAGGGGAAGGGGGAGGGGGTCGAAGAGCGCGGCTGGAAGCACCACACGGGGTAGAACTGTTTTGTTCCCAGACAGGAGAAAAGGACAGTTCAGAAAATCGTGGCGTCACCAAAGAGCTGCTTAGGCTTATGGTAATTATGAACAGTGGGAACATGCATGCAATCAAGTGTCGAAAACTGTACACTCCAGTCGTTTGCGGAATTGTTAAACCTCAGCCCCGATAGACCGTCTCCCGCTGCCACGTCTCTTCACGTAGAGACACTGCAGCTCTCCACCGACGGGCCAGTTCACACAGGGGCTACATAGCTATCCGGAGCGGGATGCCATAGCGCGGCCGATGCCGCCTCCGGTCAGGCGGCGTGGACGGGATGGTGCCGACGAGACGCCACCTGCCCGGCACCGGCCGGTACTGATGCAGAACCACTGCCCGGTGACCGGTGCTCATGCAGAGCCACTGTCCCGGTGACTGGTCTTGATGCAGAGCAACTGTTCCGCTGACTGGTACTGATGCAGAGTAACTGTACCGGTGATCGATGATGATGCAAAGCCGCTGTACCGGTGACCGGTGCAGATGCCGCGCTGCTGTACCGGTGACCGGTGCTGATGCAGAGCAACTGTGCCGGTGATCCGTGATGATGCAAAGGCGCTGTACCGGTGACCGGTGCCGATGCAGAGCAACTGTGCCGGTGATCCGTGATGATGCAAAGGCGCTGTACCGGTGACCGATGCTGATGCAGAGCTTAGGTCCCAGTGACTCATGCTGGTGCAAAGCCGCTGTCCCGGTGACCGGTACTGATGCAGAACCACTGTCCCGGTGACCAGTGCTGATGGAAAGCCGCTGTCCACGTGACCGGTGCACATGCCGAGCTGCTGCACCGGTGACCGGTGCTGATGCAAAGCCGCTGTCCCGGTGACCGGTGCTGATGCAGAACCGCCGTACCGGTGACCGGTGCGGATGCACAGTCGCTGTACCGGTGACCGGTGCTGATGCCGAGTTGCTGTACCGGTGACCGGTGCGGTTGCAGAGCCGCTGTACCGGTAACCGGTGCTGATGCAGAACCGCTGTCCTGGTGACCGGTACTGATGCAAAGCCGCTGTCCCGGTAACTAGTGCTGATTCAAAGCCGCCATATCAGTGACCGGTACTGATGTAGAGCCGCTGTACCGGTGACCGGTGCTGATGTAGAGCCGCTGTACCGGTGACCGGTGCTGATGTAGAGCCGCTGTACCGGTGACCGGTGCTGAAGTAGAGTCGCTGTACCGGTGACCGGTGCTGATGCAGAGCCGCTGTAACGGTGACCGGTCACCACTGTGATCGCCAAGCTGGGAGTGTTTATAAACGAACCAGGTGTTCGGCACATCATTAAGTGCCAGTGATACTATCTGTCGCTTGATCTTTATTGAGATGCTTGGGCCACGTTACACAAGAAGAAAATGTGCCAGGCGGACGCGGTTATTCGCCATTCCACCAGCTACCTAACTGGATTTTACTTGTTAGCTTTACAAACACAAGCCGCCTCTACAATACAAGAACAATACCGGACAGAAAAAGACTTCGTCCCACTTTTCACTGGGTGTTTGGCTGCGCATCAGTGCTTGTGGCTGCCTTTTAGCGTGCCGGTCTGTCAACACCAGTTCAGCTCGCTCCGACGGGCTCCGGGCGACAGCAGGAATGCAAACAGGGCCGACCAATTCGGTCAAGTGCTTGGCGAACGACGGCTGGCTAGCAAATGGCTAAACTCACGCTGTAAGAGCGCATCGAATTATTTCAGAAACAACGCACGTCTCTCAGCTCTTCTACACAAAGTAAAAGAAGCGCAAAAGCGCAGGGAGCGCATAACACCACAATGCCCATTTGCGTGTTTTATTCCTCGAAGCTATATGACCTGTGCCGCGAGGCGGGCTCCGTTCTGACGTCAGGCGGGCGGATAACATCCACGCGCCACGAGCACTGACGCCGCACGGTAAAAAACGAACTCCTGTGCGCTGTAAATTGTCTTGTTTTGAAGATAAAGTTCCCAAGGCTGTGGACCACCATGGCACAATGCAATACACATCATTCACCGCTCCCGTGTCGCCGGAGGGACACGCAGGCCTCTCCGTTCACCGCGGGAACTGAAGCCTCCAGAGCGGTGGCGCCAGGACTGCGGCGGTTGATATTCATAAGGTCATGAGGTGTGACTTGGGAGCCGTGCCGTTGGTAAAGGTCACGGGGGTCATTAGACAAGGTCACGAGGATGACATTGAAGCCGCGTTGCTGGTAGAGGTCACGAGAGGTGACGTGGGAGCCGCGCCACTGCGTCGTTATACAGTGAACGGGGCACTAAAGGCTCTGCAGTTCATCCAGATCAGACTCGATGAAATTAGGGAGCGGAGAGGCCGATGAAGTCAGCTGAAGTGGCAGTGACGCGACGCGGCCGCCCCTGGACGCGTCGGCCTGCACAACATCGCAGAGCAGCTCTGTAATGCGGTCGCAATGTGTTGCTGCGGGAAGCGGTTTACCAGCGGACGGGCTGAAGGGTCAACTGTCAAGGCTTTTTACCAGTCTTCGTAACCCTATTTTCATGCGGTGGATTTCGTTGGAATTATATGCGGGGGTTGATTTGATACTCAGTGAGCTTTTAACATTTTCTGGGCCGATTTTGTGGTTCCAGGGATCAAACTAATTTGCGAGGTTGAACTTTTTGACGTATATATATATATATATATATATATATATATATATATATATATATATATACATTCTTATAGTCTTATACATTCTCATTTGGAGAAGTCAACGATAGCCCTAAACAAGCGTGCTAATGTACTCAGTCCTTAAACACTTTTGGCTCATGACAAAATATCTCAAACACGTTAACTTGTGGAAAACAAATTATCAGTTGTACACTAACAGCTATAACTGAATAGAAACGAAATGTCATACACATGCAAATCTATTCCAGTGCGGCCAGGGGAGAGGGAAATGTTTTCCTGAGCAGGGCTTATCAGTATATTCTGCTTACTTCGCCTGGACTTGGTTGAAATTACTGAACGCATTAGGAAGTGCGATTGTTGTTAAAAACCAAACCGGCTTCAATATGTAAGTGGCAGACACAAGTATGCTCAGGAAGAAAACATTAAGCTCTTTACGTCAATGCTGCCCACGAGACAACGATGGAAAACCTCGTTCGTAAGACCAGAACAATTGCAAAACGGCCCGTTGCCTCGCTCATGGTGAATGTAGGGATGCTAAGCAATGGAGCCTTGTGATTAGCAGTCCTTGTTTCCCGTCATAACACTTTGTGATAATGTAGCCATTAGCATTTTGTAATACTGTAGCCACATTAAATGTTAGCTAACACTCACGGTTTCCTAACATGACACTTTGCAATATTGTGGTTACATTAACTAATTATCATAATAGAATTCCACGCACTTCCTGATATGTTACCTGACTCCATTCCTGTTGCGTTTTATTAAACATACGCAAAATCTTGTTGGAATCATGGGGAGATATCGCAGCATAGAAACAATAATAACTGTACACCTTTGACATGACTCACTCGCCTGCCATCCATATTGACTAACCCGATCCTTACCGACACCTTTATACATTTCTGAAATCTCATCATCGTCAATATACATAATACCAACAATCAAAAAGAAGAATGCCATTTTCTCTTGTGTAATGGCTGAGGACAAAACAAATGTGGCTTACTGCCTTGCCATACAACCGCATGGCGTCATTTATTTGCAAGCGTCTTGTGATTTGTGTATATAGTACGTTTTCCGCCATGTTTTTCAATGTTGGAAACCTCCAGTCGCTCGCCTTTAACAATCCATGTTTTGTACTGACATGTCTGCCACCAATCGTTTCTGTAAGCGCCTCTGAAACTCAGGAAGCTCCCATTTGGCAGGTTATATGACGTTTTTAAGAAAATCAACAAGTTTTGGAATGCTGACTCCATCAATATGGAATGCAGCTACAAAAACACCCGTAAGGCAATATGAATCCACCTTTGCATGGGATAAGGTCGATGGAACATATTCATATGCAAATGGTAGGACCATTTTTACAAAGTTGGAGGGCGAATTCCTACTGGTGTTCCCTGACAAGTGTTAATTACCCTTCGCTATCCGAAAAATTCCAACACAGCGGCTACCACTCTTTAAATGTGGACGTGGCGACAGACGGAATAAGCGTGGTGGAGGCAAACTATCGCATCAATGATGGGACAGCATGCTGAGAATCCTATGGCTTACTTTCACGCGTGCGCTGGCAGTTCATTTTACCACGGCATACTGCACCTATAAACAAGCTGCAGTGCTTATCCATGGTCACATGACCCAGCTAGAAAATGCCGAGCTGTCGAAGAGCGGGATAGCATTTATACTAGCTCGGACAGCTTATCCACCATTTCTCAAATTATATCTCTTGTCTTTGAGAATATGGCAATTTGGAGAATATCGCAATGTGGCAATAACTGCCATATTGATTCTACTTAATTTAAACTTTGCGGGTCCTCTGGGAGTGTTTACATGATATATTACACATATTTGTAGGCGTTAGGGATGTACTGAATTGTTCCTATGTACGTATACCTACACTGAGTGTACATTCACAAACGTGAAAACATGAGTTAGTAAGATCAAGCGTTATATACGAATCGGACGCTTTAAAGGCACCCACCAACCCTACGTAGATTACGAGCAAACGCTCGGAGCAATCAGGAGGGTAAATGACAGCTGTCGGTTCCACCGAACCCAAACAACAGCGATCTCTGTTTAGCTGGCGGTCGTCGGCGCCGGCCGTCCCTCCCCGGCCTTGACACTGATCCCGCCCCAACATCGGAGACTGACGGGGGATTACGCGATCGTCGGCGGCGTTTAACGGCCGTTCGGCGTCGACGACGCGACCGGCGGCTGTTTGGCTTGGCGTCGGCGGCGCCGCGCCGTGATCGGCCGTCGACGGAGCCGCATCCCCGGCGGCGTCTGACGCGGCCGGTCACGTCCCCGGCGGCGTCTGACGCGGCCGGTCACGTCCCCGGCGGCGTCTGACACGGCCGATCACGTCCCCGGCGGCGGTCACGTCCTCGGCGGCGTCTGACGCGGCCGGTCACGTCCCCGGCGGCGTCTGACGCGGCCGGTCACGTCCCCGGCGGCGTCTGACACGGCCGGTCACGTCCCCGGCGGTGGTCACGTCCTCGGCGGCGTCTGACGCGGCCGGTCACGTCCCCGGCGGCGTCTGACGCGGCCGGCTCCGTCGGCGGCGACGCGCCGCGATCGGCCGTGCCTTATCCCCGGCGGCGTCTGACGCGGCCGGCTCCGTCGACGGCGACGGCCCGCACGCGGCGGCGGTGTGTGGCGGCGAGGGCGGGTGGGTGGGTGGCGGCAGAGGCGGTGACGAAGGCGCGGCAGAGGCAGAAGGGCAGGCGTGTGGAGGAGCTGCAGGCACAACGGTATGGTTTGCGATACGCAGGGACGGTGCCGAAGTCAGCATTTGGCGCAGGAAAGGACCAGATACAATCGTGTGGAGCTCGTTCAGCCAAGGCACCCGCTTCTTCGCTGGAGATGCACTGCTTTTGGATTCGGGAGACCTTGATAAACTGAGAATTCCATTAAGACGTCTCGAGGGCTCGCTTTTATATTTTAGCAGTCGTACGTTTACATGACGACGACATCACTTGCGCATTAAACAGCCAGAAGTAGGTGACGGGTTCTTTGGCCCCAGGGATCGTTACCACCTCAATAGGGAAATTGACCCAAAAGCCCCTCGGCTACGCCACTGGACAGACTGATGGCGGATATGAAGCACGGACACTGGGACTCGCAGGAAAGGGATGGTGGCAGGTACCGATGACGAAAGAAAGAATCCTGGCTAATCACGAAGACAAACATGGTCTGAGAACCATCCCGGCACTGTACTTTACGCCGAGCAGTGGTATCCGTATACAAATATGCCCCACTTTCAGGGGATGCGGCTTGTGTACAGACATGAGATGGACGAACAGTGAGTTATCGCCTCCGCTGATTAATTGTTAATTCCGCACCGACGCTTCGTCACCGTCTGGGGCGAGGGTGTGCCGGCGGGCTTGCAATGCTTGCAGAGATGAATACGCCATCTCATGCCCACCGATTATAAACAGATGATCTCAGCGGGATCCTCTGGAAAGGGTCGCTGGGAGCAGGACTCTTGGTCCCGCCCAGCAGTCTCCCTGCTCGGACAGCCGGCCCTCCGGCCCGCAGCACTGTCACCAACTGTTCCGCCACAAGAACCAACATGCCGACCGCAAACGACGCGGGAACAGGGTGCATAAACTGCACGTGCCTCACTCTGTGACATGATAACATAACGGATGCACCATGCTGGCGGGCCCATATCTGGGGCAAAGCGTTGCGAAAGATGTGCCAACTCGTTTTAAGTTACAAATTCTACGTCTTAAGCGGACCGCGCAGAACTCTTGCTATTGACCCACCACTTGACAACACGATGTTCTGGCCGAGACTCATTCATCACGATTTCTCATACTCAACACACTTACGTCTTTGCATATTCAGCACAGCCAAAAATAGGACGTATTCAAGCCCTAGCGGTCTGTGTGTGACATCATGCGTAACTTGACTTGTCCTGGGCTGAGCCCGCTAACACCTATTACAATACATTGAGCGCATTCACGTGACCTTGACCAATGACGTGACGTGAAGTAACGCGACCTTGACTATGGGCGTCGCCGGGCGGGGTAGGCCGCCACAAGGCGGCAAAACCGCATCCTCCAGCCCTGCGCACTAAGTTGAGTGCGGCGACCGCCGAGGCGCGCGCAGGTGAGCGCCTAGCTCGGACCACGCGCGACAGCCCCTTCCATGGCAAGAGGCCGCACTAAGTTGAGTGCGGCGACCGCCGAGGCGCGCGCAGGTGAGCGCCTAGCTCGGACCACGAGCGACAGCCCCTTCCATGGCAAGAGGCCGCACATAGTTAGGAAGCAAGCTGGTTCACGTGGTCCATATTCACACCAACCGGCCACAGTTCTCATGTGAAGTGGTATGCGAAGCCGTCATTTCTCAGTTGGATTATGCTGCGTTAATCATGATGAAGGACTCGATGTGGAATAACATCATATTGGTTGGCTACTTTAGACAATAAGACTATAGGCTTCATTGACCGAATAGACCGCGGACCCAAGTGCCATGCATTCGGGATGAACTAATGGCGGCCACAGTCGCTGGCATCCGCACAAGCTCAAGAGCTTCGAGATAAATAGTGGAGCTCTCCAAACGGTCTAGTTACTCCTCAAGGCTTAACTCATCTTACGAGCCGAACTCTCCCACTACCAGCAAACAGGGTGACATGGCAGCCCGGTCCGGCCTTTTGGGGACATTTGGATGGCTAAACACCGAACCCTCCTGGCGACCTGACCTGACCTCCGGTAGACGTCCCGGCCGCCAGCTCCGGGCGGAGTCAGTGCGCCACAACCTTAAACTGCGGCCTCCCCCGAGCTGCACCGCCACTCCCTCCTCCCCATCCTCCCCAGCCGTCTGCACAGCACACAGGAGCCCCCACCCGGTGTGTGTGTGTGTGTGTTGACCCAGCCACCCGACTCGCCAAAGTACGCCATAAATGAGCGATCTGTCTATTTGCCATCGGCGGCACGACCCCGTCAACACGTCACCCTCCTCTCCCCCCCCCCCCCCCCAAAGGGCACGCAGCCCGCCATCCCGTCACCAGCAGAGCACCAGCTTCCAGCCAAGCACGACCTGACATAGCAGGCAGACTGGACACGGACAAGCCCTTGCCACCAATTATGGCGGCAAGACGTGCACCTTCTCCCCGAACATCACACGTCTAGCCACCACCTGTTTGTGACGAAACCACCCCGGCGCGATAACTCCTGGATCATCGCGCAAGGACAGCTCCAATGGCACAAACAACCTCTGCGGTTGACGGACCCATAAAACTCCCCAGCTCCAGTGGATCGCAGCACGACATTCCAAATAGCCGTGGCCGGCGGGCTCTCGGCGGGAGGCCGGCCAGACGGCGTGCACTACGTCACCTCCTGACGCCACGCCCCTGTGGCTCGTGCGGCTGCCATGACAAACAGGGCGGGCTATTGCCCAGGCCCGGCGACGGGGTCGGCCTTCCATCCATCACGATTGCCGTCCGGTGCTAAACACGGGTCGTGGTCGGCCGCCCGCCGCTGCTGTCATCGCGCGCTGCTGTCCCCGCGGCCGCAGCTCAGTGACGTCAGAGACCGCTGCCATGACCCGACAGACTGGTCCGGTGACCCGGCAGACGGGTCCGGTGACCCGTCAAACTAGTCAGATTACCCGGCAGGCTAGTCCGGTGATCAGGCATCCCACTCTGTGACCCAGCAGACTGGTCCGGTGACCCGACACGCTAGTCCGGTGACCCGACACACTAGTCCGGTGTCCCGGCAGACTGGTCCGGTGACCCGGCAGACAGGTCCGGTGACACGGCAGACTGGTCCGGTGGCCCGACAGACCGGTCCGGTGACCCAGCATCCCACTCTGTGACCCAGCAGACTGGTCCGGTGGCCCGACAGACCGGTCCGGTGACCCAGCATCCCACTCTGTGACCCAGCAGACTGGTCCGGTGTCCCGGCAGACTGGTCCGGCGACCCGGCACACTAGTCCGGTGTCCCGGCAGACTGGTCCGGTGACCCGGCAGACCGGTCCGATGACGTGGCAGACTGATTCGATAACGTGACGGACTGACAACGACGTGACGAACAGGTGTGGTAACATGACATACTGGTCTAGTGACCCGACAAATTGGTCCGCTAGTCCGGTGACGTGACAAACTGCTTTGGTGACATGACGTATCGATCCTGGGGCATGACACACCGGTTCGATGACGTGACAACAATGGTCCGGTGACGTCACATAACGGCGCAGTGACGCGGACTAGTCCAGGGATGTGGCAGCAAGCACTCCGAGCCGCTCGTTGTTCGAAGCACCACTCCCACCCCGGGAACACAGCCGACACCAGCATCGTCATGAGACTGATTATGACGTCACGGTCACACTCGACCTCACGGTAAGGTTTTGGTGCTCTATGGATGAATTACTCCAAATCGGTAATTTTCATATCGGCAATAACAGTGGTGTACTGCGTCATTCATGCAGTTTGTACTCACGTTGTCACCAGCGAATATTTTGATCAGTCTGTCACCAAACAAAACAAACCCATTTTGCATACGTGTTGCAATTTTGGTGCATTGCAATACGTCTTTTGCATACATGTCACAGCTCTATTATTGAGGGAGTTGGTAAGGAGTTTACTTAAAGCACAATAAGACAATAGTTAAAATAAGTTCGGATCACTCGGCATCATTCGCGGGAGAAATGAAAATCTTATCATGTTTGCGATGAGTGATATGATAAAAGATCCCCCACCGACTAAGACTTATTCACCCTCGTGTTACCTTTATCACCAAAGGGCTTACCTCTGCCTGAATGCGTCATATGTCGCAAAGACGGAAACGGCCTCGGGATCTTCACGCCTCATTAAATAAAGACATCATGTTAACATGTTCTTTCCGACCTGTGTTTGGCCAAACAACCCCGAACGACGCTCCCACCACTTTCCTGGACCGGATCAGCTGTTCGTCACGTGCCGAAGCGCCCAGGCATCTTCTTACCAGCTGCCCTTCACCCCTGCGGACGGTCAGAAGAGGTGCGCAGGCTTTCCCCCTCGGGTCCAATACATCCGATCGGTGGTGGATCTGACGGAGACCCCCCCCCCCCCGGCACATGGCACAGACTGCCGCCACGGTGACCGACATGCCGATCCTAGCCGACGCGGCCGGCGTCCAGCGCTCGACGTCCGCTGTTTGTCTATGTGCTGTGGCCGAGCCCTGCCCGCCGAGCGCGTGCCGCGCACGTGCGTACCCGGCACGTGCGTCGGTTCCGGTTCCGGTATGCACACAGAAACACCTGCAGCGCTCGGCTGTGCACACGTTTGCTCAGTGTAAGCGTGCACACAATGGCTGCGTGGTGCGGGGTGCGGTAGGTCGGCAGGGCCGCCCGGACGAGGCCCGGTCTCCGGCCGCTCGCGACGAGACGGGCGATCGGCCACTGAGTAGTGGTAAGCGGCGTGCGCGCCAGCCGCCCCGCCCGGCCGCTAATGACCACGTGGGCGTAGCAGGACCGGCTTACGACATGGCGACGATGTTTTAGGTAAATAAGGGCGTCGCGGGAGCTGGAAAATGACGGGAGATGTTTGGTGGAAGCGGCGGCGGAGTTTCGTAGAATACGATGAGGATGGGGAAGCGAGGAAATGCACACGTAAAACACGCATTTTCTGGTCTTCGACATCTTACTGTGTGGTTCGGGATTTTCATTAGAGATCCGATGCAAGCGTTAGTGAAATCAGGCCCCAAATAAATGCAAAGCCTCACTCAAAATGGAAGGAGAGAGACTAAGATGTGTGGGTAGATTGTCAAGATTCCTTTCAGTCTCCCAATCCCCAGTCCCAGGCAGCCTGAATCTGCGCGTGGCGCGACTCGGTCCTGTACTCACATGCCCTTCCGCAGCTCCAGGGTGGAGGCGGCTGCCACATCGGTGAGAAGGGCGGCGGCGCAGCATGTGAGCAGCACGGCGGCGGCGGTCACCGGCCCCATGGCGGCAGCCCGGTCCAGCGCGGCTCGGCGAGGCAGCGCCACTGGGCGCGGCGCGGCGCGGCTCACACGGGCGGGGGCGGCGGCGGCGGCGGCGCGCGCTCACCCCGTCTCACCACGAGGCCTGGGCCCGGCCCGGCTTCCGTCCGTCGGCCAGATTGCAGCCCAGGACAGGCGACGTCATGCGCTCCGCGACGTACCCCGTCTCCTTCCGGCCCTGCAAGATAAACACGGTTAAGTGGGTGGCCTCTGCCAGGCAGCGGAAACGCAGCTGGCGTACGGGCGGCGGAGTAACACCTCTGGTGCGCTGCACGCTTCATGGAAGGCTGGATAGCGTCACACCACGTGACAACAAGCGCGCGGGTGTCGCTATTGCAGGCAGGCGCGAAGGTTTATCCTAGAACGATGACGTTCAGTTCACATGTGTTCGCGGACCACTCTGACAGTCTGGAGGGAGCCTGGGCTCCGCGGTAGCGGAGAGCCAGACACGAGCCCAGCGACCTCGTCTATCGAATGAGAATGAATAGGGCGGCAGGCAAAAAGGCAATAGACCGATAATTCAGCCGGTGTCAGAGAGTAATGGCGTCGGGGTTTTGGCGGCCGGCAGTGGAGAAAGAAAAGCGTACAAATATCATGCCATCCGTTACCTAATTATCTCGTCAACCAGTGCATATCAGTCTTCGTTTTTCTCAACACACCTTTGATTGATACGTCATTAAATGCTGAGAGAGCTGAGGCCATTAACAGCCTACTGAGCTATGGCCTGGGTTGTGATTTTGCTGTGTCGCAACTGGGTTGGAATTTCACCAACCCATAAATTGGCCATCGTCTGGTGGTGGGGCTCAAGTCCTAAAACGTCATCGGGATCTGCCGAGCCGGAGCCTAGCTAGCCGGAACGATTACGCTGACGCTCACTTTAAAGCTGTTTCTCGCCTCTTCTCCCCATTCAGAATTTTGGTCCCTGTATTTTTGTGCACTATGCGTGGAAGCTGCCAGGTGAAGCTTCTAGACGTCCTGCGCCGACCAGCTCCGAAAATGCTTGCGAGATGCAGGGTGAACAGGCGTGGTGAACGGCCACTACTGTGAACCCTGATCACCAGACGAGGATGAACTGATGTTTCAAGGATGGCAAATCCCTAACTGACCGTGGACGTGATCACTAAGGGTCGTCACCGGAAACAAGCTGAACTCGAATCATGCCTACCACGGGTGCTTGCAACGTGCTTGTCACACACATCGGCGGCTCACAAGCACGATACATTAGCACGGATTTTAGGCGTGGCGCATGGAACCCATTTCCTCGTTCTTACGAAATTGACGTAATCTCAGGGTCATGCTCACAGCTTGACAAGCATTCCGCCACACGATGATTGATCTACGTGTAAACTGTTAGCTTCATTAACTAAAAGAAACAGTACGTTGTTCAGTTCATCAGAGAGGAACATGATTCACGTAGATAAGGCAGTAGTAATAGCCTTATTCCTCGGAGAAAAACCAGGAGAATGGAGATATGGTTGGGCTGAGTCTATATCTCCATTCTCCTGGTTTTATCCGTGGAATAAGGCTATAACTACTGTGGTAAGAGAAAAGGTGATTACGAGTAGATATTTGTTCAAAATCTAAACCACATCACTACCCACGGACTATCATTAATGCTTAAAGCCCATGGAGATTCCCTGTGCACAAATGATCGTTTAACCCTAAATGACCCAGTTCCCACCGCGGTCAAACCGAGTCTTCCACGCAGGCACTCATTGCAGTATGGATTGACAGAACAACACTTGATTCCATTCTGTCACATCACGCAAAGACCGCCGTCGCCAGCCTCCCGCAGCCTTTCTGCGCCGGGGAGCGGGGACGGGCAGTCTCACCCGGAGCACCGCGAACGTGACGAGTCGTGTCTCCCCCGCCGCCTGCCGGGCCGGCGGCGGGGCTCCTCGATGATGGACGTGACGGCGCGCTGTCCGACGGCGCGTGATACCAATCGTGACGGGCGCGTGATGCCAATCGTGACGGGCGCGTGATGCCAATCGTGACGGGCGCGTGATACCAATCGTGACGGGCGTGGCGGGCCGGGCGCGCGTCCGCCGGCCGCGGCCTGATCGGGCTGGCCGGCGCCAGCAGAGCCGTGGCATTCTCTGGAGTGTGCGGCGAAGGCCCGCGGCGGTGGACACCCGCCGCGGGCCTGTCCCGGACGCCGGAGATCGCCCCCCGCGCCCCGGCTGACAGACGCGGAGCCCGCTCGCTGAGAGGGCTATCTGTGCGTCCGCTGATCGGCCGGCCGGGACGTGGGCGTCTGAGCCGGTTCGACGGGCGAGTGTCGGGGGCGAGGCGGGTTAGAGCGGGTGTCGGCGGCGAGGACGGTCTGGAGCGGGTGTCAGGGCGAGGCGGGCAGGAGCGAGTGTCGGGGGCGAGGCGGGCTGGAGCGAGTGTCGGGGGCGAGACGGTCTGGAGCGGGTGTCAGGGCGAGGCGGGCAGGAGCGAGTGTCGGGGGCGAGGCGGGCTGGAGCGAGTGTCGGGGGCGAGGCGGGCTGGAGCGGGTGTCAGGGCGAGGCGGGCAGGAGCGAGTGTCGGGGGCGAGGCGGGCTGGAGCGGGTGTCGGGGGCGAGGCGGGCTGGAGCGGGTGTCGGGGGCGAGGCGGGCTGGAGCGGGTGTCGGGGGCAAGGCGGGCTAGCGTGAGTGTCGAGGGCGAGGCGGGCTGAAGCGAGACGGGCTGGAGCGAGTGTCGGGGGCGAGACGGGCTGGAACGAGTATCAGAGTCGAGGCGGGCTGGAGCGGGTGTCGCGGGCGAGGCAGGCTGGAGCGGTTGCCGCGGGCGAGGCGGGCTGGAGCGGGTGTCGGGGACGAGGGAGGCGGGAGCGAGTGTCAGGGGCGAGGCGGGCTGGAGCGAGTGTCAGGGGCGAGGCGGGCTGGAGCGGACGTCAGGGACGAGACGGACTGGAGCGCGCTGCCCGGTCGGCCGCCAACCGCCCACTGACGGCCGGGTCACCAGCCCAGCCGCGGCCGACCGGCGGGTGTCGGGTGAGACGTGATCTAGCGTCCACTGACTGGCCGCGGGGTGACCTGTAGCGCCAGGCGGCGGACTGGCTGACACCGGGTAACCCGTGATGACCGTGCCGGCCTCCCCGATCAAGGGCCGAACCGCATGCTGCGCTCCTGGTGGTGGCAGCTGAGTCCTGCACACCTGGTGCGGGCCGACCAGCGAGAGCACGCCGACTGCCCTCTCTCTCTCTCTCTCTGTGACGCCCGTCTGTCTACACCGAGAGACTGCGGCACACGGCAGCGTCGGCAGGCGCTGTCGCCGAGGCCCGAGGCGTGGCCGGCCGGGAGCGGTGACGACTGGCCGGGCCGAGCCCTTCTGCCCCCTGCGTTGAGCTGGTACACGCTGCAGTATTCAGCGTTGCTGCCCGGCTGCAGCATCTCACAGATGATGACGCTTACCGCGCGGTGCATACCAGGCGGCTGTTACAAAAACTGTCACCGGGTTTTAACCGTTTATGGCTGCTGGACGATGCAAAACAGTTTAACTGAGCTAGAAGATGAGCTACGCCTTTAACCTCGATAACTGGCATTGCCGACGTATCTCTGTTTAATGCCAAAAGGCGGGTCAAATTCGAACAATTCCTGTCCCGCAGGCACCGCCTGGTGCATCGTAGCGGAAAGGAACACCTGCGCTGCGATTGGCCCGATGAAAGGCTTCCTTTGTATCCCTAACACCACGCCACTTACAGTGGAGGTTTCCCAGAAGAGCGGATCGTACCGCATGCTGTGCATTCAGCCTTGTCCATATCTCGATTTCCTAATGTGACCACCAGCAGTTTCCACGAGAATGAGCATTCGCTTGCAAGACAGTCATCTGACGGAGCCCTATGCCGTAAAAACCGACAGCAGCCTGGACAGACCTCGCCGCGATGGAACCCAATCTGATCCTGTTTATCCAATCCGACGCCGGGGAATCGGCCCTTGAATGGCCCGCTGCTCATGCTGAGACGTCTGGATCGTCCCGAGCCTCAGGCTCCGCCGAAGGTGAAGGGTCCCTTCCGCGAGGGGTCACGTCTCGGTAGGACGGCCCACGGATCAGGCAAAAACCGCCGTGAGTGCCGACGCGTCATCGTGACGCCGCAGACAGACGTGGCTACGGATCCATCAGCGGCCCCACCCGCGGCCCGGCCGCGTGCGTTCCGCCGCGTCTGACGGGGCACGTGCGGGACGCCGCCGCCCTGATGATGCTCATTTCGGAGGCGTACCGCAGCGTTTGGCGCGGCACGTGCGGGACGCCGCCGCCCTGATGATGCTCATTTCGGAGGTGTACCGCAGCGTTTGGCGCGGCACGTGCGGGACGCCGCCGCCCTGATGATGCTCATTTCGGAGACATGTCGGCGCCGGTCCTGGCGCGCCGGACACATCGAACGGCGCGTACCGGACGCCGCGGACGGAGGC
This sequence comes from Pollicipes pollicipes, assembly GCF_011947565.3. Lineage (NCBI taxonomy): Eukaryota > Metazoa > Arthropoda > Thecostraca > Pollicipedomorpha > Pollicipedidae > Pollicipes > Pollicipes pollicipes. The sequence goes on along the minus strand of NW_023597034.1, from coordinate 25,884,975 downwards.
ACGGGCGGTAAAGAGCCGGTCAAAATAGGAAATTAACTCGCGGTGGGGGTCTGATCGCTTAGAGCTGTCCGGGGTAGACCAGGAACTCAAGCGGAGTCGGACAGTGGCGGTCATGGTATCGGAGAGACACGAGAACTTCATATCTTTTGCAGTGAGCTGATTGACATGTGACAAATGCATGGAAAAATGACATGGCACAAGTGTTTGAAACAGGCCGGAACTTCTAGACTGGATAGCATTAAGTAATATTTATATTACTTAAGTATCATTAGTGTACTATATTTTATATAGTGATAGCATTATGATAGCAATTAGTGTACTATATTTTATATAATTAGTGATAGCATTAAGTATAATTAGTGTACTGGATGGCCCATAAGAATCCTTCTCCCCGGAAAGAGATGAAATGCGGCTCCAACGATCTCAGGCAAGACTAACATACAGACAAGATTGCATGATGGACGAGGCAAGACGTCTTTTAACAAATTTGGCCACCCTGAGTTTAAAACTGGAATTCTTGAAGCTGTTTAAAGGTATTGCGCAGGCGGCGTTATCGTTTCATAAATAAAAGCACACAAGTGTAAATCAACCCAGTGTGTGATTGAATCTGTATGCGAATCAGCCAGGATATATGAATATATCATCTCAGCTCACGATGTACTATCGATTTCGCGTGTCTTTCTGTCGTGTTTCACTCGCGTAAGTATCACCGCGGACTTCCGCACACCGCTTTCGAGTGCATCTGCAAATTAATAGACCGATAACTTGTCACGTTTTTAATTGATTGCGTGTGCTCTCGAACGCTAAGCAGCGTTCTTTTAGAAGGCAGACAAGGTTCTTTCAGGAGGCAGACAAGGTCCTTTAGGTTTAATGTTCTTTCAGGAGGCAGACAATGTCCTTTCAGGTTCAACGTTCTTTTAGGTTCAAGGCGCTTTTAGAAGACAGACGCAGTTTTTTCGTTATGGAGATATTTCAAGACAAAAACGGAGAGAAGAGACTTGACCCTTCTCCAGGGGGTATTTATTGATGAGATAACTGGAGCGCCCTTCTCACTGAAGAACGCGACACGCAAAAGCAGGAAGAAAGGGAGTCAAGAAGGGAAGGTAAAAAAAATCAGCAAAATGAGGGCGTGAAACAAAAACCGGCAACGCCACATCCGTTTATATCTAATATCTGCTCATCTGTGATATACCCATGACAGATGTTAGAATTCACTTTTACAAAGCATTCGTACGATGCTTTTTCGGAAAAATTGGTACATTGGTGCTAATCAACACTTTTTTGTCATTACTTGCCAAGGAATACTTTATAGCTTTAGGTGATTTTGAAATCATAGCAGGACAAACGTCTGTACGTTGCGGTTATGACGCCATTTTACAGTGTTGGATAATTTGATCATCGTCTGCGAACTGGAAATGCTATGCGTGCTTTAGGTCAAACAAAGCAGGTGTCTGTTTTTTGCCCGCGTCCGGCGAGTCGATTTGTCACGCTGCCAGGTAGCCAAGGGGCAAAACGATAAAACATGCCGCACCATATTTTAAGTTGTATAGATAGCAAGAAACGGCAAACGTGGACGATTTTGACGCACACCGTTGTACACAGACCCGCATGCATGTTTTTCGAAGCGCCGGATCCTACGTCCTTAATTTGTCACATACACGCCCACAGGCGTAACGCCCTTTAACACACGCCCGGGAGGCCGGTTGAATACGACTCACTCGGATTGGGGGGGGGGGGGGTCTGGCCCCTGAGATCTAAAAGTAAGAGAACTAGAAACACCGAAGTTACAAAGTTAGTTCAACTGGAGGGGAACTCACTCTTGTCAAAATTTTGGGTTCCTAGGTCATGAAATTTGAGTAAAATGAGGTCAAGCACAGCCATACTCCAGATTGACATCTAAATACTCCCAGACCTCCTCACGCAACCGTCTCGAACCTTTGTACCAGCTCTAAGCAAAAGACCACTGGTGTTCATTGCATTTCAGTGGCTTTGTTTGACTTTAAGAAGGTCATGATGATCAAATGCCTATGAGATCGCTTCGATTTTTGAAGTTGAATAAGTGTCACGGATTATGCTAGGCGGTATGCTCCTAAAAATAAAAGGCTGATCTGATTTGTGCTGCATCAGTGACCTTCTCTGACTTTCACGAAGTCCGAGGAAGGTGTCTGTTGCAGTTCTTCTTGTCGAGAAATGCGAAATGAACATCAGAAGCTTTCCCACGAAGCAAGCTTTCTAGTTGGTTGTGACCTCGGTCTGACCTGTATACCTGACCCAAGGTCGATGAAATTCGTTGTATTCCGAAATTTGATATTCTAATTGTCAAGCAACTGTCTCAGGGGTTATGGTTTTGTCTAACACTCCGTAGTCGCATCAGATTGAACGGTTCCCTAGGAAATGCCTTAGCTGACAACCTCTACCTAAATTTGATCAGCCATGGGTCAGCGACATCGCAAGGTAAATCTAATTTACGCCAAAAGATTTGCTATTAAACCGCCTACAGCTATACGGAATCTGCAGCGGCTACGCCACGCCATTCGAAAATCATTCTTGAATAGTCTTGGCGCGGGAGTCAACTTGACCCCCCAACCTGAGCGCGTGCTAATTGCCGTCTTTCCCCAAATTACCTTGCCTTTGTCATGTGTAGAAGTTCGTGAAAATATACAGCGGGCGCAAAATGGCCCCTGATTGACGCGACCGGGAACACCAAACATGACGTGAGATAAACCACATGGGTAAGTCGTGTTTTCGCAAACTGGGCTGAACAACCACTGATAAATAAATCAGCCAGGCATTTCCCAGCTTTGCTCACGCAGATACAGATGTTCCCGTCCACCACCACCCCTCATCTCACCCCCGAGCAGGTCATGTGACCTGGACTCACCTGTATCACGACTCGCGCCACGTGAGCTGGCGCGCGGAGCGACCGGCGCCGGGCGTCCACCCCACTCGCACTTCCCGAACTCACTACCGGAGGAGGCGGTGGCGGCGGCGGCGGCGGCGGACCGGCACTCAATCGGCCCGGCCGCCCGGCACGCAACCCCGGGCTGCACGCGCCGTCCCGTGCTCAGTGTAGGAGGCTCAGAGCTCGAGGCAGCGTGGCCGGTAGGCTCCCCACCAGGGCCCACTCTTCAGGTTTTGTCGACAGTTTTAAAGTCGTACATGGAATCGCAACCAGATCTGGTGTGCCTACAACTAATTAATTCCGCACAATGGGAGCGGCAAAACTGTATTCGTTCGGACTAGGCTAAGCCAGCAAGATGTGGAGCAGTTAGTTCACAACTGCACAGATTTACGCATGCATCTAGCCCGGTACACCACGCTCCAAACTCCAAATTAATGCAGCTGTTTGCGCTTGCATCGATGCAGTGACATTTTTTGTTTGAGGATGCCTAGGGTAACCAAACAACAGGTGGTAACCACGTTATTGGCAAATTCACGTCTTCTCCCATTTTCCATCCTATCCTCTCCATTCACATTTTGCAAGTTTTCGTAGTTGGTCATTAAAGAGAATGTTCCACATTTGAAGATATTGGAGTAAGCACCAGACAAGATGAAGTAAGCTCACCTATAAATATCGGTATAATTTTCATCGGAAAAGATTGGTCTTCACAGCACAAATTCTCTATCTATTAAAGAGATTCCTTATTACGTCATTGTTTTATTGCATCATGACACGTTTGTATGAAGTCAGAGGTGCTTGCAAACCTGCCGTGCGAAATTGCCACCCTGGCACTCACTTGTAGTGCTTCAACTCGCCGAGAGATGACAGGTGTGGCGGTGGGCGTGTTTGCTGAAGCAAATATCGTTATGGGCTCGTATTTTGATCCTTTCTCGTCATGTTCTAACGTATTTGTCCACGAGTTTAGGCTGTTTACTTGTATTAACATACTTGGCTATTGCGCTATTCTTAAGTCATTCGATTACACGTAAAATTTCCGTGATAAGTAGTATCCATGTCCAAATTATTACCTCGTGTAGCACAAAATATAATTCGTGTTTGAAACTTACACTGTCTACACAACAGAGATTGAGAGCTGTTCGAAGACCGCAATATTTGAAAACCATGCCAACAAATGTCAAAAAGGAACGACTGGGCGATTATTTTCTTCTTAGCCCTGAACGCTGCATGGTCAGTGGCGTGGTAGAATTTCAATGACGTGATTATGACGTTATTCATGACTGAATGACCTTGGAATGGTATACACGAATAAGCGCGCGCGAAAAAGTCTGCACGAAATAGTCTGCTCATCTTTGCGGGTGAGTAGCTCAGAAACTAGGGGGTTCTAGTGTTTAAAAAGGGTGGGCGCGTGCACTGCATCGAAGTGAACTGCATCTTCAAGATGACTTTTTCAGTTCAAAACCCCACACAAGTGTGGAACACTCTCTTTAATACCTTCAGTCTCGAACACATTTAATGTTTATATCTCCGGTTATGCCAACGTAGCTTATCTTGCGGGATTCGTGGCCACTTTCATACCATACTTTCCTAATCTAACACCACCTTACCCGTCATTGTATCACAGCGTATTGCGACTAGCCATAACTCCAATTAGACGGCGAATTAAAAGAAAGAAGCTTACAGCCGCTTTTATGATACAGAAGACTGAAAGCCTTAGTAATGTGGCCAAGGCTCCAACTATACAGCACGACGTCGTGTCCATATTATTTCCGATCCTTGAAAACTATTTCGATTTTACACAACAGTGGGTGCCAGCATTGCTTCATAATCAATCCAAAGCAATATCATGGTATATCTCAGTAATCATAGCACAGTGATCACAGTAATCCGTGGTAATGGGATAAATCTGAAAACTTCTAAAACACTGGCCATACGATCGACATATTCGTACTTGCATTGTTAAATATGTGCTTTTTACGCCCAGATTTTTGGCATGAGCATAACGTCATAGCCAACGTACTCCATTACATACCAACTTTCATGCCAATAAATTAACTCTCTTTTAATGAACTCTTTTCACTCAGGTGGCGATTAGAACCACAGCATTTTGCGCAAATAATTGAATTTTGCCATAAATTTATTGACATCCCCCTATTTCAATGCCATAATTTAAAAAAGCCATAATTTGGGTCGGGTAGCGTGATGACATGCACTTCATTAGGTCAACTTCAGATAGTCTGCCCATCAGCTGATTCACGGACTTGTCTTTTAGGGCAGCCATTTACCTATCCGCATACACATGCTGACACGATACTTTTACCTTTATGGACACTTTTTAAAGTGATAGAGAGCAAGATAGATTCCACAAGTCGGTTTCCTGTGGGTTAACGAGACTTTCAGGAATATTGAGTTCACGTGATAGGAAAAATGTGAGTCCGGTATGTGGACTGACTTCGATTGCCTGAGCTCACGTTAAAGAATCCTGGCCGTGAAGCTGTGTGTCGAATGCCGTATGGCAATGATGGCGTCACTTATGCGTGCCATATGCGCATGGGGTCCATGCCATAGCCCATACCTTTGCAGAAGTATTGTGCGCAGAGAGCAAACGCTTGCTAGAAAACAGATATCACACAAATCAGGCAAAGATACCGCAGCTTTCTGCGCGCGTAATGAAAAAAGTTTGCCCGAGGTGACAAATCTCTTAGTGCGAGCTTGTGCTCTTAAGGTTTGTGCAAGCTTATCCTGACACGTTTACTGTAGCATGTGCTGGAGATTGCATAAATTTGTGACAGGCGGTGAGGTCGGGTCTGGCGAGGCAAGTGCAGGTCGCTACAGCGGCGCCTCCCGTGCCTACATTGGATCGCTCAGTGTCCCCATGTGTTTATGAGATCTGTGGATCTACAGTAAGCCTGCCTCCACAGTATGCCCCATCTCCACTCACCCAAGTCTCGCCCTGCACCGACACATTTCAGCACGTTCTGCATGCCCAGTGCTGCCCTGCACACCACCGCCCTCCGTGGCTCTCTGTGTCCCGTGTGTCTAGTGCCCTGCGTGTCCGTAATATGTCTCCTCATTGCTCTCAGTGTCCCGTATGTGCACTGCCATATATGTCCGTTGCTCTTCGTTGCTCTCCATGTCCCGAATATCCACTATCCCGCATATCCACTGCACTCCGTGGCGCTCCGTGCCCTGTTGGTCCGCTGCCCCACATGTCCACTGCTCCGCGTAGTTCTCTGTGCCCCATGTATCCACTACCCAGCACATCCACTGTTCCCCACAGCTCTCCGTGTCCAGCAGGTCCTGTGCCACTGTGCCCGTCCATGACAGGCAGGTGCGGTGGCGCGACCCCCTCCCCCTGGCCTGTTCGTCAGGTGTTCCGGTATTTCTCCGGTAACCCTGCACGCGGCGGCGGGCCGCCGGTGACGCTCGGGCGCGTGCTCCGGACGACAGAGGAGCGGCGGCCGCGAGTAAATCTGGCCCGCCTCACGCTCCCTCGGAACGTGACGCGGGCCGGTGACGCCGTCACGGCGACGACCCCGGCTGGCCAGCGACGCTGCTCCGTCTCATGTCGACACTGCTGAGTCCCGACACCGCACCGGCGTGGAGAGGCGCCCCACACTGCCAGAGGGTCTCAGAACCGGACGGCGTTGTGTTTCAGCACGGCTAACTCGTTACGAGGGAATGCGCTGCTTCACAAGCTACCGATCTATATTGGCGGTGACTTGAGGAAACGAATAACCTTATAGCATGATGCATCTGCATTCTCCGGTCAGAAGCACACTTTTAAGCGCGAAAAACGTCAGTCAGAACACAGGTACGCAACCAGAGCAGGCGCGCAGCCAGAGCCTTGGCAGGGGGGGGGGGGGAGGGCGACACCGATTGACAATAGACCCTATGATAACGAAAGGTCCACCCAATAACATCGGATGTGGCCGAGGAGTGTGTTTTTCTTTGATTTTGTTTTCATTTGTACCCTCTGTAACGGGAACAGAGGCCAGAAGCTACCGTGAGGTAAATTCTGCCTGAATTTTATGTTCAATAAACATCAGAAATATGCGTTAATGGCTGCATGAAATAAAGCACCGGCGGTCTTCATTTCGTGACTCCTTTCAACCGATAGCACTTAGAAGCTTTGTCAGAATGTCTGTCTGGGCCGTGTTGAGATATTAAGAACCCCGCGGATGTATGTCAAAATAGGTCAACAACTTGTATCAACATGACCAGAACATGCTTGTCTGAAATGTTCAACATTCAACCAGAATTGACAAGTGATAAAAATTATGTAACATGTTATGTTGTCATGTTTTATAGAACCGGCAGTGCCAGCCCGGCGGCCAATATTAAGCCCCAGCCAACGTGTGAACGAAAATGATGAAGCACTTGAAGGAAATGTCGTTTAAGCTTTAGGACATCAAATGTTACTTTTAGAAGGTATTCTGGACGCGTATTTTACTTGTGTGATTTCTATATGGATAATTGAAAGGACTGGCCTTTACAGAGCCGATAAGTAATGAAGGAATTTGATGGTGGAATTGGAAGATTAAGGGAAGGGCCTCTATTTTTTTGTGCTGCTGTAACTGTTAATTTGTCCCAAGAACATTCTCAACTTTTTCAAAACGGTACGCCCAGTGTCATCTTTGAACGGTACGAATAAACTTAAATCTTTAGAAGCAGTTCTTGCCAGTGACCTGAAGCAAGGTAAATTTCGGCTATTTTTCGTAAATTAAGTAATTTTGTAGGCATTTTTGTGTAGTTTGTGGTGATTCCACTTGCAATCGCTCATGCAGCAGGGCTACAGGGGGCGCAGAAGAACTTATTGCTAAATTTGTGAAGAATATGACGCACGACTTGGTTGTTTCTCAGCGGGTCTATTCCAGCTGTTCTTATCGTCGCAAAGGAAAGAAGATGCGGCAGATCTAATCAGTAGGACGATGCCAAGAGCTGCCGCGGCTGGCCAAGTTCAGAATATTATTTAGTCCGAAAGCCCCGGAAAGACTTTTGTCACGTGTTCCCGGCTGCTGCCCGGGCAAACCAGTAACCGTTGGCAGTCATGTGTCTGTTACGCACACCCCATTGACCATATTCGCCAGTGGCATAGTCATGTTTCAGACGTCATCCCGCGGTTTCTTGTCTTTGTCTTTTTGGTGTTTCAGTCATTTCGATTGCCCTTGAGAGGCTAGAACTGAGAGCGCCACCTTACGAGCTATTGGTGCGAACTGATTCTAATCTATTCTTTTGGTCGACTGAATATTTTGATTTGTTGCTTTATTTAGAACTTAAAAACCTGGGACGTACAACCGAGCTCGAGCCAAAATCATCCACGATCACATGGTTCTGACTGACTTGATTGGCTTTGTTTCAGTTCATCTGACGTCACATTGGTTCGGTTTGGTTTCCCTCAAAGTTAAGGGGGGAGGGGGGGGGGGTCTGAAACCCCGCCGAGAATAAGAAATTACACCCAAGGTTGCAGTTGTACATCAAGCTGTTCTGAAGGATGGCCATGACGTCTCGTCCCGACCCCTAGTGGTCGGATCAGAAATCGCAGCTTGTGCAGAGGGCGTAGCCGGCAGAAGTGTGCCTGGAATGCGGCAGGCAATCTTCGACAGTGTACGGTTGGGATAGGACCACTGTATGGCATGCACAACGAATGCCCGGGTCCTGGGTCCCAAACACCCTCGGGAATACCGCATGGATTGTACGCCTCAAGATGACTGAAAGGCTGCTGCGTCCTAATCTGCTTGCTCCTCGACCGTGAATATTGAAGAACCGTGGCGATATTACAGCTAGCCTGGGCTAGAACGTCTTTCTTGAGAATCGGTCCATATTCTTATGTCTTGAACATGGTTCCGGCTCTACCGGCATTGTCAATTAAGAGCCAAGGACGATTTTACATTTCAATCGAAGAGTAGGGATCTAGAACCCAGGATACTTTTTCGCATATCTCGTCAGTCAGCGAATAGCATCAGGCCCCTGACTGAGCGAGGTGATCTACAACGCAGTTTTACAAGCATTCCTTGATGCTCACTGTACAATTAGTTTCATGGGCTGACGGATCACGCAATGTCATCATCACTACGGCCCCCAGAACATTCAAGGGCAGGTTTGCTTATTGTCACGCATGACAGAGGTCACCCAGCCGCGTAGACAGACCTCTTGCGGAGGCGATGGGCAAGAGCCGCGGGCTATAGAACAGCGTTGTTTTGTTGTTCATTGGTGTTTTCGGGCGCGTCGACTGCAGTGGTCATTTTGCGCCCATAACGATGCTTTTACTTAATTAGTACAGTGTGAAAATGGCTTGAAAATCAATATCTTTTAAGAACGAAAAGGGTCGTTTGGAATCAAGAAAGGAGGAACTGTCACCGAACACATCGTTAATCGTCAGGGGCGAAGCCTGCGGACCAAAGTGACGTCGTCGTTCTCCGATGAGGCATGCACATGATACAATGACATGATGGACAGTGAGGACGGCACCACACCGCTGGCATAGGGGTCTGTCGGCTCCATGCAACAGATGGCCATGGGTAGCACACGTATGCCCAATGCATAACCTGCATAAAACCACTTCTTCCCACCGCACACTGCGAGAGCATGACGACTACAAGCCCAACTCGGTTTTTATCGCCCTGAGCTTATTGCCACCCACCTGGTCCCAACAACGCTGCACCTTGTTTCTCAGGAGGGTCTTGACTGCCGGGTAGAAATCTCTGGCAGGGATAGGCAAAAACCGGGTATATGGTGCCACCGCTGCTCGCTTAGCAGCGGCATCAGCCAGCTCGTTGCCCACGACACCGACGTGACTGGGGATCCAGCACAAGGCAACTCTCTTTCCAGCCCGATTCAACTGTGTCAGGCGTGATAAAATGTCCTGTATAAGGAGACATGATGGATACAAAGACTTCAGTGCAGAGAGACTGCTCAGCGAATCTGTAAAAATGGCGTTTGAAGATTCTTCCCCCACTTCTATGAAACATATCGCCTTGGTGATTGCAATTAATTCCGCTGTGAAAACTGACGAGTGGGGCGGTCACGAAAACAATCGAGCGACGGAAACGCTGACGAAAGCACAAACCACGCCATCCGAAGTTTTGGATCCGTCAGTGTATGTCAGGGTGTATCCTTTATAACACGCCAGAAGCTCAAGTGCCCTGGATCTCATTAGGTGTGGTGACGTCTTTTTTCCTAATTTCCGTAAGCGATGTGTCACTGAAGGGTGTGGTCACTTGCCAAGGAGGAGAAGCCAGGTGGCTTACTTGCTTTACACCTCGAAGGGGAATTCCGTTCTCGAGCAATAAGGCTCCCATTCGGAAACCAAAAGTTCAAGCGTGCTGCTGCGGCCCATGACGAAGGGAACTTACGGCAAAACGCGAAAATATTGCAGAATATGTCGGGTGAAGTGGGAACTGCCGCAGCTTCAAGGCATAACGTATGCCGAGCATTTTCCTCCTCGTCGAAAGTGGTGGCCCGTGTGCCTCCGTTAAAAGGCTGACGGAAGGTGATGTGTGGAACGCCCCAGTAGCAATACGAATGGCAGTATGGTGGACGGTATCAAGAACACGCTTGCTGGATTCAGACGCGCCATCATAAACAAAACATGCATAATCAAGTTTGGAGCAGACGAGGGAACGATATAAAAGCATAAGCGTGCTTCTGTCTGCCCCATATGATGTGCGAGACACACACTTTAGTATGTTGAGAGATTTAAAGCATCAATCGCGTATCATTTTAAGATGAGCGTTATGTGTAAGGCGGCGGTCAAAGTGTATTCCAAGGTACCTGGCCACGGCCTTATTTGGAAAAGAGCGACCATATAGACGGATGCTTAGATCATCGCATCGCTGGCGACGACAAAAATGCATCGCAACGGTCTTGTCGCCTGAAAAACGAAACCCGTTCATGTCACCCCATCTTTCAACGCGGTCCACAGCCAGTTGCAGACGTCGCTCCATCGCTGGTGCCCTCGCTGCACTGGCCAAATAGTAAAATCGTCAACAAAAAGGGCACGTCCGACCGACTGCGGGAGCACATCACAAATATAATTTATCATAACTGCGAACAGTGCTACACTTAACACACCGCCCTGGGGCACGCCGTTTATTTGTTCGTACCTATCGGAGAGGACGTTGCCGACCCGAACACGGAAATATCGTTTGGATAAAAACCTTTGGAGAAAAGTACCCATATGGCCACGTATACCATATTTAAAAAGCTTTTGAAGAATACCATGGCGCCATGCAGTGTCATAGGCGGCTTCAATGTCAAAGAACACTGTCCCCATATGCGCTTTTTCTTGAAAAGACTTACAAACCGCAGCGTCCAGAGCTAAAATGTGGTCCACCGTACTACGGTTTTCCTAAACCCGCACTGCGAGCTACTAAAAATATCGTTGTTCTATAAAAACCAAGTGAGTCGCACGTTTACCATCTTTTCCATGAGCTTGGACAGTGATGACGTCAGTGAAATGGGTCGGTAATAAAGAGGGTCCATCCCATTATTTTCCGGTTTTAGGATAGGCACCACAACAGCTTCCTGCCAGGCCGGAGGGAACTCACCCTTTGACCACACCCTGCTGAAGGCCGCCATTAGAACACGACGTGCACACGGTGGCAGATGTCGGAGCATCTCATTGTGGATGTCATCAGGACCTTCCGATACACTGCGAAGTTTTGCAATTGCCGACTCCAACTCAACCAAAGTGAAAGGCTCATTGTACGCCTGTGGTTGCCTTGTGAAAAAGTTCGCCACGATATTTTTCGGATTGTGCTCTTTGCTGTAAAAACCGTGGGCTCCTGTTTACACCTTCGCGACGGTGGGAGAGTGCTCGGGCGATCTCGTTAGCCACATCCAACGGACGAGTCACCACCTGGCCGTTAACATGTAGCACAGGAACTGGCACGGATGAAAACTGCCCAGATGCGTTTGATCCGAGCCCAAACCTGCGAAGTGGGCGTGGATCGGTTGAGCGTGCTTACGTACACACGCCAGGATTCACGTTTTGCTTCTTTTATCGTGCGACGGACAAAAGCTCTCGCCTTCTTAAAAGCTACTAAATTCTCCAGGCTACTTCTGGCGTCAAAAGCTCGGAAAGCACGTCTGCGAGCGCGAATTGCGTCACGACACTTCTCTGTCCACCACGGCGCAGGAGTACGACGGGGAAATCCAGAAGTGCGCGGGATGTAATCGCTAGCGCAATCTAGAAGTCGGTGAGTAAAATCCTCCATAGAAGGTGCCGCCCTTTCACATCCGGTTTGACACAATGTCTGCAGTCGAGCCTCAAACTCACTCCAGTCAGCCATTTTTAAATTCCAAAGTCGTGGCCTTACACCCAACGTTCCTCTTATCTGGAATCGAAGCCACACTGGGAAGTGATCATTGCCCATTGGATCATTTGCCACAGACCACTCCAGGCTCTCCACCAGCTCGGGACTAGAAAGACTCAAGTCAAGCGCGGAAGTCTGAACAGACGGAGGTGTAAAATGAGTACGAGTCCCTGTGCTTAAAATACACAGTGACGAGTCACGGATAAAATGTTGACAAATCCTTCCACGGGTGTTTGTGCTATCACAGCCCCACGCAGTGTGATGAGTGTTAAAGTCGCCTAAAAGAAGACATGGTGAAGACAACTCATGCACTAAACTTCTCATCTCTTCCAACGGAAAAGCGACGCCAGGTGGAAGACATAAGGAACACACCGTGATGTAACGGTGATTAAAATGTAGGCGTGCGGGTACAGCCTGTAGCGTAGACTGCAGGTTAAACCTCCCGACTGGCACCCTGTGGTGGACTGCAAGGATACCGCCATGTGCGATACCGTCGGTTAACACATCATTGCGAAACAGGGCGTATCCCTTCAGCGTGCACTGGTGACTAGAAGCCGGCTTGGTCCTATAGAATGGCGTGAAACGAAACACCTAAATTCGCATCCGTCCGATAACGTTAGCCGCCACAGGGCGTGCGATAATGAGCATGTTTTGGCAGTCAACTGGAAGTCACTTTTCGTACCTGCTGAAGGAGCTAGATATGCTTAGGCGAAACCCGAGCAGCTGAAAACACGCCGCGCAGCTCGAGCAACGATACAGTTAGGATTAAAAGTTTGGAGTTGTCATGCTGACAGTGTGTAAATCGCACATTATCACTGTGCATTCTTATTGCTCGTTCGAAACTGAACACAGCAACGTCGCCTGGCAACCAGTTTCAACCGAACGTTTTTAGGCAATAAGACAATGCACGCTTATAAATAGTCTTTTATTTACAGTAATGAACACTTCTTCCCGTTAGCAAATTGCTTTCTCTTATACTCGGTGCGGGTCAACGAAATCTCTCGACTTGGCCGCTTGTGTCTCAGGCAGCCTTTAGCTCAGTGCCGTACGTTGGGTGTTAGAACATGAGAGGCTGAACAGCTAGGATGCTAGGGATGTAGATGCAGTGTTTGTGATGCCGAGCGTTCGCGTAAGTAATATTATAACTGTTAACTCGGCACGGGTAATCTTTACCTTCCCGCTTATCCGTCTGTTTTCGGGGTCGCTTAGCATGGCACCGTTGACCGAGAGTAGAAATGCTGGAATGATTGATTATTTTTATACTTTAAGCATCAGTCTCTGTACAAATTTAGAGCATTTTGTGAACTTACATGAAATTTTTTTGCTTGCCATTTTTTACCTGTGACGATCGGCATACCTTGAAACGTCGAGTTTTGAAAACGCATCCAACGCTTGCTTCATAACGTGATTTCATTTTCACAAGGTTGTTTAACCAGCAACTCCTCGTATATTGAAGGTCAATCATCATCAGCATATAAACTCCAAACTGATAATGCCGAAAGCCAACTCAGGGTCTCTCTTGGCCATATCAACTCGACACTGAATAACATTAGTTTTCCTCGCAGCAGAACGCGGATTCATGCGGGAAGGACTTTTTCCACCTGTGAAGCGCGTGGCCAGCGTTAGGCGGGCAGTGGAAACCATTGCCCGCGACTCATTAACACAAATATTTTTCCGTCGTAAAGTCACGTAAAATCTTTGCCGGACGTGTTCTCAGTACGACGCGGTTTGTGTTCACTTCTTCGTAAATGCCGCGACAATCAATGCGCATGCAACGACAGGAATATTTTTGTTCACAGGTACTGCGGTGCTCCTGATTATGGAAACAGAAAATTAAATCGTTTGAAATGTATAAAACACCTTAGGAGCGCTGATGGTCAGTCCCGGACACGCAAATTGCCTTATTCATAATTGAATCTTTTGCGGCATTTCCGTCTCACTTGGATCAAATCGCGGGCAAACATTCTGCGCGCCCGGCAACGATTCTACGTGACGCCACGTGGAATTCTTGTCGTTGCGAAATCGGAAGGCGCAGGATGCACATGGTATGACGTCATGCATGACGTCCACGGCATAGATTCTTTGTCTTCCAGCTCGCCGTGAATACACCCCTCCTCTATGTCGTTGAGACACAAGTCAATGAGCCAACGCTGTAGCGACGACAGTCCAGGCGCCAACGACGTCGTCTCCTCGCGCAGCAAGGCAAGCGGGAACCACTCGCTTCCTCTAACTAGAAGTCCGTCGGGGGGATGTTTTTGAAGGACATCTTTGAGCTGGGCAAGTCGACGACCCTTTAGAGTGTACGATATGTGCCGTCTGACGCTTCTTTCAGGTGTTCGCTCCGGTAGTTTAGATGCACTTCTGTTAGGCACGCCACCCAAATTTTCTTCAGGATGGACGGGGTGGGAGGCAATGTCACATTGTCTCCGAAATCTTGCGTATTTAGCCCGTGGTCCCGCAAATCACCCAACATCTGGCACAAACCTGTTGGCTCAAAGGGGGGTAGTAGGTAAAGTCCCCTTGGTTAGGTCCCTGGGCCCTGAAAACCCAAGGGTCGCATCCGCCGAACACTTAAGCATATAACGTCGTGTTCAGTCCGTCGAGATGCGTCATAAACATCGTTTTCAGCGATTTTGACAGGACCATTTGTGTGACATATGCGCTGCGCGCGGGCTGTGTTGACAAACACCAAAATTTACTGAGTTCTTCACATTATCTTCATATTACATCTTGGTATATCTAATTCCACTTACTCATAACCAGTGCAACCATGCGAATGACACTCCGCGCACATTAACTATCGAACAATACACGCTGTTTTCCAGAGTAGGCCAATAAGGCGTTTTAGCATCATTTACGGATACCGCTGACGACAACCAACCGGTGCAAAACCTTACTTAAAAGTTGTTGTAAGCATTCAATATCCTGGCTTTGGGCATGTCTTGCCGGAAATTCCCCGGCCAAAAGTAGCTTCCGACGTGCGTGCACGAAACAAATGTCTGTGGAACATCATAAGGCGTATCACTCGGGCTGTCACTGTAGCGGTTTTAGGCTTCGGACGCCAAAAATGGCCGCCGCCACCGCCGTAATCACCCTTAGCAGGTCACTGACCGTAACATTGTTTGAAGTGCGCGACTGACCGAAATTCGCGACATCGGGCTGATCACAGAGCGCCGCCGTGATGTGGGCTTCGCCTTTGTAAAGATCAAAGGGGACGAACCGTGTATTGTGAGCTGGTCACCAACCTAGTGTCCACGACCGCCCGACCGGCCTGAGCATCTCGGAAAATAAGGTGAATGGCTTCGGCGTCAGCGGGGAGCCACCGCCAGTGAATGCTGTGGTCACCAGCTTCAATAAGGGAATGTCCTAGTCAAGCAAGGCACGGAGGCCCGGCTGGGTTTCCAAGCCGACTTGCCAAGCCGTCGACCAACCAACAGGGGACGAAAGAAACGGTGAATACGAAGCGGAAGCGTGCGGCACCGAAGTGCCCGCCCAGATGCTTCGCCGCAATGTCCAAAATGAAATGAAGCAGCCCAATGCGGTAGGCTTCACAGCGAGCTTACGCTGCAACATACCAGCGACAACGCACATAACCAAAGTCACTGGCGGACATGATCGAACATTTATTGTGGTGACAGGAAAATACGAATATCACGTAACAATTACATAATCAAATCGTGGTCAATCTGCAAACATGTGCAAACTTGTACAAGGAGCACAGTCATAGGCGGATAATGCCGCAATAAGCCAATTTAAACAGCCTCCTACAAAAAGATGTCCATGTACTCGCTCAGAAAACTACGCCCGACGCTTGGGCGACAGACGCGGCGCGCGGCGTGCGCGTCTTACTCGGAAGAGGCCGGCACGGCGCGGCGGGGGTGCCAGCGGCGGCCCCGGCAGCGGCCGCACGCGGCGCGCGCCGCTCCCAGTTTGGCACAGGTGGCGGGCGCGCGGGCCGGCCAGGCCGCCACGTTCGGGTGGCACTCGGACGCGATCGCCGGTGGAAAGGCTGACCGCGGGGTACAACGAACGGGCACATCCAGAGGCTTCCGCCCAGCAGGAGCCGGCGGTCTTTGTCGGGCATCGGTGGAAGAGATGGCGATGGAGCCAGTCGGGGCAAGGGGATGCCATTCGCCCAAGACACCACGCGCCAGCAGTGCTGCCAGCACTACACATTGGGCAGCGAACACCGATCGCGCGGGAAGGCGAGGAAAACCACGGCAATTGTGGGCTGCAAGCACACGCCTCGGTCCCAGCCGGCTGCAGCGACACCCTGCGGCAGACTCTCGAGCTAACGGCTTGTGGCTTGCCACCAGGCGGCACGGATCGGCGCCAACGCGGCCCGACCACAGCTGGACGGCCCAGCGCGTCTCGACTGGAATGATGAGCCGGAGAGGACGAGACCACGTCGGGAAGGCTGGCGCCGGGACGTCGTCACATCGACAAGGCTTTGAAAAGCAAGCGCTAAAAACATCGAACCGTCCGCGCAGCGCCGCGGCCGCCGCCGCGCTCGAGCAGCTCGAGCTGCCGGTCGGCGGGCGGGCGGGCGCCGTCCTCGCTCGTCCAACAGCCTTTGTACTGATTGCAAGCGGGCGGCGGGCTGGGACCGGCGCGGCCCATCGTCACGCGCCCGCCTCAGGTCAGAGCGCGTGCGCCGGAAGACGGCACCACTGCGGCGCGTGCGGACGCAGCACCAGGGCGCGGCGCGACGCCTCGAACAGCGGTGGGCGCCGACTGGCTACGACCTCCGCCGCCACATTTTCGCCGCCAGTCGACAAGCCGGCGGCCCGAAGACTCGCCGAGTCTGGCGCGGCGCACTCGCCGAGAGCGCCTCCGCGGTGGCGGCGCGGCGGGCGCGCGCCAGCCGTCAGGGTACGGCACGCGCCTGCGCCGCCGCCGCCTGGGCGTCCGAACCGCGCGGCGGCCGGGCGCGGGCCGCACGTCCCCTGCCGGTCGCCCGGGCCTCACGTACTGCTCCCCACCTGGAGACGGAGACGGCGTCAGCGGGCGGGCGACAGCAGGGTCATCGCACAGACACGCACACACAAACACACACACGGTGGCGGGCGCCGCCCTGCCGGGGGCCGTCGTCGATGCGGACGCGGCCCGAATGCTGGCCGGTCGGCGCCGCATGCTTCAGCAGCCACAATAGTCAGCACGGTCGCCCGGTAACTAAACGGCACAGGAGTCGACACAAACACACCAGGTCAGCTGACCTGGACGTGCGGTCTACGGCTGCAACGTGTGGAAAAGGCACGACGAAGACAGCTTTACCACCGCTCCGTGCTCGATTTGATTCCAGCGGCAGAGTGACGATGTGCCGACATTAGTAGCATATAAATGACAGGTGTTCGTTTATGAGGTGAGAAATCATATTCTTGATGCACAATGAAAAAAAAAACAACATGCAATCGCAATACGCTTTTGACAATAAAACTCGGGGGGAAGCAGCATCCCCTGCCTTCAGCGTCAAACAAAAACATGTTTTCCTTCCCAATTACACGCATCAATGAAGGCTGCATCCATTTAAGCCACAGCTATCTTCAGTTCCGCACGGCTTCCGTTTAAGAGCGAGTCACTTTCAGCGATCCGGCGAGGCTTCAGAGCTTATAAGGATTCTTAAGTGCTCTCGCTCAAACACGAGCACACAAACAGCCAAACACTGGCGCTATCCCTGGAGACTCAAATTAAAAAAGCACGAAAACACAGCCCTCTGAAGTCCCGCACCCCCCCCCCCCCCCTCCCCCCTCTCTTACTGCCACGAACTACACACGGCTGTCTGGCCGTCAGTAGTGCCCCGTCCGCGGCGACCCGACCCGCTAGTCGCAGTCGCGCGTCGCGCCGCCGCCTGGCTGCGGAGCCGTCGGCCGGGCGGCGGCGGTAGGCGTGCGCACCAGCCACGCGCTCTGATTGGTGATTAGGTTTCTTCGGGAGCGTCGACTCCTGGCGCCATTTTGCGCCAACAACGGTCTCACCTAATAAGTGGGGTGCACGTATAACCTGAAAGACAACGTCTTCTAGAAACGGAACTAGCTGTCATGATTCTACAAAGTCATCGAAAAAATCGCAGGACCCCAGCGATGATGTGTGGTACCCAAAGCGTCGACACGAGCCGAGCACGTGGTACACATGGTACACACACATCCTGTAAGATGCGCACCACATCGCTGAGAGGAGGGCCCACCGACCGGCCGAGCTCAGCAGATCGCCGTGGGTCACAACGTATGGCCAACGCCCAGTCTGCAGAGGACCCCCTCCTCTCTCCGCACCTTGCGGAAGCAAGATGGCCTAGCTGCAATTGTACTGCAGTGAGCTTGTTGTTAGCCGTCGTAACTCAGGAGTACCGCCATATGCCATGCAGGGGACTTTATTGCCGGGTAAATGTCTGCCGAGTTTGTCCGAGAGCGTATGCACGGCGCTTGCACCGTCCGCTTCGCAGCGACGTCACATCCCGTTTTCCGCCACTCCAACGTGGCCAGGAATCCAACACAACGTAACTTTCTTGCCAGCCCGATCCCACTCTGTCACACGGCCTAAACTGTCCTGTGCGAGGGAACGTGGCGAGTTAAATTTCCCAAGAGGTAAAAAGGTGCTCAGGGAGTCAACCGGAATGAGGTGCAGGGCGTCTCCACCAACTTCGACGAAACGAGGCACCCCGGTGATGGTTTCCAGCTCTGATGTAGACAGACGAGTGTTCGGGGAGCGACAAGGATCGTATGACGGTACCGCTGATGACCATCCGGCGCCGGCGTCGCCACGCGCCCACCCCCGCGCGTCGTCACGCAGCGCCGGGACAAGACTCGGTCCTCGCCGAGCGGCGGGCGAGAAGCGGGGACGGGGCCGGCCGACCGGCTGCCGACGGCGGAGGCGGCACCTCGTGCACGCGGCGACATTTATAACACTACTAACATTTTCCACGACATTTGTAGAGGCTGACCAGCTCCCCCCCCCCCCCCCTTTCAAGAGAGGTGCGTCACCGCGTGGACTGAGCAAGCCAGGCCGTCCGGCCACCCAGGACTGGGAGGTAAACGTAACACGAACCTGACACAGTCTGCCCCTGGGCCAAGAGGTGACGGCTTCGTTGTGACGTGACTCAACGGGCCCTCCCGGGTGAGCCGGCGCGCGCCCCCGTAAGCGCGCGGCCGCGCGTGACCAGGGATGGTCCACGCCCAAGCGGCAGACGTTCCGGCGCCGGAAGCGGGCGGACGGGGGCAGGCGGCGCAGTCACTCACCGGGCCGACTCTACATGACGGCGGGCGCCGAGTGCGTGCCCCCGCCAGCCTTGAACTGTTCCGTCTCGTGGAAGATGAGCTCCTTCAGCTTCTCCTTGGGCAGGTCGTCCAGCTCTGTCTCGAACGTGAAGGGCTCCTCGGCCACGGGCTGCGGACAGGCAGGGCAGGCGGACGTCAGCACACACGCCGCCGACCAGGGGCTGTCATCACAGCCCAGCCGCCGCCCGCTCGCCGCACCACTCGCGCTCCGCCGTCGCACGTTCGTCATCCAGCCGCCAACAAGACACACGCGCGCGCCGTGGCGAGTCGGTGCCCGGCTCCGCGAATCAGCTGCTATTTCAGGAAACACCACAGCACAGAGGCCGGCGCGCAATAAGGCCAGGATAAACAGACACGCAACACCCCGAGCGGGATGCCAAACACTAATCGCGGCGAAGAGGCGTACGTCTGAGCCATTCCCGGGCGCCGTGGACCTCCTCCGGCGGGGCAGCACGAGCAGCCCGTCATCGCGCGGAAAACAGCACAAGCCACGGCATTGCACGGCGCGTCACTTGAAGCCATACCCGCAGCGCCAACGACATCGTAAAACAGGACGGTAATAGAATGGCGGCCAACTGCCCGGAGACGTCCCCGTATTCGCGGCGCGCCGGAAAATTACTCAGCGGCGGCGACACGTCGGGCGCGACCACCGCCTGCCCATGAGGCCGTACCGACGGCGACGGTGCCGCCGCCTGACACGCCCGTCGTCAGAGCGATGAGCAGCACGAGCGGCGCCGCCGGCAGTGCGACAGGGCCGGACGGCGCCCGGCCACGGCGGCGGCGGGCCAGGGCGGGGCGCCGGCCGCGGCGCCGGGGTCGGACCGACGGCGCCGCGCGCTGCCAGGCTCGGAGCCGCCGAGACGCCGGCCGCCGCCGACCGACCAGCCTCAGAGAGGGCAGCGCTACCTCCTGCGGGGTGTGCTGTGCCTGTCCGACCGCTCACGGCCACGTGGTGGCTTCGGAACCGCCGCGCGCCGCGACACTGACACCGGGACCAGCGGTGTTCAGTCGGCTTTGCTAAAGCGTGCCAGCGTCCTGCGCGGACGACACAGCCTTCCAGAATGAAGGCATTCGTTTGCGGATGGAAAGGTGTCAATAGGCCTGCACGTGGAGGAGCCAGGGGCGAGCTTAGTAAATAATTCGAGCTTTCATGTGGTGACGCCGAAATCCCCTATCACATCTACGCGCTAGACGCGTCACCTGTTATTTGAGTGAGAGATGGGGCTGTGTAGTTTTCCAATGCAACAAAGCGCCGGTCCGTTGAAGGGGGCTTCACCTGCGGGGGTTGAAGTCAAAATGGCCCAACCACGTGCCCGTTCTTACATCAAAAGCTGGAAAGCTCCACCGTGGGAAAATCGACAAGCGTTTGAGGAAGGCCGTCGGCGAACGGGTCAGGCCTCGCAGGGCGCACTCGACCCCGCCGGCCGTGGCGCGGCTGCCGGACCCGGCCAAAGACACGCCACCAATTACAGCCGGCCGGGCCGGCCGGGCGGCCCCGGCGACGCCTACATCGACCCGTTGCCGGCGGCGGCTCGGCTCGGGCCTGCTGGCGGGGCGGGGGTGTGCGCCGAGTGTGCGTGGTGCCAGCGGCGGCGGGGGTCAGTGGCCCGCGTAACAGGTGCTTCCTTGTCCGTCCTCCCCTAGGGGCGGAGACTCGGACGTAAGGAGGATGGACTGCGTCTTCCAACCGCAGCAGACCACGACACAGGACCATAACACCTTCCCTAAAATAGCACGACTTGACAAGATCATATTCTTGCAAACAGCCTGACATCGCAGCCTTGCAAGTCTGACCCCGCTGAGGCAAGTCTGACCCCACAAATACACACCCTCGAACAAGTCAGACACACGTCACACCCTCTCGAAACCGCACGTGCCAGGTGTAGTGGAAATGGCGTCAGTCCACTACCACCCCATTAAATAACCCGGAGATGACGCAGCCACAAATGTCCCGGCGTCATTTACTGTCGGAAGCTATCGCAGAAAAGGCTGTTGGACGGCATGTGCAAGGGCTATCTGGACTGTACGCCATGGCGTGCCATCGCGGGCCTTCTATGTGCGGAGGTGAAGCGCCTATGCCTGCGAGTTCGCGCGCTCAACCAGCGCTGGCCGGTGACGCTCACCAGCGCTGGCCGGGGCGGGTCACACTCGACAGCGAGAGTAACACCGGGCGTCCAGTCCGCCCCATCGCCAGCGCGCTCACCAGCGCTGGGCGGGGCGGGCCACACTCGACAGCGAGTGACACCGGGCCGTCCAGTCCGCCCCATCGCCAGCACGCTCACCACCGCTGGCCGGGGCGGCCACACACGACAGCGAGTGACACCGGGCCGTCCAGCCCGCCCCATTGCCAGCGCGCTCACCAGCGCTGGGCGGGGCGGGCCACACTCGACAGCGAGTGACACCGGGCCGTCCAGTCCGCCCCATCGCCGGCACGCTCACCACCGCTGGCCGGGGCGGGCCACACTCGACAGCGACAGTAACACCGGGCCGTCCAGTCCGCCCCATCGCCAGCGCGCTCACCAGCGCTGGGCGGGGCGGGCCACACTCGACAGCGAGTGACACCGGGCCGTCCAGTCCGCCCCATCGCCAGCACGCTCACCACCGCTGGCCGGGGCGGCCACACTCGACAGCGAAAGTGACACCGGGCCGTCCAGTCCGCCCCGCCGCCGGCACGCTCACCAGCGCTGGCCGGGGCGGCCACACTCGACAGCGAGTGACACCGGGCCGTCCAGTCCGCCCCATCGCCAGCACGCCCACCAGCGCTGGCCGGGGCGGGCCACACTCGACAGAGAGAGTGACACCGGGCCGTCCAGTCCGCCCCGCCGCCGGCGAGCAGAGCACGCGAAACGCCCGGTGGTGCGGCTGATCACCGACTGCCGATGGCGGGCGGCGCACGCGACAGACGAGTCAACGACCCCGGTGGGAGGCAGGCGCGATATTGCAGACTACTCCCGGCGGGACACGGGGCTCCACGCATTAGTGCTACAACTCTCATCGACAAGAGTGTTACGTCATTACATCCATTGCTAACACCTGTAAACCGCATTAGTGCTACAACTCTCATCGACAACAGTGCTACGTCATGCTCGTCAAACTTATGCTCGTCAATATTTTTACTGCCAACACTTCTGCAGCCATTACTTATACACAACATTACTTTCACCGCAAAAAAAACTACACGCGACAGTGATACACCGCAAAATTTGAGTTAAAAAATATATACTCGTCATTACTTCCACTGCAAAAATACACCAGTCATTACTTATACATGACTTTACTTTTCTGCAAGGACTAAAACGCAATATTAGTGCTACACGACAAAACTTATGTTTCAAAAACTTATACGTCATTACGTCTACTGCAAAAACTTATAGTTGTTGATTATACACGGCACTACTTTTACCGCAGACCTACGCGCGACATTAGAGTCACACGACAAAACTTATTATTCAAAAATATGTAGCTGTAATGACCTTCACTGCAAAAACTCGTATAGTCTTGACATGTAAGCAACAGCATTTCTACTGCTTGCTGCGAAGCGCCGGATGCGTGGACACCTAACAGGGGTGTAAAAAAATGGCAGGTTTGGGGGAACCCCAACTGGGCTATACTACAATTAAATGTTCGTGCTGCTGATACGAAAAGTTACCTATTGATCATGTACCGTAGTTTTGTCGGTTCGCGGTGTTTAGCAAAGGCCGTAGTTTGGGCTGCAAGAGCTCAATTACGCGTACAACTTTTAAAGTAGAAGGAATGTCACGATTCAGTGAACGCCGAGCTGGGAGGGTAGTTTCGTGTCCCGTCAGTGGCCCCATCTACCCTCATCTGTGATAGGAAAATACGTTTCGCACAGGAATGTCACGCAGAACTACCGCCATCGTGTGTCCATCCACGGCTGGAGTTAGTGGATTGTGACCTGTATCTTATTGCACAAATATGACATTTTAGTATTGGCCGAAGAAGTAAAATAGCTGAAAAGTTACGACTATATGAGTTTTTACAGTAGACGTAAGTCAAGTATAAGTTCTGTCGTGTGGTACTCATGACGTGCATATATTTTCGCAGTAGAGGTAATGCAGCGCATAAGTTAGGCCCGTACAGGTCTCTGCTGTTTTTCAATGACGGGTACGCGTTTTGTCGTGTAATTCTCGTGTCGTGCATGATTACTTTTTGCAGTAGAAGTCATGCTGCATAAAAGTAAATATTGCACAAGTTTTGCAGTAGATGCAATGACTCGTTCATTGTTTTGAGAAATTTTGTCGTATAGCACTCGTGTCCTGTACAAGCCTCCGCAGTGGAGGCAATGTGGCGTATAAACAGTCTGTATAAGTTTTTGCGGCAGAAGTAATGTTACGTACAGCTGATGTCATAGCGCTCCTGCTGGTAGCCGTTTTTACCGTAGCACTGATGCCGTGACACCAGGACGCGGGTCCACCGCTAACGCCCGCGGACCCTTGCGTACAGAAATGTGATCACGCGCGCACCGCGGCGTGCGCGGCCGCGCGTGAACCCCACCACTGCAACCGGACACTGGTCGAGGAATCGTCATCACGCGAGGCGCGCACCGTGACAACAAGCACGGTCTGCTCGCCGTCCAAAATACGGACAACTCTGAAACGCGCACCGGCCCTCTCTCGCCCCAAGCGTGCCCCTGCGCGCCTGCCCACCTCGTCAGCCGGGTCGTAGTACTTGCTCTAGGTAGGGGTGGCCCAGCGCGTCCTCCACCGTGATGCGCCGGTGCGGGTTGAAGGTCAGCATGCGGTCCAGCAGGTCCAGGGCACGCGCGTCTGCGTCCGGTACAGCGTCGTCCACGGGATGCGCGGCTTGTACGGCAGCGACTGCAGGTAGTTTCGCGCCTGCAACGATCATAATGTCAGTCGGCGGCGGCTGCCGACGGCTGGCGGGCTGGGCCGGGCCGGGCCGAGCAGGTGCAGCTCGGCCGGTGCGTGGCGGCAGCGGCGACGGCGCGGCTCCGCTGGTGGCACAGCGGGACGTGCGCCGAACACTGCACACAGCGGCGGGACACGCACCAAACAGGGCACACAGCGACGGGACGCGCGCACCGCACACTGCACACAGCGGCCGGACGCACACCGGACACCGTACACAGCGGCGGGACGCGCCCCGCGCACCGCGGCGGGAAGCGCACCGCACACCGCACACAGCGACGGGACGCGCGCCACACACCGCACACAGCGGCGGGACACGACCCAAACACTTCGCACGGCGGCGGGACGCGCACCGTACACCGCACACAGCGTCGGGGACCACACCGCACACAGCGGCGGGACGCGCGCTGCACACCGCACACAGCGGCGGGACGCGCATCGCACGCCGCGAAGTGGCGGGACACGCACCGCACACAGCGGCGGCGCCATCGCAGCGCAAGGTCAGGCTCTCCGGCGGCCAGCCTCACCGTCACCGCCGCAGCCTGCTTCCAACCATCGTCGAAGTCAGTGACGTCAGAGGCCGACGAGTCTGGTCGAAAAACGTCAGAGCCCGGCGAGACCGGTCGGATGACGTCAGAGGTCGGCGAGGCCGGCAGAGTGACGTCGGAACTCGACTTTTATTGATGATTCGTGAGGGGTGTTCAGTACCAATTACCGAGCCCGACTAGCGTTAATTATGGGCATCGTGCTCCAAGGCAACGCATGACCTGGATCGACGGGACAACAGTGAGGGAGGAGGGGGCGGGAGAGACAAAAATCGATACCGATGCAGATGCAGGTACAGATACAGGTACAGACGGAGACGCGAGGGAGAGCGAGAGCGAGAGCGAGAGCGAGAGCGAGAGCGAGAGCGAGAGCGAGAGCGAGAGCGAGAGCGAGAGCGCGAGCGCGAGCGCGAGCGAGCGAGCGAGCGAGCGAGCGAGAGAGAGAGAGAGAGAGAGAGAGAGAGAGAGAGAGAGAGAGAGAGAGAGAGAGAGAGAGAGAGAGAGAGAGAGAGAGAGAGAGAGAGAGAGAGAGAGAGAGAGGAGAGAGAGAAACAAAACAAAAAATCAAGAGAAGGGAAAGAAACAGGAAGAGGGAGGCAGAGAAAGACAGGTAGACAGGTAGAGGGAGGGAAGCAGTAAGCGGGAGGCAGACGTAAGTAGTAAGGCGGGTAGGAGAGGCAGGGAAAAAGGGAGGGAGGCGGGAAGAGGAACGCAGCGGACGGGAGCGGGGAGGAAGAGGGAGGAAAGAGGAGGCAGAGAGAGGGAGGGAGGCGGAGAGGGAGGGAGGCAGAGAGGGAGAGGGAGGGAGGGAGGCCAGGAACCGGCGGCAGGGACGGGGAGGCAGGTGCACCGACGACACCTCGGGGGGCCGTCGATCAGGCACTGGCTCCCATTTGTAACAGCTCGCCGGGCGCGGCGCGGCCGCCGCCAGCCATCAATCTGTTCTGATCGCGGCGGCCGGCATCGGTGCCGATCGCCGTCCCCGAGCACCGCTCCCGACAAGAGGTGGGGCCGCCCTGGCCCGGCTCGTCACACCCCAGCAGTGACGCGACACGGACAGAGCGGGCACAAAACATGACCAAATACAGACATTGCGGAGGGTAACCAGCGCTCGTGCCCAACAACGTACATGGCGCTGAGGAAGAACCAACACCACGCCAAAAACCGCCCGGAGCACGGTTCGGCAGAAAGGACAGCTGGTGTGCCGGCTTACCTTCTCGTTGATGATGCACTGAAGGTCGTCCTGCGTGGGACTGCCCAGCACAGACAGGATGTGGTTCAGTTGGTCCAGGTAGTGGCGGCCCGGGAAGATAGGCCGGTTGTTCAGCATCTCACACAGGATGCATCCCACCGACCAGATGTCGATCGACTTGGTGTAGCCCTGCCGACGGCATGACGCGGTCAGGGTAGCGCTTGGGTCACAGCTCCACGGCTGGCCACCGGCTGGCCAGGGACGTCCCGTCACGTGACGCGTGACGCACGGCCAGGCCCGGAGAGGGCCGCCGAATGTGGCGGAACGGGCCAGCTCGCGACGGGCGCCCCGCTCACGGCCGCCGACCGACACGCCCCAGAGAGACGCTGGCCGCCAGCTCGTCTGCAGGGGCAAGCACGAGGACGGCGTGCTCGGACCGCGGCGTCGCCCACCGCCGGCAGACGGCCGTCAACGACCGTTCCCAGGGGAGGGAGACGAGCGCCACCGGCTAGCAGTGGCGCCGTCGGCGGACCGACCGGCCCCCAGAGCCACCGAGCCCCACCCCCCCCCCCCCTGACCCGGGCTCAGCCTGACCTTGGCGTTAGCAAGCGGCGCGGAGGTCCGGATCCGGCTCAGTCAGGGGTGGGGGAGGAGGAGGGGGAGGAGACGGAGGGAGGGGGAGGGGGTCTGCCAGCGGCCGGCCCAGACCGGACACAATCAATGCCCAGCGCCGCGCGTGCGGAAGACGAGCGCAAATAATGTAGGATGCGGCCAGGATGCATGGGAGCCGCGGCCGCCCGCCGCGGGAGGTCAATAAGATCGCTGACGACAGGCGGCCCTCACACAGCGCGCCCGAGCGACGGGACAAGATAGCCACTGGCACCAGATGAAAGAGTGGGAAAGGGATTCCCACACCCACTGCGCACCACAGTATTCCGGAGAAGGTCCCAGTTTTCCATTTACATCTTACAGCAAAGGTCATGCTGTCGTACCCGTTGGCACGTTCTTGAAAAAAAACCTTGACGATACATGAACTTGCAATATTCTGGGTGTGCAAACCGACACGACGGTTAAACACATGGAAGCCGATTTCCGGTGCCCGAGTTCTGTGACTTTAGCTCGGTGTTAGCGTGCGCTTTTATGGTGAACGTGCTCCTTGCCTTGAGCAAATTAACTTTTTTTGTTCTCACTCTGAACGCCCGGGGAGCCGCAGCTATACCTGAGACTGACCAGCGCGTCTCATCGCCCTTTGAAAAGTTGTCGTGAGACATCAGAGGCCTGTTACCGGCCTCTGTCAGGCTCCCGCAAGAACACCGTAGAAAGGAGAAGCTCACGATTGACTGGACAGTGGAGCCGGCAGTGGAGCCAGTCAACGGACACCAACACAGCGCGGCGCACGCGCATCGGAACGGACTGCTCCGCATCTAAACCAGGCCATCTTGAGGACGAGCCTCGCCGCCCCGACATCGGTGTCGGCAGGTCAAATAGCGGGCACGCACAATATAAGGTCACGTTACAGCATGGGCGCAGGAATGTTTCAAAAAGTGTGAGGGGAGGGGCAGGTTCAGGGTATATTTAAGGAACTTTCGCTGGGAAGCGAGACCTGCAACCGGGAGAGGGGGAGGGGTAGAGATCAGGACATTGTCTGGTCTTGAAGTGACAAATACACATTTGTATCGGGATTTGCAATGAAGTAGCCATTTTGAAGATCCTTCGGTGCATTTCACAGCTGCGCCCTCATTAAGACATAAAACCCTTTAGTATCTGAGCTACACGCCCGCGAATATGTGCAGACTTTTTCGGGGAGACTATATCCAAGGTCACTCAAGTATCCATGACGCCATAACGTCATTCAAATCCTGCCAATTGGCCCTCAATCCATGTTGTGCACGGTACTATGACGTAATCAAACGATGACGTATTGAGGGGCGTATTTACCAAACAGAGAAAATGTGCTGTCTAGAACGGTCTTTTCAAAATAACAGCACACCGATCGTCATAAGTGAGCATATTTCAGCATATCTGATGCTTGCTTAATGATCTTCAAACGTGGAACATTCCGTTTAATTTACATAACATGTATGGGAAATAAATGTGATCGTTGCTGTGCCAGATATACATCTACGGCTCTTCCCCACTGGTGCACAATCTTGCCTATTCAGTCTTCTGTGCCATTCTGGTGATAAGACTATTTGCTTCCCAGTCTTCTGTGCCATTCTGGTGACAAGACTATTTGCTATGCCATTCATCCATTTCAACATTCACCCATTTTCCCTGGAGAGGTGAATTCCACGAGCGGGTAGGCATGTTGGGACCGCAAACGAATGAACGTTCCCAGGCGAACATTGGCCTCTAAGGGGCTCTCGAACTGGAGGCCCTTAGAGGGATACATCATATCAATTTGAACTCTATGAACATATGCGGGGTGACTGTGAGCGGCCATGCAGAGGAATCAAGGTTATATCAAAAGTGAACTAAACGCGAATAAATCTAAAATGTCTGGCAGTTAGCATTATTTAGCATTAGCAATGTCTGGCCCCCACCTTGCAAGAAGTGGGGGGGGGGGAGCAAGCCCCCCCCCCCCCCCCTGTTCCTACAACCATGCGCTACAGCGTCAGATAATAAGCCTGACAGCGAACTTTTTCTTGACCATGTCGACCAAACCGGAAGGCCAATCTCGCCTCTGGTCAAGCCTTGTGTTTGGATGACATAGCCCTTGGTGTCTATCTCCTTGACAAATCACCAACAGCGGCCAAGTTTACCTGGTCAATCTCATCTCAGCCGGACCATTCCGTGGGGTTCTGCTCATTCACGAAATCCAGCAGAACTCGAATCATCACTGTTCACAGTTCTGTCCACACACATTCTTGAACGTACGTTCCAACGGGTGCATATTTCGGTACACACCGCATGATGCATGCCGTGGCTGAAGTAGCCTCCACGTGGACTCGGCTTAAAGCAAGCAATCTGACCACCTCTTGGGCCGCTTTTGGTTGTAGTGCACATCAGAGATGTTCGTGAGAGATGATCGAGATCACATTGGGATAAACGTCCACGTCCTGCTATGTGAAACGTTCCATACAAACAGTTGGCGGCCATCTCGGATATTTAGGCATCGGATTCTTCAGCGCGTGGGCTGGCGCCCGTCGGAAGGGGGGGGGGGGGGGTCCTGGACTCTCGGGGTGCACTTCAGCTTCAGGGTGAGCTTCAAAGTTCATTGCCGGGAACATCATAACACCCAAAAGTTATCGGCTAATGTAGTTTTTTGAAGCATTAGAATCCTCTTCAGCGCTTAAACTGGCGCTCGTCACGGAGTCCTGCTCTCTGAACGACAGGCCTTCGGATGGGATTTAAGGTCAACTAGCTGGGATCTCCATATGACACAATTTAAGCATCATACCCTTCTTGAGCACAACAGCGTTCGTAAAAAGTTCTGACCTTTCAAGGTCATCCTTCGGGATGAATTTATTGTTCCATGACGGGGAAATCCATCCCAACCATACATCGCAGGTCAATTTCCGATCTTTAGACATCCGAACCTTCTGTAGCCCAAAACCTTCCCTTTGTTTTTAGCTTCAGGAGACCTTGAGGGATCGGGGACGTTTGACAAACGTTGGCTCGTATGCTGGGAAAGATTGCGATTACGATACGATTGGGATATAATATGTGATTGTGATGCGAGGCCGACTGTGATCGCTATTTGAGCTCGAGATCGGCCGGTAACTCGTGTTAAACCGGAGGATGTTACCTGCAGCAACGCGACATTAGGCTAGCTGAGATTGCGGCGCTGAAAATCGATGGTTTTGAGTGTAAATTATGCGGGTGTGTACGGCTAAATCGCAAAATCCCTCAATTTGTGTACCGAGACAGCCGAAAGCATTACTACTCCCACATACGTCATCGCGCACAGATACGAACAATCCATGTAAAATATCGAAGTTCACTCTACATGAAAACGCTGCGCGACGAGCCTCGAACTTAAGGCCATGTTAGCTATCTCTGGTTGTAGTCATGATGCGACGGACTGCCAAGAGGTGCCACGTACACTATTCCTTTATAGACATCATTAACCTGCGAAGACGCCGTTTGCCCGCCCGCGGTTGTCAGAAACAGCGGAGTACAACAAATGTACAAGACAGCTACATGGGATGATTAAACGCACGTTCTTGGCACGGTCACGGGCGACCTTGACATCGTGACATTGCAGCCGTGACCTCCGACCTTACAGCCGTGACTCTCAGCTTACGGCTTTACGCAGGGCAATAGAACAGCCATATACCACAAATGAACACTATATATACCAGTATGTCAGGCGCTTACTGATGGGTCTCTCGGGTCATTGTTATCTTCATGGGCAAATTACTGCCATGTATTGTGGGCGACTCGGCGCAACCCGCAGCTCGTCACAAGGCAACAGCTCTATTTCAAACAGGTCGTATCGCGCTCTTCTCGTGCCGCAAATAAGCGCCGAGAGAGGCGGTGAATAATGCACAGCTCCCATGGCGAACCCGGCGGCGGCGGCCGCGGCGCGAGCGTCAGAACCAAAAGCCGCGCGAGCACGCTGCATAATTCAGTGCCAGTGCCGGCCGCTCGGCAGCCGCTGCCACACGCCGGCGTCCGGCGGCGGCGCGGGCCGGCCACTGTCGCAGTCGTCCTGACTGCGCCCACTCGGACCGCGCACGCCACCCGTCTGCCGCACGGCTGGGTGCAATACCCACGAGGTCAACCAGTAACAATGGCGTATGTGTCCTCTGACAGAGCCCGTCCCCTCCCCCTCTCTCCTCGGCGATCTCAGCGATGCGGACCTTAGATACACTTATCTCAACGTGGCGAGGGTAACGCTTCGGCGTCCCCTGTCCGACCTCAGCGTCACACCCCGCCCCGTATGTGCGACCTCAGCGTCATATCCCGGCCCGTATGTGCGACCTCACCGTCATACTCCCGTCCCGTATGTGCGACCTCAGCGTCATACTTCCGTCCCGTATGTGCGACCTCAGCGTCATACTCCCGTCCCATACGTGCGACCTCACCGTCATACCCCGTCCCGTATGGCGACAGCGTCATGGCCCGTCCGCTGCGTGAGCTGGGTGTGCTCCCCGGATTGGGGCCGGCCGCCGTCCGTGCGTCAGAGGCCGCTGATTGGACGCCGTCGGCTGTCCGCCGGCCGACTACACTGGGGCTCCCCGGGGACTCCGGCCGTCACCGCGGCCGGGCCGGCCCGGACGACACCGGACCAGGGAGCTTACCCCGCCCGAACAGGCGAGGTCACACCCGCCGACCAGGGGAGGTCATGTCTGCCGACCAGGGGAGGTCATCCCGCCCGAACAAGGGAGGCCACACCTGCCAATCAGGGGAGGTCATCCTTCCCCACCAGCCGGACGAGACCCGAACAGTGGAGGTTACTTACACCTGCCGACCAGGGGGGGTCATCCCGCCCGAACAGGGGAGGTCACACCTGCTAACCAGGGGAGGTCATACTTCCCCACCAGCCCGGACGAGACCCGAACAGTGGAGGTTACTTACACCTGCCGACCAGGGGGAGGTCATCCTGCCCGAACAAGGGATGTCACACCTGCCAATCAGGGGAGGTCATCCTTCCCCACCAGCCCGGACAAGACCCGACCACGGGAGGTCATCCTTCCCGACTGGCCCGTGACAAGCCCAGAGCAGGGGAGGTCATCCCTTCCGAGCAGGGGAGGTCATCCCTTCCGACCAGGGGAGGTCACACCTCCCGACCTCCCTAATCACAACAACCAAATAGGCGGGATCCCAGTTCAGCTAGGCAAGTCAGAACACCGTGTCAATCATGCATAAATCTTAATCATCACTAGGGATCGGGGAATCGTTTTATGTTCCGCCCGCCAAGCGTGTGACATTTTCAGTGGATTTCCGTCAACAAGCGCACTAACTGACAAGCTGTCTTTATCCAAATACCTAAACCTGGACACACCCGCATGTGAACGGTTATCATTCCTTTATCAATGACCCGCACGAAGAACGTCACACCCGGAGCTGAACTGAGCCCTGGCGGCACGTGCGGCGCGCCTCCCGACACCGCCGGCCGGTGGCTGACGCGCCGCCGCCCCCGCCGCCGCCGCCACTGACCAGGCTTAGGAGTTGAAGCATAGATCTCGGGGCGCGCGGTACCACGGGCGGGTCGCCACGTACTCGGTGAGGAAGCCCGTGTGGTCGTGGTCGGGGTCGCGGCCACCCGCGCCAGGCCAAAGTCCGCATATTCTGCCGCGGGACACACACGCTCACATGCAAAAAGGGCGGCCACCTGCGGGGTGCCGGACGCGGTTAGCCGATTAGGCCGGCAGCAGTGTGGGGCGGCGTAAGGGGACGGAGCGAGCGGCGTCACGTGACGTGGAGTGTGAGAGCAGGGGGGAGGTCTTAGGCGGAGAGGGGGGGGGGAAGCGTGACGCTCCCGTCCATCCGGCCGACGAGAGCCGACCGCGGAACCCGCTCAGCGGCCGCCCTCCCGGGGTGGCAGGGGCGGGCGGCAGGGGCGGGTGGCAGGGGCGGGTGGCAGGGGCGGGTGGCAGGGGCGGGTGGCAGGGGCGGGCGGGCAGGCCCGGGCCACCACCTGGGCCGGCCCGAGCGTCATCACACGTCCAGACAGGCCCACTGCCAATCACCCGACTGACCACAACAGTACACGGCCAGCCCGCCCCGGCCAGACACAACATCCGCCGTGACGTCAGCACGACACCGCGGCCGATTTCGGCTCCGCACGGCATTGTGACCGGCCGCGGCAGCGTGCAGGCGCCGCTGACGTACGCCACGGCTCGGCAATCATGGCTGTCGGGGGCTCGTCCGTCACAGGAGCGATGCTTGCGCTGGGCTGCATGGGCACATTTCTGTCTGTCGCTCGTGCAACGCTCGGCTGCTGGTGTGCCGCCGCACCAGCCCCACATGCCGCTAGTGGCTCGCAGTGCGGCACCGGCGGGCGCGTCACGTCACGCCGCGCGTGCGCTCCGCCCCCGCACAGCCGCCTGCGTGACCCAGACGGGCGCCGTCACCGATCTGGCCCGGCGCCGCTTCTCACTGGACGCGGGGACGCCGGCTCGACACCGGCCGTCACCCAGCGGGCCCGGCGCCACTTCTCACCGGGTGCGGTGACGCCGGCGCGACACTCGGCCCGTCACCGAGCGGTCCCGGCGCCACTTCTCACAGGGTGCAATGGCGCCGGCGCGACAAACCGGCCGTCACCGAGCGGGGCCCGGCGCCGCTTCTCATCGGGTGCGGTGACGCTGGCGCGACATCCTTGCATTTGTGAGCAGTTAACATACGCGCAGGCGTTGACGATGGTGGTAAGGATGATTTGGGCCTATGAGTATGTCAACCATGCGGTTATATAGTGACTGGTGACCGACACAATCGACTGCATGATTTAATCGGGGTTGTCTACTCGCCAAACAACGCATGATGAAATGCATACAGTAGAACGTTCACAACTGCGTCAAATAAGGCGCCAGTGGATGGAACAGCGCGGCAGTACAAGCGGACGCTCTGGGCAGAGAATGTGACGCGGGGGAATTGCAGGCGGTGGGACGGGTGGAGGAGGCGGCAGGATGGTGGTGGTGTGGGGGGGGGGGGGGGGAGGGGGCAGGAAGAGAGCGGCGACGGCAGTTGACGCGCGGTGTCGCCGCCGCGCCGGCGGCGGCAGTCCGGCGCGTTCGGCGCGGTCGGCGCCGGGCCGGCCGCAAAGGGTCACCAGGAAGGCAGCGGCTGCGCGGCCCATTAGAGAGCGCCGTCAGGTCGCGTCTGAGCGGCGGCCGCGCGTTGACGCGGCCATCGAATTCGCCGCCGAGACGGCGTGAGTCGGAAGCCCGACTGACTCGGCACCGCAGGGAGACGAGTCGGCGCCAAGTGCAGCACGCATGGACGCATTAGGGCCGGCCGCCGAGACGGCGTGCGTCGGAAGCCCGACTGACTGCGGCAACCCCAGGAGACGAGTCGACGCCAAGTGCAGCACGCAGGAACGCATCAGGGCCGGCGCGTGGCGCCGCGATCCGGTGCGGGGGTCCGTCATCGGGCTCTGTGGCTTGCGAGTCAGCAGAGGGCACAGCAACGGGGCGACAGGGGGCCATAACGTGAGCAAAACTAACGGGCGGCGCCTCTACGCATTCCGGTGGCTTTAGTCCCGCGCCACCGTCGCAACGACATGGATATGTAAAACGTCTCAAGGGAAATAAATAGTAGGGTGAGATATATGATGGGATGTAAGGCCAAAGTGTTAGGTAGGACTGGATGAGCCAGGGCAGGCTAACTGGAGCTCGTAAGACACATGCGCCAGGTCCAGATGGTTGGTGGAAATGGGGCAACGACGGAACGGGGCAGGGTTGGGGCCAATCGCGTGCACGACGAATGCGAGGAATTGGATAAGTTTCGTTTGTGGGTATTTTCGAACACGTATTTTCGACTTCGTTCTCGTCGTCTCATCAAATTCGTTTCGTGTCCTTCGTTTTGTTGTTGTCGTTTTGCGAGCTACATCTTGTTTTGTGCAGCTTCGCCTTCTGAACTCCCTTGTTGTGAATTAGTTTTCTCAACTGATATTACGAGGAAAAGACCGACCTTTAGCAAAACTATTGTATCATTATTTATATCATATTTGTATTTGTATATCATAATTACTATTGATACCTATGCTCAATATATTATCATTGTTATTGTTTATACAAAGACGATATTTAATTTGCATAAACATAAAACCATCAATTATTGTTGCTTATTCATATATACATGTTATACTTTACCTAAACGATATGAAATCACCCTACACAACTTGGGAAGGTCTCGGCTTCTTGGGGGGGGCCGACGAAAGCCTGAAAGTTACATTTCTTATCAACAGTCGACATCCACTGCAGTCTACTTCTTTGGAACAAGACCATTCGCTTTCATCATCCTCACACAATCACAAAAACGAGTCACTGCAACCAAACATCCGCGCAGGTCATCTGAATTTAGGGCTGGCCCAGAAGATGGCGCGATAGCTGCCTTGACGACGGCTATGGCGGCTGTGCGCATCGAGTCACGTGCACCAATCAGAATTGCCGTTATCTCTCCCGGCAAACAGTGTTGGCCACGTGCCGCGTGCCCATACACCGGGGCGTCGGAGATGGGGAACGCGGTTCGACCTTCGCTCTGCACAGCTTTTGAGAACTCGCAGGCTAACATTTCGAATGCAGTCGGGTGGAACAGGCTGCAATTTGTTACGAATTCGAACGATTCAGGAGAACCAAGCCGAATCAATCGGCATATAGGAAAATGTCTTAAAATGTTGACATAGCACATAACAAGGCATTGCACTTCCTAACGATGAGGATGACGATGACAGAGCTGTCATTGATTTCTCAGCATGAAGCTGCCAACAGTACATGCAGACGGCATTCACTTCTACACAGCGCGACGGCCGAGTTGTGGGGTACCGGAAGATGCTAACAGCACGTGCAGACGGCATTCACTTCTACACAGCGCGACGGCCGAGTTGTGGGGTACCAGAAGCTGCCAACAGTACATGCAAACGCCAATCATTTCTACACAGCGCGACGGCCGAGCTGTGGCGCACCAGCCAAGTCGAGCATGCATCACTTCCAGTAAGGCTGCGTCGGCCTCCGACCTGGCTCACAATCACCATCGAATTGTCAGTTCCGATTATCCACAAACGACACACTTAAATCCCGATCGGAGCTCCGGTGACGCAAACAATACCCATCCTCGTGCGCGTGCATCATCCCTGCCCTGCTTACGCCCGCCCACGACCAGCCAAGCAATGCTCCGCTCCGCACACCCTGGACAGTCTTTGCGGCCCCAACAATGAGGCCGTCCGAACAGCATGTTTGCCGGGCGCGGCCTGATGCCCCCGGCGGCGAGGCGGGCTCAGCAGCCCCGCACTCTGGCGATTGGTGCCGGGACAACAGGCCCACCGCACAATATGACCGAGCCGTGGCCGCCGGCGGCATGCTTTTGCTTTAATGCCGGCCGTCTCGGAGTCGAGTGGGTATTACGTGCGCTACTCCATAGGCGCCTCAACGCACACGGAGTAGCGTAAGAGCCGGGGAAAACCGACAGCCGGCCGACGTCGCCCCGGCAGCAGCGGGTCCGGCGACCCGGGTCAGCTGGCTCGTCCGACACACGCACAGGAGGTGTCGCCATGCGCCATCCATGTCCCACTCAACACGGATGCACGAGCACGCTTTCAGAGCGAAGGCACGCAGGGACAAACACATCGCGTGGCGCAGCGCTGTTGTTTTGGCTGACGCCATTCACCGTGGCCTTTCGTTTCAATAAGTTGGCAGTGAGCACGTCTGTTACGTCTGAAGCTGTTGATCGTTCAATAATCTAAATTCGGCGTTATTTGTTTTTCCATTTGAACGTCTTGTGAAAAAAATGGCTGAATATTGAACTGAGCATTTCTGACCGACTTTGCCCCGTAAACGTTGCGAAACACTTGGCTGATGTGAAGAGAGCAGGGACTGCTTGCTCATCACACGGTGCGGCTTCTCAAATAACGACACCATTTGATGCTGACACCGGCACATCTCAAATAAGACAAGGCCTCAAAGACACAAGAAAGCTGGAACTCATTAACAACAATCGTGCCACAAGAGCCCTGCAGCAACACAAAAAACCCATATATCTTGCTTCATAACCACAAGGCGGCGCACGAGACGAGCTTTCCAACTAAGCAAACCCATACATCACAAAGCGTGCAGACGGCGACGCCGAAGGCACCGCCAGCTCCGTTCTCTCATGCAGCTGCCGCGGAGATCATATCCATTCATCACGGCGTGTTAACAAAATCCAATCTGGCAGTCAGGAAAGGATTTCCACCGGCGCCAGTGCATACCTTCGTGGCTGACTGAAAATTCATCAACCGCGTACAGAAAGGGTTATTTAAATGCGTGCACTACGTGGCCATTTCCTGCCAGACGCGGCCCGCCATTGCCGACAGAGTACGAGCGGAGGCTCGGGCGCGCGCCTCGGCGGAGCCTCACACTCCAGCGCAGCCACCGGCAGGCAACCACCACCGCAAGACCACGCGATCAGGGGGCAACCCACTGGACGCGTCTCACGCTTCGACGCAGCAACGGCTGGCAACCACCACCGCAAGACCACGCGATCATAGGGCAATCCACTGGGACGCGTCCCCTATTAGGCTGACATCTGAACTCTTTGAAAATGGGGCTCGATAGACATCCGGCTAATCTGAAAAGCGTGGGCACGCGAGCCATAATGACGAGCAGGACAGCCGCAGCAGCCTCCATAGCCGCGGTCACCTGACTGGGTGCGCCTGTGTTCGGTCCCTAGGGCGTTCCACACTTCGCTACCGTGATGAGACCAAGGTGCGGCTTTCCTGATTCATGGGAAGAGCCGGCATAACCTTCTGAGCCATTTGGCCACTGGACGGCCAACACTGTCACGAGGCTTCCCAGCCCTAACTCCTAATGAGCCCGTCAAACTGCCGATCGGGGCGAGGTTCGGTTCTCATACCGGTGCCAACATTACGAGCTGTTCGCGCCACCGAATCACCACTACGGCCCAATTCCACCTTCAAAACTGATAGCTGGGCGTCAACCGCGTCCCTGCCCTCACGGCGTTGCTGCGTCTGTTCTCTTCCATTCAACAGGCGAGCCACGCATCCACGAGGCGGCAGACAGCAAGGCGTTCCCCGCGGATCTGAGGTGGGCCGGGCCAGGCCGGGCTGGGAGCGGGCCGCGGTGCCGGACGCTCCCCGGCGGAGGCGATCAGCGCCTCCGCCGGGGGCGCCGCCCGGCGCCACGAGGGGGGGGGGGGAGGCACTACCTCCTGTTGCGCTGATTGCGCTGCGACAAATCCGACCTAAGCTCCAAGCGCCGATCGCCGGGTCACAATTACGGTTGCCGGCCAGCCCTCCGTCGCTGTGACCGGGCGAGGTCCCGCCAGACCAGACCGATCCTCTGCCGCTCAGACCGGGCGAGGTCCCGCGGCCACGCCAGCCCTCCGCCTCTGTAACCGGGCGAGGTCCCGCCAGAGCAGGCCAGCCCTCCGCCACTGTGACCAGGCGAGAGGTCTCAAGGCCAGACCAGCCCTCCGTCGCTGTGAACGGGCGAGGTCCCGCGACCACGCCAGCTCTCCGCCTCCGTAACCGGGCGGGGTCCCGCCAGACCAGCCCTCCGCCGCTGTGATCGGGCGAGGTCCCCGGGCCAGGCCGGCCCTCCGCCGCTGTGAACGGGCGAGATCCCGCGGCCAAGCCGGCCCCCCGCTGCTGTGACCCAAGGCCAGGCCGACCCTCCGCCGCGTCCTGACCCAGCGCAGGCTGCTATGTTTACGACCGGCTCAGCTCCCGTCTCCGTCCGCCAGCGAACGTCAACAGAGGCGGGCAAATGCGTCCTCACGCGCGCCATCGGGAGAGCGGCTGGCGGCGCGCCACTCGGCTCGGCTCCGGAGCCGGCGCGCGGCCACTTTGCATCGGCGGCGGCGTCGGCTGCCGGCCAGAGCGGCGCATCTGCTGGCGACAGCCGGCGGCTGCCCGCCAGAGTCGACTATCGGCCGTGTGCTATTGATCGGCGGCCGGCCGGCGGTAATGTGACAAGCGGCGCCGTCGGTCCTCACCTGCGCGCCGATGGTCGGCCTGGGCCGGCTCTGACCGGTCACCACCACGCCGGCCCCGGACACCGAGGCGGCGCGCCGACGGTCGGCCTGGGCCGGCTCTGACCGGTCACCACCCCGCCGGCCCGGACACCGAGGCGGCGCGCCGACGGTCGGCCTGGGCCGGCTCTGACCGGTCACCACCCCGCCGGCCCCGGACACCGAGGCGGCGCGCCGACGGTCGGCCTGGGCCGGCTCTGACCGGTCACCACCACGCCGGCCCCGGACACCGAGGCGGCGCGCCGACGGTCGGCCTGGGCCGGCTCTGACCGGTCACCACCCCACCGGCCCGGACACCGAGGCGGCGCGCCGACGGTCGGCCTGGGCCGGCTCTGACCGGTCACCACCTCGCCGGCCCGGACACCGAGGCGGCGCGCCGACAGTCGGCCTGGGCCGGCTCTGACCGGTCATCACCCCGCCGGCCCCGGACACCGAGGCGGCGCGCCGACGGTCGGCCTGGGCCGGCTCTGACCGGTCATCACCCCGCCGGCCCCGGACACCGAGGCGGCTCGCAGCCGGCACATGGCCCACATATGGGAGCGTCATGGCGGACCACAGGTCGGACAGGGCAGACTACAGAAGGGCCAGGGCTGATCA
The DNA here is from genome assembly GCF_011947565.3 of Pollicipes pollicipes. Classification (NCBI taxonomy): domain Eukaryota; kingdom Metazoa; phylum Arthropoda; class Thecostraca; order Pollicipedomorpha; family Pollicipedidae; genus Pollicipes; species Pollicipes pollicipes. Next base: position 25,845,632 of record NW_023597034.1, on the reverse strand, counting down.
CAGGCGGCGGGGCGGATCACAGCCGGGACACGGGGAGGGGGGGGGGGAGGTGAACGGCGACGCGGACTAGGCCCAAGGTGGGAACCCCCGCGGCCGGAACGGGGGGGGGGGGGAGGGAGTCGAGCATCGCGATCCACTGAAACAGGGGGGGGGGGGGATACTGACCATCACCCTGAACGGAGATCCGCAGAAGAGCGGCGTAGAAGCCCAACGCAAATAACCGCAGACTCGAGAAATCCATTTCAAACACCAAGCGTGAAAAGCCGGGGGACAGATACTGGATAAATTTAAATGTATGTCCTTTGTCTCCGGTGATTTATCTGAATCTGGAAGACGACTCCTCGCAGGAGCTTTAGACTTGACAAGGAATCTAAATTTGACATCCAAGTGGCACGCTAAGTGATGCTTCAGCGCGATGTCCATTCTGATGCTCCTACAGAATTCTCCATTCTGCCCACTGAACGTCTTCAAATTCGACGTCTTTCGCGTTCATCAAAGAACAAGTTCGAAAAGCCAGGCCCATGACAGCTAGCAGTGCAAGTCACCTTTGGACCGCACACTTGCCCCGCAGCTCGCGTCAATACAGTACAAACATACCTGCGATACAGCGAAACACAAGACGTACCTTTCACCTAGTCGTGAATCAAACTTCGGGATGAATTCAGTCTGAACGTTCTGCGTCGCAAATATGCTTTCAACGGCATCATTCCGTGATTGAACTTTTGCTTGAGAGAGATTCCGTCACTCGAGAATGAAAACAACTCAACGGAACGAACCTCGCCAACATTTCACGTCATATCAAATTCAATTTCGATAGCAATCCACTTCCTCGGTCCTGACGGGCCAAACGATCCTCCAAATCCTCGCCAGTGCAGCTGAGCCTCTTGCTGAGCCAGGCGTCATAACCGGCGCGGCGCACAAGCTTAGCCACCAGCAGGCTTTCGCCACGTCCGAGCCCAATAGCAAACATAACTCATGTGTCCTGCCTTGTCCCTGCTCATCTCCCTCCTCCATCGGATGCCGTCTTCAGTATTCACGGTAGCTGATGACTCGATACGACTTACGGCGCATTCTCCCGGCTGGCCAAGCCACACACAGCCGGGGTGAAGGAGTTCCGAATCAATGCGAGGTGCGCGGCCCGAGACACCGGTCCCGAATGCCGAGAGATCCGGCGCAGCAGACCACCGGCTCGGCGCCGGGCGGACGGCGCGCCCGGCACGGCCGGGGCCGGCCGGGGCGCCGGGCGGCGGGGGAGGGGACGGCGACACTGCCGGCGGCCAGGGGGGGCGCGGCGCGGCACGGCAGGACCGGCGCCAGGCGCGCCCGGCGGCGGCCAAACACGGCCATCGATTCGGTCGGCACGGACGATCGGCAGCCGCTGCCGCTGCCGCTGCTGCTGCCGCTGCCGCCGTCGCCGCGGCACCGGCTGTTCGCTACCGGCTGTCCGCTGTCCGGCCTCACGCCGCCATGCAGCCTGTCTCGCCGGCCGTGGCCGTCCGACGGCCGTCGCCGCGGCCCGGGGCGACACGGCGGCGTTCGTTAGCCACTACCGAGCCGCGACCGTCTCGTGTTGCAGCGGAGGCGCCGGACCCGCGGCTGGGCGGCGGCTGACGCTGCGCTGCCGGCCGGGGACTGTACCTGGGCGGCGGCTGACGCTGCACTGCCGGCCGGGGACTGTACCTGGGCGGCGGCTGACGCTGCACTGCCGGCCGGGGACTGTAGCTGGGCGGCGGCTGCCGTCGCCGGCCGGGCCCGTGGCTGGGGCTGCCAGCCCGGACGACATGCAGATGGCGCGGCGAGGTCACTCAGCAGTGCCGACACGTGCGCCGCCGCGCGTGACGACCGGGGGCCCGCGTCAGCCGCCACCGGCCGGCACAAGTCAGCCGCCACCGGCCAGCACTCAGCCGCCACTGACCGGCACTCAGCCGCCACCGGCCGGCACTCAGACGCCACCGGTCGGCACAAGTCAGCCGCCGCCGGCCGACACACGTCAGCCGCCACCAGCCGACACACGTCAGCCGCCACCGGCCGACACACGTCACCCGCCACCGGCCGGCACACGTCAGCCGCCACCGGCCGACACACATCAGCCGCCACCGGCCGACACACGTCAGCCGCCACCGGCCGACACACGTCAGCCGCCACCAGCCGACACACGTCAGCCGCCACCGGCCGACACACGTCAGCCGCCACCGGCCGACACACGTCAGCCGCCACCGGCCGGCACACGTCAGCCGCCACCGGCCGGCACACGTCAGCCGCCACCGGCCGGCACACGTCAGCCGCCACCGGCGGACACACGTCAGCCGCCACCAGCCGGCACACATCAGCCGCCACCGGCCGGTACTCAGCCGCCACCGGCCGGCACAAGTCAGCCGCCACCGGCCGACACATGTCAGCCGAGCACGCCGCCAGTTCCCTTCACAGAAGCCGGCTTCTAGTGCGTGAATAACGAACGGTCTGGGAGTTATTCTACAATTTCCTCAAGTATACTCAAGGATGTAACAAAGCCACGGTCATGACTAGAATTACGTCCAGAAATCAAGCACGGACCAGGATAAAGACCTGCAATAATGCCAATGCATCCAACAAAAAACATGTAGGTACGCTCAGAAATCTAGCACAAACCATGAACCTGTGCGTTTAGCCAAGACTCGGAAAGAACTAGAGCCTAGTCTACAGCTCATGTCAAGAGTCTGTATTTCAACCATGCCACACTCGGTAATACGGCAACTGTCATCTAGTGAAATAGAAAATCACGAAGCTCTCATGGAAATATGGTAGCGGCTTACATGCAGTACGCATTCACCGAATTAGAACACCACAGAAACAAACAAAACAAATTTACACCGCTAAACCGAGCGATATAGGTTTAAGTTGCAGTCTTGGATTCGACAGCAGCCACCCAGTCAAAAAAGTACACGAGGAAGGCTGCACAGCACGTGCTGAGTTAAATGGTTTCAGCTTCTGATCTGAGCAAAAGCTGGCGTGAGAGCTCATGGAGACTGAGATGCAGGGTCTGGCTTTTGCCTAAAAGCTGGGATGAACCAGAATTCTGCTCGTTTTATTGCGAAAGAAGCAACGGTACAACGGGATCCTGGTTTTGCATATTTACCGATATCACAAAGGAACACAAGATCTAGGGCGCGCGCTCGTCAAATATCCGATGGAAAATAGCATCCCGGATTCCTTTTGTGCGAAAAACAATCACGACACGGGATTCAAGCATCCGGGATCCACGAGAGAAGCAGTCAGGCCGGTGCCTGGGGACTGGGACAGGTACACCATGTCTCCCCGGCGGAGGCCGGTATGATGAGGAGAGAAGTGAGGCAGCGCTCTCCCTCGGACCCACCCGGCAGCGGTGGGCCGGAACGGCGGCAGTGTGATGGGGAGAGGGAGTGAGGCAGCGCTCTCCCTCGGACCCACCCGGCAGCGGGTGGGCCGGAAACGGCGGCAGTGTGACGGGGAGAGAGAGGGAGGCGGCGCCCTCCCCGGCGGCGGGTGGGGCACAGACATTGTGGTCAGTGTGACGGGGAGAGGGAGGGAGGCGACGCCCTCCCCGGCGGCGGGTGGGGCGCAGACATGGTGGTCAGTGTGACGGGGGGAGGGAGAGAGGGGGTACCCTCTCAGGCGGCGGGTGGGGCACAGACATCGTGGTCAGTGTGATGGGGAGAGGGAGGGAGGAGGTACCCTTTCAGGCGGCGGGTGGGACACAGACATCGTGGTCAGTGTGACGGGGAGAGGGAGGGTGGCGACACCCTCCCCGGCGGTTGATGGGGCACAGACATAGTGACCAGTGTGATGGGGAGAGGGAGGGAGGCGGCGTCCTCCCCTGCAGCGGGTGAGGCGCAGACAAAGTGACCAGTGTGATGGGGAGATGGAGGTAGGCGACACTCTCCCCGGCCGTTGATGGGGCACAGACATGGTGGCCAGTACGACGGGGAGAGGGAGGGAGGCGGCGCCCTCCCTGGCGGCGGGTGAGGGGCAGACATAGTGACCAGTGTGACGGGGAGAGGGAGGGAGGCGGCGCCCTCCCCGGCGGCGGGTGAGGGGCAGACATAGTGACCAGTGTGACGGGGAGAGGGAGGGAGGCGGCGCCCTCCCCGGCGGCGGGTGAGGGGCAGACATAGTGACCAGTGTGACGGGGAGAGGGAGGGAGGCGGCGCCCTCCCTGGCGGCGGGTGAGGGGCAGACATAGTGACCAGTGTGACGGGGAGAGGGAGGGAGGCGGCGTCCTCCCCTGCAGCGGGTGAGGCGGGCCGACATACCAGCATCCCCGCAGGGTCGGGGTCATGTGGCTCAGCGCCGCGGCACGGCCGTCAACAGCCTGTCAGCCCGCGGCCGTTGTCACAGCACAAGCCCAGTCAGGTCCGCCAGCCCGTCATGTACAACCTGCTCATGTGCGCGGACATGACGCGAATACAGCGAGCGCGGCGCCTGGCGGAGAGCCATGCAGGCACCAGATGCGGGCCAGCTCGGCTCACGGTCGGCCGGGCGTAAGCCGGGCTAATGCCCCGAGCTCAGCTGCGGCTCACGGACACCCATTCGCTCCCCGCCACGCCGCCGCCGCTTGACAGCGGCCTCCGGGAAGCGTCGACTGGCCGGCGCGGCCGCGCTGACCGGGCGTGACCCGCCCTACAACAGGGCCGCCAGCGCCGGCCGCCGGCTGACAGTTCCCGGGAGCCGGGCCGACCGCCGAGCGACAGCCGACGGCCGGCCGCCGAGAACGCAGCGGTCGCGCCGGCGGCCTGACAGAGCGCCGCCGCGGCCTGACAGAGCGCCGCCGCGGCCTGACAGGGCGCCGCCGCGGCCTGACAGAGCGCCGCCGTGGCCTGACGGGGCGCCGCCGCGGCCTGACAGAGCGCCGCCACGGCCTGACGGGGCGCCGCCGCGGCCTGACGGGGCGCCGCCACGGCCGTCCGTCCCGACCGTGCGCCGGCCACCAGTCCCGCGCACGCGGGCACACCGGTCCGCCGGCCCGGACCGACCCGGCGTCGCGTACCTTCAGGTCGCAGGTGGTGTTCAGCAGCAGGTTGCTCGGCTTCAGGTCCCGGTGTAGCACGTTCGCGGAGTGGATGTACTTGAGCCCCCGCAGAATTTGGTACAGGAAGTAGCAGATGTGGTCGTTACTCAGCTTCTGGAAGGGCGTAGACGCTTGTGGGCACACGCCGACCGATTCGCCCCAGCCTCCATGAGTTGCTGCGGCACCTGCCAGCCTAACGTCCTCACCACAACGCACAATCCTGCCCAACAGGAGATATGCCATTTGTAGCGCATTGCGAGCCAAAGGATGGTCGCTAACAACTTATTTGCTGCTTTACAACGCGATTTTACTACAGGCGCAGCGCAAACATATAGTTAACGAGCACCCGGGCCATTCCAGCATCAAAAGCCCGCTATTCGCGCAAACCTTCACAACAATCGTCAAAAGCGAGTCAGGCCCAAGGCGCCGGGCCAACCGGTACGGAAACTCATTGCTCTGAGTCGGATGAGCGCCACTGGAAGCAAAGACATCGGCAATCAAACAACGCCAGCGCCAAATCAAGCCGGCCGTCAACAGAGGGCGCCGCCGACAGACGAGAACAGAATTACACGACGGGCTGGCAGTACGGCGGAGAGCGGAGCCGCCGACCGCCAGGGACAGACGGCCCGGTCGACCGCCGCCCGTACCGACAGACAGCCCGGTCGGCCGCCAGGGTCGACCGCCGCCCGTACCGACAGACGGCCCGGCCAGCCGCCAAGAGCAGATAGCCCGGTCGTCCGCCGCCAGCACTGACAGACGGCCCGGCCGGCCGAGGCAGCATCGACAGACGGCCCGGCCGGCCGCCAGGGGCAGACGGCCCGGTCGACCGCCGCCCGTACCGACAGACGGCCCGGCCAGCCGCCAAGAGCAGACAGCCCGGTCGTCCGCCGCCAGCACCGACAGACGGCCCGGCCGGCCGGCAGCACCGACAGACGGCCCGGCCGGCCGCCAGGGGCAGACGGCCCGGTCGACCGCCGCCCGTACCGACAGACGGCCCGGCCAGCCGCCAAGAGCAGACAGCCCGGTCGTCCGCCGCCGCAGCACTGACAGACGGCCCGACCGGCCGAGGCAGCACCGACAGACGGCCCGGCCGGCCGCCAGGGGCAGACGGCCCGGTCGACCGCCGCCCGTACCGACAGACGGCCCGGCCAGCCGCCAAGAGCAGACAGCCCGGTCGTCCGCCGCCAGCACCGACAGACGGCCCGACCGGCCGAGGCAGCACCGACAGACGGCCCGGCCGGCCGCCAGGGGCAGACGGCCCGGTCGACCGCCGTCCGTACCGACAGACCAGCCGCCAAGAGCAGACAGCCCGGTCGTCCGCCGCCAGCACCGACAGACGGCCCGGCCGGCCGAGGCAGCACCGACAGACGGCCCGGCCGGCCGAGGTGCTCACCGACAGACGGCCTGGCCGGCCGAGGCAGCACCGACAGACGGCCCGGCCGGCCGAGGCAGCACCGACAGTTGGCCCAGCCGCCGCCAGCACCGACAGCCCAGCCCAGCCCCCGTCATCCCACCTGTGTCTTCAGCAGCTTGTAGAGGTCCGTCTCCATGAGGCACTGCACGATGTACACATCCTTCATGTTCTCGATCGTCGGCGTGCGGATAATGTCGCGGATGTCGATCACCTGAGGGTGACACGGGCGTCACGAATCCGTCACGCGTCACGCACGGACGTCACGCGCCGCATCACACACGAGTGAACACCACACGTCGTTGGCGCCAGTCACGACACAGATGCACATGACACGCCGTCACGCAAGCGTTCATATATGCCGGCACACATCTGACACCGGTGACAATCAGTCATCGAAATACACGTGAGCCAGGTGTCGCAGACATACGCACAAGTCCCTTCGATGAGACTCTCCCGTATTTGTTTCCTCTCAGAGTGAATCTGCCTACCACACCTCCACACCGACTCCGTTCAGAACTTCCCCAAAGTCAATGCCCTGTTTGAAGAGGTGTATGTATGTGTGTATACTTGCATACATTTATGTTTGTTTGCATGCATACACACATGCCTACATATTTGAATGTATGCACGTATGTATTGTTCTCTTCAGGGTCCATCGTCTCACTTGCATACACTGCGTCATTTGCACGTCAAAAACGCCCACTTAAAGCACAAACATTCACACCATGGAATCACACGAAGGCGAATTCCCAACCTTATTAACAAACGCTCTGGATTTCCCTCCGCTCCACCGCCGCGTCACCACCCCTTACACCACGTGACTTGGTCATTCGTGGTATTTCTGGTAGCCGCGGCCCGGCCGGGACGACATCCTGGATGCCTGGAACCGGCATCGGGGGTGTGGAGCGCCGAGCCGTCCGCGGCCCAAACTCCGCCTCAGCCGACCCCACGCGCGCGCTTCAAACAGCGATTCCAGGCAATGCGGACCGAACTTCAAGCATCGCGCTATGGATCCATCGCTGATTTCGCAATGCGACCATTTTGCGGAGAGCCGTTCGAGGTCTCCGGTGGCTGGAGAGGTCCGGTTTGCGTACAGTAGTCATTTCCCCAGCGGCGGAACCAATTACCTTTCGCACCTGTTTTTGTTGAGTCAGTGCGCTGGAAGTCATTGCGTCGAGAACCATTGCGCCGTCACGAGAAAAACCAGGAGGTGAATCACTATTTTTAGAATTCGGCCAGGAAACCTCGCCTTGTGATGTTTTGTGCGGCGCGCTCGCATCTCTGCACCAGCCCGTCTGCTTCTCCCCACCCAAACAATGGCCAGTGTCGTTAGTTCCAATTCTTGGCGCATGCCACTGGTGCAGCCGCACCGCGTTCCGTTTTACTGTCGGGATCGAGAGAAAGCAGCGTGAGTGTCAGCCAGCGCGACGCCGGTTCCGGTGGCCTTCGCTTGCAAGCAGCTGTTGTGACTGCACGGACGAGACGACACCGTTCATTCGGTCTCTGTTGGAGGCTGCATCCCAGCGGGATCATCCGGCTTTGTGCTGTGAATAATTTGACTGCCATCTGCACCGCTGGTGAGTTTATCAAAGCCAGCCCAAGTCAAAGTCAGAGTTAAGGTGTGAATCTTGGAATCGTGGTGATCTCGTACTTGGATGCTACGCTGCAGCGTACGCTGGCAGTTCTCCCGGACACCTCACTTTAACAAAATACATGTTTCCTAACGTCGAATTCCGGGCATGGCAAGTGACGAACGAAGCCATACGCGTAGAAACAGGGGAGGACCAAGACACCGCGGCCCTTTCACATTTTGTGAAAGTTTTGCCCTAGGCATGCGGTGATGCAAAGAGAAAGCCGACTTAAGAAGTGAGTCCCTCACACTTTTTGGGCGTTCCTACGTTTCTGTCGGGAGCTCTTCAGCTATTACCATTACGGTTAATTTACATCAGTTCGATCTTCCCTAGTTTCTCCATGGTACTTATTCTGCCTCCTTTACGAAACAGAACGCGCTGTTGAATCAGGATGTTTTCCAACAACCTCAGTACACGGCAAAGTACAACCCGCAATACCATTTACTTGAACTGCCAAGCATGCGTGCTGGGATTGCCGTACAGCACCTACACCTGGGAAACCGCTCGACGACTGAAGTCATACGCCGACTCATTCAAGAGGGCGCCGAAGTTCATGCAGCTCGCCGATGAGCCGGCACAATGGCCGGGCTCGGCTCCCTGCTATTCTATCGGCATGTGCTCGCTA
>NW_023597034.1:25751834-25836839 GCF_011947565.3 Pollicipes pollicipes | reverse complement strand
CGCGGGGGGCTCCCGCCCTAGACCTGTGATCCGCGTTTGATCTGCTGAAGCCAGTGATCCTGGGCGGGCCGGCTTGGGGGATTTCGGGATAGTTGGGCAGGGCCGCTGTACGGGGAATTATTGGGAGTCGCGCGCCGAGACATGGACTCACGCCGCTGCCTCCCATGTGCCGCTGCCGGCGTCTGTCAACCGCGGACCGGTGACGCGCCCGCTCATCAGCGGCTGCATCTTGACGGACGTCCATGACGAGTCGAATCGAAGTCACCCAGTCAGTCGCACGTGCCGTGGCGGCTGCTGATGCTAAGATGGACTTTGGTGCCGGGGTCAATCAAAACTGGTGTGTTTGCAGGGTGCATTATCCTCCAGCCTTCCGATGACCTGCTACCTCTGTCACTGATGGCATGAAGGGGACCGTGGCCGGTGGTCCGAGAGCCAGACCTCCTGACCGTGGCCGGTGGTCCGAGAGTCGAACCTCCTGACCGTGGCCAGTGGTCCGAGAGCCAGACCTCCTGGCCGTGGCCAGTGGTCCGAGTGTCAGACCTCCTGACCGTGGCCAGTGGTCCGAGAGTCAAACCTCCTGACCGTGGCCAGTGGTCCGAGAGTCAGACCTCCTGACCGTGGCCAGTGGTCCGAGAGTCAGACCTCCTGACCGTGGTCAGTGGTCCGAGAGTCAGACCTCCTGACCGTGGCCAGTGGCCCGTGAGTCAGGCCTCCTGACCGTGGTCGGTGGTCCGAGAGTCAGACCTCCTGACCGTGGCCAGTGGCCCGAGAGTCAGACCTCCTGACCGTAGCCAGTGGCCCGAGAGTCAGACCTCCTGACCGTGGCCAGTGGCCCGAGAGTCAGACCTCCTGACCGTGGCCAGTGGCCCGAGAGTCAGACCTCCTGAACATGGCCAGTGGCCCGAGAGTCAGACCTCCTGGCCGTGGCCAGTGGTCCGAGTGTCAGACCTCCTGACCGTGGCCAGTGGCCCGAGAGTCAGACCTCCTGACGTGTTATCACAAACAGCATGGCAGTTAATAAATCGGGCATTGTTACCAAGACAGGGGTGAATAGGGGCACTTCGGAAAAAATCTACGACCTAAATTCAGGTCTGTACGAGGCTGACAAGGGGCATCTTCAAAACACAGACGTAACGTCAATTCGGCACAACATTAAAACACAACATCTCCCAATCTCAGACCCTAGCTTAGTTCTGCGCAAGGCTACAAAGAACCACTTCTCATCCTCAGACCCTAAATCAATTCTGCACAAAGCTAAAAGGGACCATCTCTCAATCTCAGGCCCAACTTCAGTCCTGTTCAAGGCTAAAAGTACCAGCTCTCAGGATCAAGAGGCCAAACGGCAATATGCTGGAGCAATTAGAAAAAAAAACTGCTGTCCTCAGTGGCTTTCCGTACCCAGAGATCCTGCCTGGACACACGTGCCACCAGTGGAACAAATGGAACATCACCCACCCTCACGAGCCGCGCCGAGCCGCGGCTGCCGCGTGGCGTGAACAATGCCAACCGCGGTGCGTTTGTAAACACACCTTATGCCGGCGACCGGCGGGCCGGCACAGGTCGGCGGCGCCCGCAGGGGCCGGCGCAGCGCGCGCCGGGGGCGCTGCTGCTCAATCAGCACCCGTCCCGAGATGAACGGTCGGAGAAGCTGAGGGCCAGTCTGTCTTCTGCTAGACCCAGATTCAATCGGAGAGTGGACGCTTGAATCAACCACGTGTCGACTGGGCCGATGGCAAATTAATTGATTCATCTCCGCGTTGATGTGAGTCTGAGTCAGAGAGTCAACCGCAATGATTGCAATCATCGCTGAGTCGATCGAAATAGAGCTCTGAGTAAGCGCAGATCTTCTGAGTCGGACGGGTCTTAAATTGCAACAAGCAACTTGGCGTCAGTCAACACAAGCGCCTGTACAGCGGTGGGGTCCCGTCTGGAGCTAACGGCGGCCGAGGTCCGTCAGCCCACATCGGGGGCCCCGGGCCGGTCCGGGCGCCAGTCCGGCCCCGTCTGGAGCGGCGCCCCGGCCGCCGGATCTCGGCCGAGGGTCACTGGCGCGCGGCTGCCGATTTACGGCGCCGCCGCCGCTTTTACGATGGGCCGTGTAAGCGGAGACGCCGGAGCACGATTTATCGACGGAGCGCCGCCGGCCGACCGCCGACAACCGGTCAGCGGTGCTGCTGATTTAGCGGCGGCGACCCCGCGGCGGCGCCGACCGCCGTCTTCATTACGCGCGCGGGCGCGAGCCGGCGCGTGGTTATGTGTGGCGGTGGCGGCCGAGCGCGGTCCGGGGCGCGCGGCAGCGCAGCGCGGCGCGCCACCGCCCGCTGCGCCAGTCTCGCCGCGAGTTGCAACCGACCGGCGGGGCGGCCGCGGATGTCAGGTCGACGCCGCCCTGGGTCACCCGCTCCCGCCTGCTGTGCGACACCTCCGAGGTGACCGGGCGCGGTCGCTCTCCAGACCATCGGCCGCCGAAGGCAAGAGGCAGCACAAACACGCTCCTGACGCGCGACATGGGCGCCGCCCAAACATCAACACCGGCCAGCGGCTGCCGACGCCAACACGCCGCTGCGATTGTTGTGTGACAAAACAGTCGGCCCACCGCAGGGCAGACCGATCTTGTATGACGAAGACAGTCGGCCCACCGCAGGGCAGACCGATCTTGCATGACAAAACAGTCGGCCCACCGCTGGGTAGGCCGATCTTGTATGACAAAACAGCCGGCCCACCGCAGGGCAGACCGATCTTGGATGACAAAACAGTCGGCCCACCGCAGGGCAGACCGATCTTGTATGACAAAACAGTCGGCCCACCGCAGGCCAGACCGATCTTCGCCCGTGTACACGGCTCGGCGCGAATTCTCCGCCATCTCGCATCGGTGCCGTGCCTTCCTTGCCCAGTTCAGGGAACACGTGGCGCCATGGTGTGGCCATGGACCACGGGATCTCACCATGGGCGCTGATGTTGTACTTGGGGATGGTCGGTTGCCAAAAACGTTCCGCTGACAAAACGGCTCTTGCAACGTACGCTGTTCATGATCGTCTTCTTGGAAAGCACGCCAACGGAAAGATGAGACCAGTCGATTGCCAAACACGCCTAAGTACCATCGCGACTCATAGCTTAAATCAGAGTGTTCTTTTCATAGGACTAAATACTTTCATATCCCATGTTTACCAGCCGATAGTTCCAGAAGCCTCTTTATGTTGTTCGGGGAACGGTCATGCCCCACGGGCTCTGGGGATTTCTGACCGAATGCTCCTTGTAGTGCGGAGAATCTCTGCGAGACGATGGTCCCCGCGCCGGCAGGCAGTTGAGTTTCAGTCGAGACGAAGTGTAAGACTCGATCTCCTCAGCTGGGTTTCAGCTTCGATAGTATCGATAATCTAGTTTTAACATTTTTTAGCCTACAGGGCCTGTGGTGGTCGTCCTTTTCAAAACTGGAACAGGACACAGTGCACAGATCGCCCGTTTACAGTGTTTTCAACAGTCCCAATGCATTCTGCGGTCTACATTCGCCTTATTCCCCTTAAAAGCGCAAGCCTTCTGCTTCATGATCCACAGCAGTCCTTGACAGGGTAGCTCGTCGGTCACGTTTGGGAACGCCATGGTATGGTAGATATCCTTGACACCGTTTAGTTTGCCTCAGGGTCCACCTGAATTGTTCGCGGTTCATCGGTTTCATACATCGATACTGCGCGCAAGCTCTCACTGCGCAAGAACATAGAGTGAAATTTAGGACACATCAATTAGTGAAACTACCTTATGCATGTCACGATGGGACCAGGGGTGCAGGGGACCAGGACCAGGGGACCAGGGGTTCCTATTTAGTTATGGTGTGGTGTGGGGGAGGGGGCTTCAATCCGCTAACATGAGCTCAATTTTAGTCAGTTTTTTTTTGCTGTTCAGCCCCCACTCATTTTTAGAGACCACGCCCCTCAGTGAAACAAATATCTAAATTGTCCTATGGATGCACATATGTACAGTTGTGAACTAAAGACCCATTTTTCAATTTAGCAATGCATTGAAGCCTTGATGCGAGACATACAGATATCAGAAGCGAGACGATAGCGATTCTTTTCGGATCTAAGCCATGGTTGAGTAAGATCCAAGCACCTCGCGAACGCCTCGCAAGTGGACTGCCATCAGACTATTACTATGGTAAACACTGCCACAGCTCAATGCCAGAGTAAACAGCTTTAGCACACCTCTTCTGTTGATAGGAAGTCACACATCGATAGGAGCATGAGGAAGTGGCGATGTGGACAAACAACAACAGACAGGGCTATGGTTTCGTAGAATAGGTTGGGGGACGGGGGCTGAACGGGAAAAATACCAAAAGCTATCCAAAACGCACACGAGGCGGGTTTCTCTTCCGATGTGATCAACTTTCTCTACAAATTTGGGGTCGGGGTGGGTTGGGGCGGGGAGGAGTGTTGCTTGGAGCTGAACCCAACCGAAAAGGTAACTACACCGATAAAAGGAGCACCACGGGTTTTCCAGCCTCGAGAAAAGCTTCTTGTGATTGGCGATAGACACGCCGGTGCCGCCCTACTCTCCCCCCCCCCCCCTGCATGACGCTGCACCGTCACACCGGCGATTGTACCCCCGTCGTGCCTAATTCAGCGTGCCGTGGGCTACCGATCGTGCTAATATAGGGCGGTTAGCTGGCTTACATGCAGCATCGCATGAGGGTATAGTCTGTGTGCCGTCTGGGCGGCTGGAGGGCACCATGGCAAGCCTTATGGACCGTCTGTCTGGACGTTCCGATGCACCAGCTGATAACACTGGGGACGCCCAATAGATCAATCTGCAAAAAGGACTCGAATCGTCGCCAACGGCGAAAACGCGGTTTAAGGCCGGGCACAACTACCGACTTTCATGTGCAGAATGATTTATTACCATACCAGAGACGAGATGACCGAGAGTAAAGTTTAGCCAATCACCAATTTTGCTCCGCGAAAATGCACCGTGATTATCTCACCATTACATAAATGGGCTGAATGCAGTCTTCGCGTGCCGTATAACAGCCCTTAACTTCTTCGCCAAGTAGCACGCAACACAAACACTGTGACTCGACAGCATCGTATCCACACGCCAGTCAAAACAGCGCCGGTCACAGTACACAGCGCTGCATAAAAAGCCGGCGTTCGCAACTGAATATTGTTTGCCGTCGACAAAGTCATCGTTGTCGAACGACCTCACTGGAGTCACTCACCCGCCGGCCAGGCTGCGAGCATGACACCAGCAGGATCTCTCCGACCTCCACCGGCGCGCAGCATCTCAGCTCGTGCCTGCGTTCACCAATCGGACGACCCGTATAGGCTGTTCGGGCGGCGCACCGCAGGATACATTAGCCACAAGTACTTACCAGTGACCCATCTCCTGTGTGTGGGCGATACCAGTGGTACTCGCACATGGCTCAGTGCTCAGTGGCAGCGGTTCCGTCCGTGTTCAACAAGGCGCGTTGGTTTGTGTGGGAGCACTCACCAATGACGCAGCCCTCCGTGTCGGAGCGGGCCCAGCCGGCGCGCAGCAGATGAAGAGCGTGTGGTGCCGCGGCCGGAACACCTTCTCGTACCGGAACACACGCAGGCCTCTGACGAAAGAAGTGGCGGCATCCTGGTCATGGACGGCGGGAGACGAGGGGAAGGAAGGGACCATTGGTGTCTGGTGCACTGCTAACGCCTTAATTGATTAATGTCTTGCAGTGTTTGCAACACACACACACACACAGACACACACACACACACACACACACACACACACACACACACACACACACACACACACACACACACACACACACACACACACACACACACACACCCACACACACACACCACACACACACACACACACACACATGCACACACACACACACACATATATATATATATATATATAAATATAAATATATATGTATATATATATATATATTTATATGTATGTACATATATAATCTATATAAAAATATGTATGTGTACATATAATACGTACATTATGTATATTGACGGTAAGAAATTCAGCGTCCATGTCTGACATGGTTTGAGCGAATTCATTGGTTCGTGTCAAGGCGCAAATGGCACGCATTCCGGACGTCAGCGGTCGTCTTTGGTCACATGTGATGAGTTCTTTCGTCTCCTAGAAGCTTACTTTGCTTATGTTAGACATAGCTGGAAAAGGCTCGTATTTTCTAAAGTTACGAAAGCCTAACGCCTCGATGACTTATTGCACGGTTTATCGCTGCCACTCATCGAAACACGTACTATAAACAATCACGTCAATTAGTTATCAAGGCTATGAATCGGCCCATTTCCAACAAATTTGAATAAACAAGCAGGAGACCTTCGCAAGTGGAGCTCATGGGCGTCACTCGGTAAGCCTTTGCCTAATTAAACGATAATGAAGCGCGGCGTTAATCGGGGAAGCGGCTGTCCAGGCGTGCTCGTAAACATGGCGACTGGCACCACGATAGGTGCGTGCGTCACACCCTCCCGACGCCGGCCGTGATCAGGAGGGGCACGCCTCCGTGGAGAGCGGACCCTCACAAAGGCACGCGTCCGTAGAGAGCGGGCTCTCACAGTGGCAGGCCTCCGTGGAGAGCGGCCTCTCACAGCGGCACGCGTCTGTGGAGAGCGGACCCTCACGGCGCTATGCGCTGGGTTTTACTGAAATCAGTTTCCAAAGAGGTGCATTGGGCGCAACGACACATTGAAGCATCCACCTCCCAATGAAATAATATTCATGAAACTGACCTGTGCCGAAACTTGGATATCTTGGGTTTGTCGTGATCCTGGTACTCGATCGCCTTGTACTCACACACATGCGGCCTGGAAAATAAGATACAAATGTGAAAAACTTGACCCAGCCCGACTGGGTTTCTTAAGCCCTTTTGAGAGAAATATCGCAACATTCTCTTATGGCATCGCCGTCGAAATTGCTTATGATGAGACACATGTCCATGGCTAGATAATACTTTCTTTGCAAGACAATACATTGCCAAGTTATGTTCTCAGAAGAGGAATCAAACTTCAACCAAATGAGGTTAAGATGGTCTTCCACAGAGAGGAGGGGGAAATCA
Source organism: Pollicipes pollicipes (assembly GCF_011947565.3). Lineage (NCBI taxonomy): Eukaryota > Metazoa > Arthropoda > Thecostraca > Pollicipedomorpha > Pollicipedidae > Pollicipes > Pollicipes pollicipes. Next base: position 25,829,764 of record NW_023597034.1, on the reverse strand, counting down.
CGTTTCCATCAAAGCACACTCTGTAACTTCGTCAGGAAACGACTGAAGCCATACATTTACAAAAGGGTAGTACATATCGTAATCAGCTGCGACCTTTTGACGCACAAATCGTGGTCAAATCAATGGATATGCGAAGAACGAGGATGGGTACCTTGTCCCATAAGATCTCCGGATCCACGGAGTCAATTGTGTCGGAGTGCACTGAAACTGACCACCGGAAACTAAACTCTCTTTGGATATGCGCAAGTTATGTTTTTTATAGGTAATTCAGGACAGAAAATGTGGGACGGAACAATTTTTGCGATGTGGTTTGTTTGCCTCCCCCACGTTGCTCACAAACGGTTGCTGTGTCAGCGACGGGTGCATGGGAATAAAATTTGGTTGCAAGTTTTAGCTCTAGGTAAACATTCCAATTTTTTGGTTTACATAGCCTGGAGATGCTGTAAATGCTCGAAACATACAGAAATAATACTGCCATGAAGCACAAGATGAACTAGGATGTAACACGGTTTTGAAACTTCAGTGGCAGGTTCAAATTGCTCAGACAGGGGTTATAAGCACAGACCATTAGGGCTTACTACCTCGCCGGTAACATACTACGATAAATAAACCAGTTTATAATGCCAGAAATGTGGTTAAGAGCATCGGCCTGTCTTTATATAGGGGGGGGGGGGGGGAGTGGCGCATGTGAAAATGCAATTTATTCTTGTTGATCAATCCGTTTGCCACTGAAGTCTACTGTCATAACATTTTTGTCGGTGTACAAAATCAGTTAATGGAATAGAACTCGTGACCCTCCTTCCTCCTTAACTTTGCTCACTCCGCTCATGTGATATTTTGCTTACATTACGCAAACCAGTGTTGTTGTAATGGGGAGATCATCGAAACAAACAGTACGAAACCTGGCAAAATCTTGATATCAGAACATTTTAATTCCCTCCATACAGCCACATGTCACCTCATTGGTGCTTGAATATCTCTAAAATACTGTCGTCACAGATGTGCGTGATGCCAGTAGCCTGAAAAGAAGAAAAGCGTAACCACTTTGCCCAACGGATGATTTACACATAACAAGCCGTCGCAGCTGCCCGGTCTGATTGCATGGTGTCGCCTCCGCGTATGCAATCACTTTTCCACACGATATGTTGTGTACGCATTTCATCACTGGCAGCTTTCCATGGCCACTGCAGTAGGATTACGTCATATCCAGACATCGCTTAGCCAGGCTTACGTGGCTAACCAGGAAACAAAGTTCTGCCGTATCATTCTTGGGTTTGCCCTCGTCGGTTCACATGCATCACACATCGCCTAACTCAGTCAAAACATCGGTCAAATATAGAAACAACCAAAGGCGGCACATTCACTGTCAGCAGTCCGTGATTCGTCCTAGACTGCCTCCCAAAACCCGTTCCTGGAGTTGCCTCGGAATGATACTAGCAGCTCAAATTTTGATGAGCCACGTCAGACCGATTTTAAGAAGACCTCTTCACGTTTATGGACACTGTTTCAGGCACTTTGAGTTGCAGTTGCTCCCCCTAAAAGGAAACACCATTGATAAAGCAAAATGATAAACAATTGGCAGAAACGTCATCTCACATGACTCAGTATAATCACATGACGGGTAAATTACCAGGCCAATGATGCGTTAAAAAACTCATGTCCATACAATTAACTTGAGCTCATTTGAGTTTAACGCTTGTGTCTCCCTTGTACTGTCACATTCAACCTAACTGAGCTGTGTTTGATACGGGCATGATATTTGTTCCATCGTAGAACTTCCAAGGCAAGCATTTCATGATGCGTGAATAAGAAGTTAAATGAAAAAGTGGGATAGAAGAGATTCAAAAACAAAAGCAAAGCGATTTAAAGTAGACAAAGAGAAAGGCGCATCAAAAAATTAAAAATGAATAAAAGTTGCCAAGGATACAATTCGAATAGGGATAAAGTCGAACGGCAAGAAGCCGATAGTTATAAAATTCGACAGGGTTCGAAATGTAATCGGAAAAGCAGCAGACAAAAGTACAAGAGAAATAAAAGCAGCATGGAAAAAGGAACAAAGAAAAACTCGATAGGTGCCAAAAACGCCAAGGAAGGAGCCCATACTGAAACATGATTCAAAGGCAACCGAGTCAAAAGGCGGTGGATGGGCGAGTCTTGCTTCAAAGGCGTAGCATAACCGTGCAATAAAAAACTTCGGAGAGTTACAAGCACTGTTTTCTGAACCGATTTTTCAAACATATCGCTCGACGCCCCTATATATTAAAGCGTACTCCTCTGCATGTGTGAAAGAACAGAGAAAAAAACAGGAAGCATGGACACGTATCGCATGGTATCGGAACAGATAATCGAGTACTGCATAAAAAACATGGCTTTACCGTTACATTACTATTCTACGAGCAGACTTGTGCCTGGTTCCCAGGATTTATTCTCGGGAACCGAACCCAAAAGAACCCAGGATCCAGTTCGGAATCAAATCAGCGTTTCACCAAAAGCCAAAACCAGCACTGTGTCGTGCTGAGAGAAGCAGGAGAATCGGGATCCAGCAAAAACCACACTTCGGCTTGGAATGTGCACAAGGATCCAGCAAAACCAATACCCGGCGTAGAATTATGCCGAGAGATCTAGCAAGTGATAAGATCCATCCCGGAACATGGCCAGGAATCAAGCAAGCACTCGGATGCAGGCAATAATTATTCCGAGGATCCAGCGAGGATTGAGATATAGCACAAAGCAAAAGGAATCCGCGTGAACCATGAACTTACCCGGAAGCATTGTTAACAACAATTGTGATTCGCACAGTGCACGTATATGTTGCTCTTTGCCCTTGTTCATATCACTGGTGAGTATGCCAGAATGGCATATGCGTGCGGGAAACATCCTGACTTGGTGTTTACGAATCAGCCAGTAAGAGAAAGGACCTTGGATATCGTGTTTTTTGAGCAAATCATTAGAACCAGAAACCAGGGTCAGGTATTTGTGAGGAAGCAATGGAAACCATGATCCAGGCCCTGGTTCTTGTGACAGAACTATGGGGGGCCAGAAACGATGGTCCGGTGTTTGCGAAGGGACCATTAGGAGCCAAAAAAATCATGTTTGTATCCCGGAAAAACCAGCTCGGACCACGAACCAGGGTGCAGTGTTTGTAAAACATCCAATGGGATTCAGGCATTAGGGGTTTATGAAAAAACAGCCGGAACCAGGATCCAAGATCTCCTCTTCAGGAGGGGAAGTGAAACCAGTAACCAACATTGGGAACCAGGCAGGTGTCGGTTCAGGACCGGGACTAACGAAAAGAGGATTGGTAACGGGCGCCGCCACCGTGCGCTACCTGCCCGTGGGCGCCTCTGTTGCTCGCAACCGTCCTGACCGATGACTAGAGAGAGCATTTTCAGGAGCGTGGGCACAGGCTAGCAGGGCGCTCATGGCGGATCAAGATCGGTCACCTGATAGCTTCAGTGCCCGTTGCGCATGGTTCGGTCGAAAAGTCCTGAGGGCTGGCGGCCGCCGGGAGCGTCTGCCGGGTGAGCGCGAGCGAACCCAGGTTAGAAGGCCCAGGGATGTGGGCTGGCGAACCCTGTTGGATCCGCGGACGCATCTAAGTGCGCCCGGGCGACATTCCCTGTCATGCTAGGCGGCATATCTCGGTGACGCTCCTGCCATAACTTTTAACTGCCTGCTTGTTTACTTTTATGCTAATCTGCTTTTCTGTAAGATGGCTTCTTACCCTTTGGATCGTTTTCCAGTTTCACTTTTGCCCTTTTTGACTAGATGCCTTTCTATTTTTTCGGTTCGAATTGAATTCTTTCCACTATTTACGTTTGACGTTTTTATTAGTCCTCTTTCCATTAGGCTATCTCCATTCGACTTTTTGTTCTGGAATCGCATTTCATACCATGCATGGCTGCTGTACATATATTACATTAGAAAGCAGCATATTGATAGGCTCACTGCTACCCTCAATTCTTAACTGGCTTCACCACCCAACTTAGTTCGCCTTCCCGTCTACAACAGCGGTAAGAGGCCTCTGATGCATTATCTGTGTTTCGAACACAGACGATCATCATTCAAACATCGGGCGTAATTTCTCGACAGCTTCCTGTTGTTGAATAGCTTGCTGACGTAGCGCCTGCTCCGACCGGCACCTAGATTTACGGCTGGTCTCAAATGAGTAACAAATCGGCCAAACCTTCCGCTGTCGTGCGAATGTTGCCGTTGGGCCATCCGTTCGAGCATTTGTCGAGCTTTCCTTTCGTGTAACTGGTCAGAGACAGCAGTCCGAGACAAAATGAACACGCGGCATTCAAAAACGAACATCGATGCAAATGTTTTGATCTTTTAAGACAAAGATCGTTGCCAGGACGACCTAGCGCCCATTTCATCACGCCTGCCGATCAAGACTCACGGCTCTAATCGCGACGACAGCGCCCTCTACAAAGTTTCAACATTCGCATTTGCACACCAGATGTCTGCACAAAAGTCCCCGTCAAAGACAGACCACGTGTGAGGCGACAGCCACGACGCTGACGAAATCTTTTAAGAGCATTGACACACTGACTCAGCGTTTCAGCGGTGTCAAGGGGTCACAGTGGTTACGCCAATTGTCCTGGAGGTCTGATGCATCTGATGATGTTGGTTTACATTCTCGCTACTTGGACCATGTGCTAACCAGCGACATAAGCCTGCTGGACCTATGGCTGCTGGAAGGGGATTGCGCTATTAGATGACATTAGAAAATTGTTTAAGTTCTGTCATAGAATGGTCGCAAGCAGGAGTATGGACGGTGAGAGGACCATAAACTCAGCTTTAGTGATAATTTGATATTAACCCTGTCGTAACGTTTGGAAATGATTTATTGATGATATTACAAGGCCACGAAGAACGCACAACTGACGTGCGGGGCACATTCGACAGGACAGCGCCGACGCGCTGTTCACAGTGACGTTATTAAAAAGGAATCATCAGCCTATCCGAACAAGCCCTAAGGACGAGCATTGTACACCGAGCCTCCAAGTCTCAAACGCTACATTTGTTAGTCCGCAGTGATGAGACAGGCAAACTGCGGCTGCATGCCTTGCGGCCCACCCTCCCACAGCCCTATCATCGGAGCGTGACGCGCGCGCGTTTACAGCTTCATCACGCCGCGCCACAGAGCGTAGCCCTGGCGTGCGGGCGCCACATGATCATGGTAAGCGCAGCCGGAAGAGCGGCCGGCCTGCAGAGTGGAGCGCAATGCCCGCGAATTGGCTGGTAATTGCCACCCACGCCCACGAACAAACGAGAATGCTCGTCGGCGCTCTGGCCAGCGGCACGCATGATAGTAAAAGCGGACGCATAAAACCGCAGACACTCAGGGCTGGGGTGACTCAATGCCATCCAACTGGCGGAACTCCGCCATATAAGCCGCATTCAGAAGCGCGCAGGGCTCTAAACCTAGCTGCATAACAGCGCGACGATGGCACAGGATTGGCGCTTGCCTGCAGCATGAACCACACCTGGCTCATTGCCATGGTGCATGGCCACGAAACTAGCTTGCCGGTTGGCTGCTACTCAAAACTGCTGCGACGTGAACAAAATTAAATCTCCATGTCCTTTTTCCATGTAGCATTCCTCACGGTTTATCGAAGAAGCCTGTCCCGAATTCCTGTTCTGCAGCCTGAGCTAACATTCCGGTCTTTGAACCTTCCATTCCATGATGTTCATCTCGTCTTGCTCCCATATGCCTTCCTTTACCCAGGCATCCTTTGTTTCTGTTCACCTTGTCTGAGTGCTCTGCCACTGGTCCGCTGCATGCGGCCGGCACTCCCCTTGGCGCCGCTCGCATTGCACACAGCCGCTTTTTGCGTCCCCCGATACTTCACTTGCTGCCGACCTGTTGTGTTCCAGTCCGAGGTACTGGAGGATAAGCCACTTCCCGTCTGGCCGTCGGCGGGTAACCAGTAAACCGCCGCCCGACCAGCCCAGCCGCTGTGATGCTCCCGACACACCCTGAGCTCCTGTCGTCACCTCTCTCAGATCTCCGACCGTCTGACCCATCCATCCAGGATTGTCACCACCCTCTCTCGGTTCCTCCGACCGTCTGACCATCCATCCAGGATTGTCACCACCATCTCTCAGTTCTCCGACCGTCTGACCCATCCATCCAGGAATTGTCACCACCCTCTCTCAGTTCTCCGACCGTGTGAATCATCCGTCCAGGATCGGTCACCACCCCATTTCGGCCACCCTCTTTTTCTGTGTGTCATTTCTCTGGCCTTCCTCAAAGCAAGGAGTTCGGGTAATCCATTAGATCATCTCTGTGGTTGATTTCGCCACAACGAATGAATGAATGAATGAATGAACGACAGCTGCCGGACGCCGGCACCATACGACACGTACGCGTTTCGTCGTCTTACTGACGACTGGGATGGTTGACCGGTGGCATTTTGAGGACGCGAAAATGTAGAGTTGCTTACCGTTTAGTAAAAGATGATGTATGGACGGGACAATGGCACAAAATGACAAATGAAAAAGTGTAAATGTAGACAATGAATCGGTGCAGACGGTGATGTGAGTCTAGCTGTGATTCTGGCTGCAGTTTCAACGACAACGTGATGTATTCGGTACCGTTTTTCAAAATGCCGCCCTTGCCAGCTTGCCCAGCGAATTCTGGCGCAACCGTGCGCCCACATAAACTCGTGCTGATCACATGAATTGACGACGGTATGTCGGCCGACACTTTGGGGAATTCGATTCACGTCTCCACGCACTCTGGCTGCTGAGATGCGGTATGCAACGTGAAAAACCAGACAAACTGACCAAATTCAGCTTGGCCGCTTCTGTACACATGACACGCGGCACGTGCCAACGCACGTCCGATTCCACGCGATGCCCCGTCGCCGAGAAGTGGCCCCAGTTTCGAACGGGTGCTTGTCGGCTCTCTCGTCGGTCACATTTTACGTCGCACGTGCAAAACCGATCTGCCTAAAACGGTTCATTCCGCCACCTGCCATCCAGGACCTCGGACGGCGGCGACTCACAATCTACCCGTGGAAAACTCCCCACTCGCGCAGCGCCCGCGCGTCGTGTCGAAGTTTCACTATTCAGTGACCCACCGTTCGGCCCGTGGACGACATTACGCAAAATGAGACAGGCATACAGACAGACAGACAGACGCACCCTACCAAATAATGTATAGATGACTCGCTACTATCTTTTCTACATGCATGAGAAAAAAACGCAAAACAGTTCGCAACGCCAATGTAAGTAAATAAAACATGTGGCTACTGAACGCATTGTGTTTGCAAACGGTTTCCGCTTGCTCCGCTGCACGAAGAGACAACATCGTGGTGTCAGGTAGTGCCCCACTGGTTACTTCACGTTGACTCGTATCTCAACAAAATGAAGTGGATCACAGCTGACGTTTGCAAACTTTTGACGCTCATTGGATTCCCTCAGACACATTGCCCGTACGACGGCGTTCCATCCAATTAGGATACGAATATATACCATCATTATGGTTTCCCTCTTGCATCGCTTCACAAGAATACGACATCGTTCACGAAGGCATGGAGCCGCCTTCAGCCACATAAAATTGATTATGACATTTTTTTTCGACGGTTTGCATTGCATAGCTTGTTCTCCAACATATGTCGAAAGTGTCTCCCACCAAAATGCCAAAACATGGTCCCCTGTCACACATTGACCGACAGTGGGGTGGCAGACGGACGTAAATTTCTTAGGTCGTCACGAAGGTTGACCCGTTGTGGCGTGCAAACTTCCCAGAAACCTGTACAACTGGTCAGTGCTAGGGGCATGCTGGAAAACACACACACATGGCACACATGGCGATGGCGCTTGCGAGGCCGCGTAACTGTGCGATGAAGTACAGTTCAGTTTCAGAGCGTGATGATACGCTATTAGTGCATCAAGCCAACTCCCCGACAGCTATCATGGTGCCCTGGCTCCCATCCGAGGCCGTTGTTAACAAATAAACTAACAACATTGGCTGTGACGCTTTCACATGATTGGTCATAGCTCGTCATCACAAGCTACCTGGAAAAATAAACCTGAAGAAACGGTTTTACATTATGTTTCTTCGATCGTATATTTTTGAGCTAGTTGTTTGTAGAAGTGGTGAAATGTATAACAAGTGGGAACATACCGTGACGACGATTCGTGTTACAATAACACTGGTAGCCGCTACATCTCCGGTTCCCTGATAAGGCACTGGGCTCAGGTCGTAGCCGGGAGGATAAATGCGTGTTGAACGGTTGAATCAGAGAGTTTTATGCTTCAGTTGTTACTGGTTTAATGAATCCGTTTTTTCCAAATGCATGTCGGTGGGCTGGTTTGGCTCTCGTCAGCCTCATGGCTGCCGTCAAGTTCCACAGCGTGGAGGTGGTGGGATTTCCCTGCCGGTTTCACGCCCAACCTGCTAGAAGAACGACAGGAAACAAACACTCACACATACACCCACCCACGCACCCCCACCCCACCACCCACACCCACCCACCCACACCCACACCCGCGCCCCCACACACACCCACCCCCACACGCGCCACACACAAACGCCACACACACACGCACACACATACACACACACACACACACACCCACACACACACACACACACACACACACACACACACACACACACACACACACACACACACACACACACACACACACACACACACACAACACACACACACACACACGTACACACACACCAGACAACGGACGGTATCGTCGCAGGTGATCTGCAACATTCATTTAAGTCATTTAAAGCAATGGTCTTCTGATGACGTGTAACAGTGGGTCAGCCGAGGCCAAACAACGTTTTACTGTCTCGACCTGAGCTGGCATATCCCCTCCTTGACATCTCTCTGGCTTAGATCACATCATGCCGTCATTTGGTACCATTTAAGGTCACCTAAAACCTTTCAATGACGTTCCATGGCTGTCATTCTGGATGCCCTTACACACAAGATATCGCGGTACGGCGATCATATCGCTGCACTGGCGAGGTCTACTGACATTATTAAGGACAGCTCTCAAGATGAGGTTAAGTGGTGTGACCTCGGCCTTGAAAGACTTGCACCAGCACCAGTGTTATTACCGAATCATTGGCTTAATATGACATTGACTTCTAGCGAATTTGCAGGGGTCACGCACACTAGTGACGGTACCATGGGATCACCATTGCAACTTTGGACTGCCGAGACAATAAGATGTGTACAGACAGCCAAGAAGTATCACGGAACTCTAGGTTTCCACAGTTGCTGCATCCGTTTAAACAGATGGTATAGGGCAGTGACCTGGTATATCATAGCATGCAACTGTCAGCAAGGTGCACCAAGGTTAAAACTAAAAAATCAAATCAAATCTGCCAGCGATCCTTGAATTAAGCCTTGCGTGACGCACCGTTCGGAAAATGCACCAATCTACGGAACGAAATGCACCACGTCCCCGGTCGTTACGTGCGCTGGCGATTTAGGTCCGCTTTTGAATGCAAAGGGAGAAGGCAGGAATTAAATGAAATCAGGCCAATGCCTGACCTCGTAGGCAACACCTTTTCAAAGGAGTCGTGCCGGGGGAGACGTTTTGTTCGAACTGAGGCATGGTCCTAAATGAATATATGTGACAAATAATCATGTGCACAGATGCAAATTCACAGTGCATAAATTGATGCACCACATGCGCTGTGCCGAACAGCAGTCCCAAAGTCTACAAGGTACAAACATCTCCAACGTCGCGCGGCCGCAGTAAAGCCGTGACTTCCCGACGGCACAAATGACAGCAGTCAACAAACACCCGAACGACAAAGGGATATCTTGGGCCCGAGCCAAGGACACGACGTCGGTATTCCGCTTGGTTTGGCGGTAGCGATGGCGGTCCGTGACCTCAGAGCACTAACTAATGACCCGTGGGCCGGGCTGCTCGCGTGCGATTTGTAGAGTGCAGCTGACTGACCTCAAAACAAAGGGTCATATTTTGTCGGCAGGCGCTTTTTGCCGCGCTTCGCGAGGACTTGCTGTGACAAACGTCGCCAGCTGGCTCAAGGTTACACAGTTAATACCGGATTAACCCCGAATAGCTCAGATGTGCGGCGAGCGTGGATGTGCCTTGCAGACTGGGGTTGTTGGGAGGGACATTATCATCTGCCGTGTCGAGGTACCTTCCGCAGGGGAAGTGAGGGCAATCATACACATTATCTCTGCCGTGTTGAGGCATCTTCCGCAGGAGGAAGTGAGGGCAATCATACACATTATCATCTACCGTGTCGGGTATCGTCCGCGGGGGAAGTAAGCGCAGTCATGCATCTTAAAGGGCATGTATCACATTTGAAGACATTGAAGCAAGCATCAGATATGGTGAAACAAGCTCACTTATAACTATTGGCACGCCTTTTAAGTGGAAAAGACTGCCCTAGACAGCACAATTCTCTGTCTAGTAAATATGCTCCTCAATGCGCATGGTTTGATAACGCCATCGTACCTTGCGCGACATTGATTGAGAGCCAATTGACGGTCGTTGTGTCTGTAGGGTCGCGCTCACGAATGCCAGATATGAACGCCTCGGCAATCATATTTTTCTTGGCCTTGATCGCCGCATGGCGTATGGAATGGCAGGAATTGAATGACGCTATCACGCTGTCATGAATGCCAAGGTAACTTTGAAATACTCTTCCCACCATACCTTTCCCCATTTTCGCGGGTGTGCGGCTCAGAAACTAGAGGGGCTCATGTCTGAATAATAGCAGAATTGCAAACAGCATCGAAAAGTCTTCAAAATGGCTATTTCAGTTCAAATCTTCGCAGAAATGTAGAACACGATCTTAAAGTAACCCAACATTACGGGCGCAATATGACATGCCAATTTTATCTTCATTCCAGTTGGTCTCGGCTTTCACGCGGTTTAAGGAATTAGTATTCCTGTTTACCCATTTGAGTAGATCATAACCCTATTTCTAATTGCTCCAATTATTTCCCAAGATTAGTAGACAAATCGCGATCCAATCACTCTCGAGACGGCTACCGTTTGATGCGTCTGACGACCGAGGAATGCCCCTCAGCCCGCTGATAGCCGAGGATACACCCCTGCGTCGCGTTCGGCTCACGTGCGCGGGAGGCCAGATCTCACGCCACGTCACGTCCCATCTGAACGGGTGCCGCGGCGGCGCCTCGGTCCACAGATGACGCGCCACCGGAGCTGAGCGCCAGCGAAGTCTCAGGGCCGTCAAGCGCCCCCAGTCACAGCGCCGAGTGTAACGGAAATGTGGCGTATCTGATGCTCCATTTATGAGGCTTGCGCTTGAGTTCGTGTGTGATGTTGGATTAAATACGACAGGCGGTTTGTTTTATGTTCTCAGGCCGCCTGAAGAAGGCCTCACCGACGGCACCAGATGACAGCAGAATCGGATCACTCCTGAAACTATGTGGTTGCTGAGGCAGAGCAATTAGGCAGGCAGGGGACCACCCGAAAACCTGGGGCATCCCCGCGTCTCACGTCCGAAAAAAACAAAGTGTTGTTTTGGCTTTACTTTCAATGCTCTCTTCACAGTGGGCATCAGCTTCATACTGTCTTGTTGAATGGCTAACTTCACATGGTCACTGTGCGTATTTACCGATTTACTTTTTTGAGTATGTGGTTGATCGACATGCAGAAGATAAAGCCTCTGCAATCGACTGCGATTAGCATTGTCTTTGTAAGTAAGACAGTGACAGCAGCCTTATTCCTCGGAGAAAAACCGGGAGAATGGAGATAAAGATTGGTTGATATTTCGTCAGCATACTTCATCGAAACAATGGCAGAAGAGCAGCAATAGCTTCTTCTATCGTTTCGATAAAGGCATGTTGCTGAAATATCAACCGATCTATATCTCAATTTTCCGGTTTTTTTCTCCGAGGAATAAGGCTATTAGTACTGCCTTATCTATGTGAATAATGTTCCTCGCAAATGCAATGAGCAGCCTAAGTGGTCTTTGTAAGTCATTGTAGAAGATAGTGGCACCGTAACGGGGAAAAAATTCAACCCCATAAACCCATATCATATGTGGCTTTACTTTTTAATCAATATGGCATCACACTTCCAAATGCTTTAGTGTGTACACTGCCGTGACTTAGTTGTCACGTGTGATGATATCAAGCTCATCGTCTTGATATATAACACCAAGCACGTTTATCTAAATTGATGTTGTTGTGGACGTAATGCTCTAAGTCTATCCCGGAATGCTACGGTAAGTGGCGCTTATTGGTGGGATATTAATGCAACCGTATTTCAAACGCCTATAGGTGACGGCTATGATGCATTCGTGCACGCGCTCATTGCCGATATCGTCTTACTCGAAATAAACCATGACGACATGACCCGAAGACTAATTTGCTTTGACCTCAGAACATGCAACGGTCTGAAATTTACCGTGTTCACACGGTGCCCAAAAATTGGTGGGCTGACTCTGACGACGACGAAACTGTTCATGGCATAAAACCGACAAACTTTAGGTGTGTAGGTGCTGAACCGGTCGCGTAACGGCCCTGTCCTCTGGGGCCTTCTGTGAGGCTCATCCCACAAATCAGGGAAGCTGTCAAACCTTATCAGTCGCACTGATCTAATTCCCCTCTCCTCGCCACCATCAAATAATAAGCAAGCCAAGAGGCCATCGATGCCCCGTCGCTCTTCATCACCGCATTAGGTTCGTTCTCAGACGTTTATGTCATTGATTCAGGCATGGAATGGGACCGGTTTTTGCTGAAGTTCCAGGGTCTTCGTAGCATTGGGGCGAACAAAATACGTGGACACTTCAGAGCCACCGAGACGAGCCGATGCCGGAGACACGCGTAGGTGACTCTGATACAAATACATTATCTGGAACATGTGGAGCTGGGACAATTCTTCAGTAGATGTATCCCGGTCATAAGACTGTCAAATCTTTCGGCCGTCATTCTAGACAATCATAGCTAGGCATCTGCCTGCTGTAATCATGCTTGGGGTATCTGCTTACCGCAGTTAACATGCTTGTGGCATTTCTTTGCTACAATTGTGCTACGTGTGGTATTTTGTGCCTATGTCTGAGCGATATGAAACATGCAAGTAAAGAAATCAAACCTATTGGAATTAAGTCTGTTAGATTGTAGGATTAATCTAAAAGTAACTCTTACTAATATTTACAAACATAGAAAACATCCTGCAGAGCGCCGCAGACTCACAGAGGTGCAAAAAAAAAATATTTCGCTGACACAATTCATGATGTAGGGATGGTGCACATAAAAATTATACCATACCATAAACCTATTAGGACAATGCCGCAATGCCAGGTTCACTGCCCGATTGTCTGAATCTCGATGAATTTTCTCTAAACCGTGTGCCCAGGGCCCGTAACCCTCACGTATGCACCCAGTGTCGACCCGCACCTCCCGAAGAGATTTGACCGAATCAAAGACGTGCGTCGACAAATTGCGCCGAAGACTTCGTCGAGAACATCCGTACCTCACACAACGGCAAAGAAACACCGTTGTCTTAACAGTGAATAGGTAGTCGGCACACAAATCAACCCTTCAGCGCGAGCCGTAGCTCTGGAGTAGCTTTGGCCACGGAGCTCTATATGCACCGGCCAAGTATGCTGCCGCGCTGAGGCATCATAAAAACGGTTATTAATTATTCCCGAGCTATGTAAATCAGCCCCGAAATAATCTGATGAAGATTTTGACACGCCATGTCACTACACGACAGGCAATCCTGCTCGCTATCATGACCCATCAACGTCATTAGGAGGCCGGCGGAAAAACTGGAGCGGTCGTCATAAAAAACACGTGACTCGCGCTGCTGCATGTCCGACCGCAGGCCGCCGGCACGGGGCGTTTCAACACAGTGGAGGTCCCCCGGGAATCCCAACCATTGCCAAGACTGTCCGTCTCCCGGCCTCAGTCATGTCGTGGCATCTTCGTCCGGCGGAAACGTGACGCAAGGCCACGCGACTAGTGGCGTCTGCTCGAGGCCGGATCTTGCTGGACGCTCGGGTCGCGGCACGGCCCGTACTTTTGCTGCGTCCTTGGGCGTGATGTCGTTGCAGGACATCTTGTGCGATGGATGGACCACGTGCTGCCGCAGCAGCGCCATGAGCATCGAGCTCGGCTGACTCCGTATCTGCCTACTCACACCGGGTTTTTTAAAAGAGGTTTTGCTCACGAGAAGCCGCTCAGCTGTTTGTTGGGTTCAGTGGTATCAACGCTCTCGGCAGACTAAGGCTTTGGAATTAAATTTGCTTTTCTTGGCAAACGCTATTGCCTCCTGAAGGAATTCGACGCCCACCCTGTTTTCATGGCATTCCCAACCCAGATCACTTAATCAAATGCTGCACCCCGAGAAACGAAGATATTTCTTTTGGGCGCACGTCTAAGTCACACCCAGGTCAACGTAATCCCCTCGGTTGGGCACCTCCCTTTATTGGTAAGATTTACGAGCCCCGCGTCTCTTTGTAAACGCAGGCGCCGTTTGGCCCCATCCACGGGCACAATGCGTACCGTACGGAAAGGCGCGGCACACGGGACGCGGAAGGCGCGCAGGGGCTAGCCAGGTGTGCTCAGTAGCCCACGTGAGGCCCCGGTCCCGTGATGACTCTCTCAGAAGCTAAGGCTGTCTCTGAGGCGGAATGCACGGGTGTGACGCCGGCAACGACCAGCACAGACCAACACGGAGAGGCGGCGGGCGGTCCGCCGCTGACTGTCGGCGCTGAGCTGCGCTGGGGGCGACAGACATGACCTCACTGCCCCGACCCCTCGAGCTGGCGCTCTCTCGCGCCGTCGGCCGCCCACCCACCGCCAAACCAAACCCTCCGCCCCAAAAAACCGCGCCGGCGGGGGCGGGCGGTGACGGAAGGCCACCGGAGCGGCGTCAGCGCGCCGCCAGATAGGCGGGCTCGGGAGCTGGCCACAGCCTGGACGGTGGCGTCCGATCGCGTGAGCGTCGTGACAGGGTGCAGCTTCACGGCACGTATTTGGAGGAGGTGCGGGCGGCATGTTAAATGGGGGGAACGTGCGAGGGCAGGACGGGAGGGGAAGAGGGGGGGGGGGGGTCGAAGAGCGCGGCTGGAAGCACCACACGGGGTAGAACTGTTTTGTTCCCAGACAGGAGAAAAGGGCAGTTCAGAAAATCGTGGCGTCACCAAAGAGCTGTTTAGGCTTATGGTAATTATGAACAGTGGGAACATGCATGCAATCAAGTGTCGAAAACTGTATACTCCAGTCGTTTGCGGAATTGTTAAACCTCAGGCCCGATAGACCGTCCCCCGCTGCTACGTCTCTCAACGTAGAGACACTGCAGCTCTCCACCGACGGGCCAGTTCACACAGTGGCTACATAGCTATCCGGAGTGGGATGCCATAGCGCGGCCGATGCCGCCTCCGGTCAGGCGGCGTGGACGGGATGGTGCCGACGAGACGCCACCTGCCCGGCACCGACCGGTACTGATGCAGAACCACCGCCCGGTGACCGGTACTGATGCAGAGCAACTGTTCCGCTGACTGGTACTGATGCAGAGTAACTGTACCGGTGATCGATGATGATGCAAAGCCGCTGTACCGGTGACCGGTGCAGATGCCGCGCTGCTGTACCGGTGACCGGTGCTGATGCAGAGTAACTGTGCCGGTGATCCGTGATGATGCAAAGGCGCTGTACCGGTGACCGGCGCCGATGCAGAGCAACTGTACCGGTGATCCGTGATGATGCAAAGGCGCTGTACCGGTGACCGATGCTGATGCAGAGCTTAGGTCCCGGTGACTCATGCTGGTGCAAAGCCGCTGTCCCGGTGACCGGTACTGATGCAGAACCACTGTCCCGGTGACCAGTGCTGATGGAAAGCCGCTGTCCACGTGACCGGTGCACATGCCGAGCTGCTGCACCGGTGACCGGTGCTGATGCAAAGCCGCTGTCCCGGTGACCGGTGCTGATGCAGAACCGCCGTACCGGTGACCGGTGCGGATGCACAGTCGCTGTACCGGTGACCGGTGCTGATGCCGAGTTGCTGTACCGGTGACCGGTGCGGTTGCAGAGCCGCTGTACCGGTAACCGGTGCTGATGCAGAACCGCTGTCCTGGTGACCGGTACTGATGCAAAGCCGCTGTCCCGGTAACTAGTGCTGATTCAAAGCCGCCATATCAGTGACCGGTACCGATGTAGAGCCGCTGTACCGGTGACCGGTGCTGATGCAGAGCCGCTGTAACGGTGACCGGTCACCACTGTGATCGCCAAGCTGGGAGTGTTTATAAACGAACCAGGTGTTCGGCACATCATTAAGTGCCAGTGATACTATCTGTCGCTTAATCTTTATTGAGATGTTTGGGCCACGTTACACAAGAAGAAAATGTGCCAGGCGGACGCGGTTATTCGCCATTCCACCAGCTACCTAACTGGATTTTACGTGTTAGCTTTACAAACACAAGCCGCCTCTACAATACAAGAACACTACCGGACAGAAAAAGACTTCGTCCCACTTTTCACTGGGTGTTTGGCTGCGCATCAGTGCTTGTGGCTGCCTTTTAGCGTGCCGGTCTGTCAACACCAGTTCAGCTCGCTCCGACGGGCTCCGGGCGACAGCAGGAATGCAAACAGGGCCGACCAATTCGGTCAAGTGCTTGGCGAACGACGGCTGGCTAGCAAATGGCTAAACTCACGCTGTAAGAGCGCATCGAATTATTTCAGAAACAACGCACGTCTCTCAGCTCTTCTACACAAAGTAAAAGAAGCGCAAAAGCGCAGGGAGCGCATAACACCACAATGCCCATTTGCGTGTTTTATTCCTCGAAGCTATATGACCTGTGCCGCGAGGCGGGCTCCGTTCTGACGTCAGGCGGGCGGATAACATCCACGCGCCACGAGCACTGACGCCGCACGGTAAAAAACGAACTCCTGTGCGCTGTAAATTGTCTTGTTTTGAAGATAAAGTTCCCAAGGCTGTGGACCACCATGGCACAATGCAATACACATCATTCACCGCTCCCGTGTCGCCGGAGGGACACGCAGGCCTCTCCGTTCACCGCGGGAACTGAAGCCTCCAGAGCGGTGGCGCCAGGACTGCGGCGGTTGATATTCATAAGGTCATGAGGTGTGACTTGGGAGCCGTGCCGTTGGTAAAGGTCACGGGGGTCATTAGACAAGGTCACGAGGATGACATTGAAGCCGCGTTGCTGGTAGAGGTCACGAGAGGTGACGTGGGAGCCGCGCCACTGCGTCGTTATACAGTGAACGGGGCACTAAAGGCCCTGCAGTTCATCCAGATCAGACTCGATGAAATTAGGGAGCGGAGAGGCCGATGAAGTCAGCTGAAGTGGCAGTGACGCGACGCGGCCGCCCCTGGACGCGTCGGCCTGCACAACATCGCAGAGCAGCTCTGTAATGCGGTCGCAATGTGTTGCCGCGGGAAGCGGTTTACCAGCGGACGGGCTGAAGGGTCAACTGTCAAGGCTTTTTACCAGTCTTCGTAACCCTATTTTCATGCGGTGGATTTCGTTGGAATTATATGCGGGGGTTGATTTGATACTCAGTGAGCTTTTAACATTTTCTGGGCCGATTTTGTGGTTCCAGGGATCAAACTAATTTGCGAGGTTGAACTTTTTGACGTATATATATATATATATATATATATATATATATATATATATATACATATTCTTATAGTCTTATACATTCTCATTTGGAGAAGTCAACGATAGCCCTAAACAAGCGTGCTAATGTATTCCGTCCTTAAACACTTTTGGCTCATGACAAAATATCTCAAACACGTTAACTTGTGGAAAACAAATTATCAGTTGTACACTAACAGCTATAACTGAATAGAAACGAAATGTCATACACATGCAAATCTATTCCAGTGCGGGCAGGGGAGAGGGAAATGTTTTCCTGAGCAGGGCTTATCAGTATATTCTGCTTACTTCGCCTGGACTTGGTTGAAATTACTGAACGCTTTAGGAAGTGCGATTGTTGTTAAAAACCAAACCGGCTTCAATATGTAAGTGGCAGACACAAGTATGCTCAGGAAGAAAACATTAAGCTCTTTACGTCAATGCTGCCCACGAGACAACGATGGAAAACCTCGTTCGTAAGACCAGAACAATTGCAAAACGGCCCGTTGCCTCGCTCATGGTGAATGTAGGGATGCTAAGCAATGGAGCCTTTTGATTAACAGTCCTTGTTTCCCGTCATAACACTTTGTGATAATGTAGCCATTAGCATTTTGTAATACTGTAGCCACATTAAATGTTAGCTAACACTCACGGTTTCCTAACATGACACTTTGCAATATTGTGGTTACATTAACTAATTATCATAATAGAATTCCACGCGCTTCCTGTTATGTTACCTGACTCCATTCCTGTTGCGTTTTATTAAACATACGCAAAATCTTGTTGGAATCATGGGCAGATATCGCAGCATAGAAACAATAATAACTGTACACCTTTGACATGACTCACTCGCCTGCCATCCATATTGACTAACCCGATCCTTACCGACACCTTTATACATTTCTGAAATCTCATCATCGTCAATATACATAATACCAACAATCAAAAAGAAGAATGCCATTTTCTTTTGTGTAATGGCTGAGGACAAAACAAATGTGGCTTACTGCCTTGCCATACAACCGCATGGCGTCATTTATTTGCAAGCGTCTTGTGATTTGTGTATATGGTACGTTTTCCGCCATGTTTTTTTATGTTGGAAACCTCCAGTCGCTCGTCTTTAACAATCCATGTTTTGTACTGACATGTCTGCCACCAATCGTTTCTGTAAGCGCCTCTGAAACTCAGGAAGCTCCCATTTGGCAGGTTATATGACGTTTTTAAGAAAATCAACAAGTTTTGGAATGCTGACCCCATCAATATGGAATGCAGCTACAAAACCACCCGTAAGGCAATATGAATCCACCTTCGCATGGAATAAGGTGGATGGAACATACTCATATGAAAATGGTAGGACCATTTTTACAAAGTTGGAGGGCGATTTCCTACTGGTGTTCCCCGACAAGTGTTAGTTACCCTTTCCTATCCGAAAAATTCCAACACAGCGGCTACCACTCTTTAAATGTGGACGTGGCGACAGACGGAATAAGCGTGGTGGAGGCAAACTATCGCATCAATGATGGGACAGCATGCGGAGAATCCTATGGCTTACTTTCACGCGTGCGCTGGCAGTTCATTTTACCACGGCATACTGCACCTATAAACAAGCTGCAGTGCTTATCCATGGTCACATGACCCAGCTAGAAAATGCCGAGCTGTCGAAGAGCGGGATAGCATTTATACTAGCTCGGACAGCTTATCCACCATTTCTCAAATTATATCTCTTGTCTTTGAGAATATGGCAATTTGGAGAATATCGCAATGTGGCAATAACTGCCATATTGATTCTACTTAATTTAAACTTTGCGGGTCCTCTGGGAGTGTTTACATGATATATTACACATATTTGTAGGCGTTAGGGATGTACTGAATTGTTCCTATGTACGTACACCTACACTGAGTGTACATTCACAAACGTGAAAACATGAGTTAGTAAGATCAAGCGTTATATACGAATCGGACGCTTTAAAGGGACCCACCAACCCTACGTAGATTACGAGCAAACGCTCGGAGCAATCAGGAGGGTAAATGACAGCTGTCGGTTCCACCGAACCCAAACAACAGCGATCTCTGTTTAGCTGGCGGTCGTCGGCGCCGGCCGTCCCTCCCCGGCCTTGACACTGATCCCGCCCCAACATCGGAGACTGACGGGGGATTACGCGATCGTCGGCAGCGTTTAACGGCCGTTCGGCGTCGACGACGCGACCGGCGGCTGTTTGGCTTGGCGTCGGCGGCGCCGCGCCGTGATCGGCCGTCGACGGAGCCGCATCCCCGGCGGCGTCTGACGCGGCCGGTCACGTCCCCGGCGGCGTCTGACACGGCCGGTCACGTCCCCGGCGGCGGTCACGTCCTCGGCGGCGTCTGACGCGGCCGGTCACGTCCCCGGCGGCGTCTGACGCGGCCGGTCACGTCCCCGGCGGCGTCTGACACGGCCGGTCACGTCCCCGGCGGTGGTCACGTCCTCGGCGGCGTCTGACGCGGCCGGTCACGTCCCCGGCGGCGTCTGACGCGGCCGGCTCCGTCGGCGGCGACGGCCCGCACGCGGCGGCGGTGTGTGGCGGCGAGGGCGGGTGGGTGGATGGCGGCAGAGGCGGTGACGAAGGCGCGGCAGAGGCAGAAGGGCAGGCGTGTGGGGGAGCTGCAGGCACAACGGTATGGTTTGCGATACGCAGGGACGGTGCCGAAGTCAGCATTTGGCGCAGGAAAGGACCAGATACAATCTGTGGAGCTCGTTCAGCCAAGGCACCCGCTTCTTCGCTGGAGATGCACTGCTTTTGGATTCGGGAGACCTTGATAAACTGAGAATTCCATTAAGACGTCTCGAGGGCTCGCTTTTATATTTTAGCAGTCGTACGTTTACATGACGGCGACATCACTTGCGCATTAAACAGCCAGAAGTAGGTGACGGGTTCTCTGGCCCCAGGGATCGTTACCACCTCAATAGGGAAATTGACCCAAAAGCCCCTCGGCTGCGCCGCTGGACAGACTGATGGCGGATATGAAGCACGGACACTGGGACTCGCAGGAAAGGGATGGTGGCAGGTACCGATGACGAAAGAAAGAATCCTGGCTAATCACGAAGACAAACATGGTCTGAGAACCATCCCGGCACTGTACTTTACGCCGAGCAGTGGTATCCGTATACAAATATGCCCCACTTTCAGGGGATGCGGCTTGTGTACAGACATGAGATGGACGAACAGTGAGTTATCGCCTCCGCTGATTAATTGTTAATTCCGCACCGACGCTTCGTCACCGTCTGGGGCGAGGGTGTGCCGGCGGGCTTGCAATGCTTGCAGAGATGAATACGCCATCTCATGCCCACCGATTATAAACAGATGATCTCAGCGGGATCCTCTGGAAAGGGTCGCTGGGAGCAGGACTCTTGGTCCCGCCCAGCAGTCTCCCTGCTCGGACAGCCGGCCCTCCGGCCCGCAGCACTGTCACCAACTGTTCCGCCACAAGAACCAACATGTCGACCGCAAACGACGCGGGAACAGGGTGCATAAACTGCACGTGCCTCACTCTGTGACATGATAACATAACGGATGCACCATGCTGGCGGGCCCATATCTGGGGCAAAGCGTTGCGAAAGATGTGCCGACTCGTTTTAAGTTACAAATTCTACGTCTTAAGCGGACCGCGCAGAACTCTTGCTATTGACCCACCACTTGACAACACGATGTTCTGGCCGAGACTCATTCATCACGATTTCTCATACTCAACATACGTCTTTGCATATTCAGCACAGCCAAAAATAGGATGTATTCAAGCTCCAGCGATCTGTGTGTGACATCATGCGTAACTTGACTTGTCCTGGGCTGAGCCCGCTAACACCTATTACAATACATTGAGCGCATTCACGTGACCTTGACCAATGACGTGACGTGAAGTAACGCGACCTTGACTATGGGCGTCGCCGGGCGGGGTAGGCCGCCACAAGGCGGCAAAACCGCATCCTCCAGCCCTGCGCACTAAGTTGAGTGCGGCGACCGCCGAGGCGCGCGCAGGTGAGCGCCTAGCTCGGACCACGAGCGACAGCCCCTTCCATGGCAAGAGGCCGCACATAGTTAGGAAGCGAGCTGGTTCACGTGGTCCATATTCACACCAACCGGCCACAGTTCTCATGTGAAGTGGTATGCGAAGCCGTCATTTCTCAGTTGGATTATGCTGCGTTAATCATGATGAAGGACTCGATGTGGAATAACATCATATTGGTTGGCTACTTTAGACAATAAGACTATAGGCTTCATTGACCGAATAGACCGCGGACCCAAGTGCCATGCATTCGGGATGAACTAATCGCGGCCACAGTCGCTGGCATCCGCACAAGCTCAAGAGCTTCGAGATAAATAGTGGAGCTCTCCAAACGGTCTAGTTACTCCTCAAGGCTTAACTCATCTTACGGGCCGAACTCTCCCACTACCAGCAAACAGGGTGACATGGCAGCCCGGTCCGGCCTTTTGGGGACATTTGGATGGCTAAACACCGAACCCTCCTGCGACCTGACCTGACCTCCGGTAGATGTCCCGGCCGCCAGCTCCGGGCGGAGTCAGTGCGCCACAACCTTAAACTGCGGCCTCCCCCGAGCTGCACCGCCACTCCCTCCTCCCCATCCTCCCCAGCCGTCTGCACAGCACACAGGAGCCCCCTACCCGGTGTGTGTGTGTGTGTGTGTGTTGACCCAGCCACCCGACTCGCCAAAGTACGCCATAAATGAGCGATCTGTCTATTTACCATCGGCGGCACGACCCCGTCAACACGTCACCCTCCTCCCCCCCCCCCCAAAGGGCACGCAGCCCGCCATCCCGTCACCAGCAGAGCACCAGCTTCCAGCCAAGCACGACCTGACATAGCAGGCAGACTGGACACAGACAAGCCCTTGCCACCAATTATGGCGGCAAGACGTGCACCTTCTCCCCGAACATCACACGTCTAGCCACCACCTGTTTGTGACGAAACCACCCCGGCGCGATAACTCCTGGATCATCGCGCAAGGACAGCTCCAATGGCACAAACAACCTCTGCGGTTGACGGACCCATAAAACTCCCCAGCTCCAGTGGATCGCAGCTCGACATTCCAAATAGCCGTGGCCGGCGGGCTCTCGGCGGGAGGCCGGCCAGACGGCGTGCACTACGTCACCTCCTGACGCCACGCCCCTGTGGCTCGTGCGGCTGCCATGACAAACAGGGCGGGCTATTGCCCAGGCCCGGCGACGGGGTCGGCCTTCCATCCATCACGATTGCCGTCCGGTGCTAAACACGGGTCGTGGTCGGCCGCCCGCCGCTGCTGTCATCGCGCGCTGCTGTCCCCGCGGCCGCAGCTCAGTGACGTCAGAGACCGCTGCCATGACCCGACAGACTGGCCCGGTGACCCGGCAGACAGGTCCGGTGACCCGTCAGACTAGTCCGATTACCCGGCAGGCTAGTCCGGTGATCAGGCATCCCACTCTGTGACCCAGCAGACTGGTCCGGTGATCCGACACGCTAGTCCGGTGACCCGACACACTAGTCCGGTAACCCGGCAGACAGGCCCGGTGGCCCGGCGGACTGGCCCGGTGACGTGGCAGCCTGATTCAATGACGTGACGGACTTGCAACAACGTGACAGACAGGTCTGGTAGCATGACATACTGGTCTAGTGACCCGACAGATTGGTCCGCTAGTCCGGTGACGTGTCAGACTGCTTTGGTGACATGACGTATCGATCCTGGGGCATGACAAACCGGTTCGATGACGTGACAACAACGGTCTGGTGACGTCACATAACGGCGCAGTGACGCGGACTAGTCCAGGGATGTGGCAGCCAGCGGTCCAAGCCGCTCGTTGTTCGGAGCGCCACTCCCACTCCGGGAACACAGCCGACACCAGCATCGTCATGAGACTGATTATGACGTCACGGTCACACTCGACCTCACGGTAAGGTTTTGGTGCTCTATGGATGAATTACTCCAAATCGGTAATTTTCATATCGGCAATAACAGTGATGTACTGCGTCATTCATGCAGTTTGTACTCACGTTGTCACCAGCGAATATTTTGATCAGTCTGTCACCAAACAAAACAAACCCATTTTGCATACGTGTTGCAATTTTGGTGCATTGCAATACGTCTTTTGCATACATGTCACAGCTCTATTATTGAGAGAGTTGGTAAGGAGTTTACTTAACGCACAATAAGACAATAGTTATAATAAGTTCGGATCACTCGGTATCATTCGCGGGAGAAATGAAAATCTTATCATGTTTGCGATGAGTGATATGATAAAAGATCCCCCACCGACTAAGACTTATTCACCCTCGTGTTACCTTTATCACCAAAGGGCTTACCTCTGCCTGAATGCGTCATATGTCGCAAAGACGGAAACGGCCTCGGGATCTTCACGCCTCATTAAATAAAGACATCATGTTAACATGCTCTTTCCGACCTGTGTTGGGCCAAACAACCCAGAACGACGCTCCCACCACTTTCTTGGACCGGATCAGCTGTTCGTCACGTGCCGAAGCACCCAGGCATATTCTTACCTGCTGCCCTTCACCCCTGCGGGCGGTCAGAAGAGGTGCGCAGGCTTTCCCCCTCGGGTCCAATACATCCGATCGGTGGTGGATCTGACCGAGACCCCCCCCCCCCCCGGCACATGGCACAGACTGCCGCCACGGTGACCGACATGCCGATCCTAGCCGACGCGGCCGGCGTCCAGCGCTCGACGTCCGCTGTTTGTCTATGTGCTGTGGCCGAGCCTTGCCCGCCGAGCGCGTGCCGCGCACGTGCGTACCCGGCACGTGCGTCGGTTCCGGTTCCGGCATGCACACAGAAACACCTGCAGCGCTCGGCTGTGCACACGTTTGCTCAGTGTGAGCGTGCACACAATGGCTGCGTGGTGCGGGGTGCGGTAGGTCGGCAGGGCCGCCCGGACGAGGCCCGGTCTCCGGCCGCTCGCGACGAGACGGGCGACCGGCCACTGAGTAGTGGTAAGCGGCGTGCGCGCCAGCCGCCCCGCCCGGCCGCTAATGACCACGTGGGCGTAGCAGGACCGGCTTACGACATGGCGACGATGTTTTAGGTAAATAAGGGCGTCGCGGGAGCTGGAAAATGACGGGAGATGTTTGGTGGAAGCGGCGGCGGAGTTTCGTAGAATACGATGAGGATGGGGAAGCGAGAAAATGCACTCGTAAAACACGCATTTTCTGGTCTTCGACATCTTACTGTGTGGTTCGGGATTTTCATTAGAGATCCGATACAAGCGTTAGTGAAATCAGGCCCCAAATAAATGCAAAGCCTCACTCAAAATGGAAGGAGAGAGACTAAGATGTGTGGGTAGATTGTCAAGATTCCTTTCAGTCTCCCAATCCCCAGTCCCAGGCAGCCTGAATCTGCGCGTGGCGCGACTCGGTCCTGTACTCACATGCCCTTCCGCAGCTCCAGGGTGGAGGCGGCTGCCACATCGGTGAGAAGGGCGGCGGCGCAGCATGTGAGCAGCACGGCGGCGGCGGTCACCGGCCCCATGGCGGCAGCCCGGTCCAGCGCGGCTCGGCGAGGCAGCGCCACTGGGCGCGGCGCGGCGCGGCTCACACGGGCGGGGGCGGCGGCGGCGGCGGCGCGCGCTCACCCCGTCTCACCACGAGGCCTGGGCCCGGCCCGGCTTCCGTCCGTCGGCCAGATTGCAGCCCAGGACAGGCGACGTCATGCGCTCCGCGACGTACCCCGTCTCCTTCCGGCCCTGCAAGATAAACACGGTTAAGTGGGTGGCCTCTGCCAGGCAGCGGAAACGCAGCTGGCGTACGGGCGGCGGAGTAACACCTCTGGTGCGCTGCACGCTTCATGGAAGGCTGGATAGCGTCACACCACGTGACAACAAGCGCGCGGGTGTCGCTATTGCAGGCAGGCGCGAAGGTTTATCCTAGGACGATGACGTTCAGTTCACATGTGTTCGCGGACCGCTCTGACAGTCTGGAGGGAGCCTGGGCTCCGCGGTAGCGGAGAGCCAGACACGAGCCCAGCGACCTCGTCTATCGAATGAGAATGAATAGGGCGGCAGGCAAAAAGGCAATAGACCGATAATTCAGCCGGTGTCAGAGAGTAATGGCGTCGGGGTTTTGGCGGCCGGCAGTGGAGAAAGAAAAGCGTACAAATATCATGCCATCCGTTACCTAATTATCTCGTCAACCAGTGCATATCAGTCTTCGTTTTTCTCAACACACCTTTGATTGATACGTCATTAAATGCTGAGAGAGCTGAGGCCATTAACAGCCTACTGAGCTATGGCCTGGGTTGTGATTTTGCTGTGTCGCAACTGGGTTGGAATTTCACCAACCCATAAATTGGCCATCGTCTGGTGGTGGGGCTCAAGTCCTAAAACGTCATCGGGATCTGCCGAGCCGGAGCCTAGCTAGCCGGAACGATTACGCTGACGCTCACTTTAAAGCTGTTTCTCGCCTCTTCTCCCCATTCAGAATTTTGGTCCCTGTATTTTTGTGCACTATGCGTGGAAGCTGCCAGGTGAAGCTTCTAGACGTCCTGCGCCGACCAGCTCCGAAAATGCTTGCGAGATGCAGGGTGAACAGGCGTGGTGAACGGCCACTACTGTGAACCCTGATCACCAGACGAGGATGAACTGATGTTTCAAGGATGGCAAATCCCTAACTGACCGTGGACGTGATCACTAGGGGTCGTCACCGGAAACAAGCTGAACTCGAATCATGCCTACCACGGGTGCTTGCAACGTGCTTGTCACACACATCGGCGGCTCACAAGCACGATACATTAGCACGGATTTTAGGCGTGGCGCATGGAACCCATTTCCTCGTTCTTACGAAATTGACGTAATCTCAGGGTCATGCTCACAGCTTGACAAGCATCCCGCCACACGATGATTGATCTACGTGTAAACTGTTAGCTTCATTAACTAAAAGAAACAGTACGTTGTTCAGTTCATCAGAGAGGAACATGATTCACGTAGATAAGCCAGTAGTAATAGCCTTATTCCTCGGAGAAAAACCAGGAGAATGGAGATATGGTTGGGCTGAGTCTATATCTCCATTCTCCTGGTTTTATCCGTGGAATAAGGCTATAACTACTGTGGTAAAAGAAAAGGTGATTACGAGTAGATATTTGTTCAAAATCTAAACCACATCACTACCCACGGACTATCATTAATGCTTAAAGCCCATGGAGATTCCCTGTGCACAAATGATCGTTTAACCCTAAATGACCCAGTTCCCACCGCGGTCAAACCGAGCCTTCCACGCAGGCACTCATTGCAGTATGGATTGACAGAACAACACTTGATTCCATTCTGTCACATCACGCAAAGACCGCCGTCGCCAGCCTCCCGCAGCCTTTCTGCGCCGGGGAGCGGGGACGGGCAGTCTTTCACCCGGAGCACCGCGAACGTGACGAGTCGTGTCTCCCCCGCCGCCTGCCGGGACGGCGGCGGGGCTCCTCGATGATGGACGTGACGGCGCGCTGTCCGACGGCGTGTGATACCAATCGTGACGGGCGCGTGATGCCAATCGTGACGGGCGCGTGATGCCAATCGTGACGGGCGCGTGATACCAATCGTGACGGGCGTGGCGGGCTGGGCGCGTGTCCGCCGGCCGCGGCCTGATCGGGCTGGCCGGCGCCAGCAGAGCCGTGGCATTCTCTGGAGTGTGCGGCGAAGGCCCGCGGCGGTGGACACCCGCCGCGGGCCTGTCCCGGACGCCGGAGATCGCCCCCCGCGCCTCGGCTGACAGACGCGGAGCCCACTCGCTGAGAGGGCTATCTGTGCGTCCGCTGATCGGCCGGCCGGGACGTGGGCGTCTGAGCCGGTCGACGGGCGAGTGTCGGGGGCGAGGCGGGTTAGAGCGAGTGTCGGCGGCGAGACGGTCTGGAGCGGGTGTCAGGGCGAGGCGGGCAGGAGCGAGTGTCGGGGCGAGGCGGGCTGGAGCGGGTGTCGGGGGCGAGGCGGGCCGGAGCGGGTGTCGGGGGCAAGGCGGGCTAGCATGAGTGTCGAGGGCGAGGCGGGCTGAAGCGAGACGGGCTGGAGCGAGTGTCGGGGGCGAGGCGGGCTGGAGCGGGTGTCAGGGCGAGGCGGGCAGGAGCGAGTGTCGGGGGCGAGACGGGCTGGAGCGGGTGTCGGGGGCGAGGCGGGCTGGAGCGGGTGTCGGGGGCGAGGCGGGCTGGAGCGGGTGTCGGGGGCAAGGCGGGCTAGCATGAGTGTCGAGGGCGAGGCGGGCTGAAGCGAGACGGGCTGGAGCGAGTGTCGGGGGCGAGGCGGGCTGGAACGGGTGTCGGGGGCAAGGCGGGCTAGCATGAGTGTCGAGGGCGAGGCGGGCTGAAGCGAGACGGGCTGGAGCGAGTGTCGGGGCGAGGCGGGCTGGAGCGGGTGTCGGGGGCGAGGCGGGCAGGAGCGAGTGTTGGGGGCGAGGCGGGCTGGAGCGGGTGTCGGGGGCGAGGCGGGCTGGAGCGGGTGTCGGGGGCAAGGCGGGCTAGCATGAGTGTCGAGGGCGAGGCGGGCTGAAGCGAGACGGGCTGGAGCGAGTGTCGGGGGCGAGGCGGGCTGGAACGAGTATCAGAGTCGAGGCGGGCTGGAGCGGGTGTCGCGGGCGAGGCAGGCTGGAGCGGTTGCCGCGGGCGAGGCGGGCTGGAGCGGGTGTCGGAGACGAGGGAGGCGGGAGCGAGTGTCAGGGGCGAGGCGGGCTGGAGCGAGTGTCAGGGGCGAGGCGGGCTGGAGCGGGCGTCAGGGACGAGACGGACTGGAGCGCGCTGCCCGGTCGGCCGCCAACCGCCCACTGACGGCCGGGTCACCGGCCCAGCCGCGGCCGACCGGCGGGTGTTGGGTGAGACGTGACCTAGCGTCCACTGACTGGCCGCGGGGTGACCTGTAGCGCCAGGCGGCGGACTGGCTGACACCGGGTAACCCGTGATGACCGTGCCGGCCTCCCCGATCAAGGGCCGAACCGCATGCTGCGCTCCTGGTGGTGGCAGCTGAGTCCTGCACACCTGGTGCGGGCCGACCAGCGAGAGCACGCCGACTGCCCTCTCTCTCTCTCTCTGTGACGCCCGTCTGTCTACACCGAGAGACTGCGGCACACGGCAGCGTCGGCAGGCGCTGCCGCCGAGGCCCGAGGCGTGGCCGGCCGGGAGCGGTGACGACTGGCCGGGCCGAGCCCTTCTGCCCCCTGCGTTGAGCTGGTACACGCTGCAGTATTCAGCGTTGCTGCCCGGCTGCAGCATCTCACAGATGATGACGCTTACCGCGCGGTGCATACCAGGCGGCTGTTACAAAAACTGTCACCGGGTTTTAACCGTTTATGGCTACTGGACGATGCAAAACAGTTTAACTGAACTAGACGATGAGCTACGCCTTTAACCTCGATAACTGGCATTGCCGACGTATCTCTGTTTAATGCCAAAAGGCGGGTCAAATTCGAACAATTCCTGTCCCGCAGGCACCGCCTGGTGCATCGTAGCGGAAAGGAACACCTGCACTGCGATTGGCCCGATGAAAGGCTTCCTTTGTATCCCTAACACCACGCCACTTACAGTGGAGGTTTCCCAGAAGAGCGGATCGTACCGCATGCTGTGCATTCAGCCTTGTCCATATCTCGATTTCCTAATGTGACCACCAGCAGTTTCCACGAGAATGAGCGTTCGCTTGCAAGACAGTCATCTGACGGAGCCCTATGCCGTAAAAACCGACAGCAGCCTGGACAGACCTCGCCGCGATGGAACCCAATCTGATCCTGTTTATCCAATCCGACGCCGGGGAATCGGCCCTTGAATGGCCCGCTGCTCATGCTGAGACGTCTGGATCGTCCCGAGCCTCAGGCTCCGCCGAAGGTGAAGGGTCCCTTCCGCGAGGGGTCACGTCTCGGTAGGACGGCCCACGGATCAGGCAAAAACCGCCGTGAGTGCCGACGTGTCATCGTGACGCCGCAGACAGACGTGGCTACGGATCCATCAGCGGCCCCACCCGCGGCCCGGCCGCGTGCGTTCCGCCGCGTCTGACGGGGCACGGGCGGGACGACGCCGCCCTGATGATGCTCATTTCGGAGGCGTACCGCAGCGTTTGGCGCGGCACGTGCGGGACGCCGCCGCCCTGATGATGCTCATTTCGGAGGCGTACCGCAGCGTTTGGCGCGGCACGTGCGGGACGCCGCCGCCCTGATGATGCTCATTTCGGAGACATGTCGGCGCCGGTCCTGGCGCGCCGGACACATCGAACGGCGCGTACCGGACGCCGCGGACGGAGGCACGGGCGGTAAAGAGCCGGTCAAAATAGGAAATTAACTCGCGGTGGGGGTCTGATCGCTTAGAGCTGTCCGGGGTAGACCAGGAACTCAAGCGGAGTCGGACAGCGGCGGTCATGGTATCGGAGAGACACGAGAACTTCATATCTTTTGCAGTGAGCTGATTGACATGTGACAAATGCATGGAAAAATGACATGGCACAAGTGTTTGAAACAGGCCGGAACTTCTAGACTGGATATCATTAAGTACGTATAATTAGTGTACTGGATGGCCCATAAGAATCCTTCTCCCCGGAAAGAGATGAAATGCGGCTCCAACGATCTCAGGCAAGACTAACATACAGACAAGATTGCATGATGGACGCGGCAAGACGTCTTTTAACAAATTTGGCCACCCTGAGTTTAAAACTGGAATTCTTGAAGCTGTTTAAAGGTATTGCGCAGGCGGCGTTATCATTTCATAAATAAAAGCATACAAGTGTAAATCAACCCAGTGTGTGATTGAATCTGTATGCGAATCAGCCAGGATACATGAATATATCATCTCAGCTCACGATGTACTATCGATTTCGCGTGTCTTTCTGTCGTGTTTCACTCGCGTAAGTATCACCGCGGACTTCCGCACACCGCTTTCGAGTGCATCTGCAAATTAATAGACCGATAACTTGTCACGTTTTTGATTGATTACGTGTGCTCTCGAACGCTAAGCAGCGTTCTTTTAGAAGGCAGACAAGGCTCTTTCAGGAGGCAGGCAATGTCCTTTAGGTTCAATGTTCTTTCAGGAGGCAGACAATGTCCTTTCAGGTTCAACGTTCTTTTAGGTTCAAGGCGCTTTTAGAAGACAGACGCAGTTTTTTCGTTATGGAGATACTTCAAGACAAAAACGGAGAGAAGAAACTTGACCCTTCTGCAGGGGGGTATTTATTGATGAGATAACTGGAGCGCCCTTCTCACTGAAGAACGCGACACGCAAAAGCAGGAAGAAAGGAAGTCAAGAAGGAAAGGTAAAAAAAAATCAGCAAAATGAGGGCG
Source organism: Pollicipes pollicipes (assembly GCF_011947565.3). Classification (NCBI taxonomy): domain Eukaryota; kingdom Metazoa; phylum Arthropoda; class Thecostraca; order Pollicipedomorpha; family Pollicipedidae; genus Pollicipes; species Pollicipes pollicipes. The sequence goes on along the minus strand of NW_023597034.1, from coordinate 25,798,908 downwards.
TGAAACAAAAACCGGCAACGCCACATCCGTTTATATCTAATATCTGCTTATCTGAGATATACCCATGACAGATGTTAGAATTCACTTTTACAAAGCATTCGTACGATGCTTTTTGGGAAAAATTGGTACATTGGTGCTAATCAACACTTTTTTGTCATTATTTGCCAAGCAATACTTTATAGCTTTAGGTGATTTTGAAATCATAGCAGGACAAACGTCTGTGCGTTGCGATTATGACGCCATTTTACAGTGTTGGATAATTTGATCATCGACTGCGAACTGGAAATACTATGCGTGCTTTAGGTCAAACAAAGCAGGTGTATGTTTTTTGCCCGCGTCCGGCGAGTCGATTTGTCACGCTGCCAGGTAGCCCAGGGACAAAACGATAAAACATGTCGCACCATTTTTTAAGTTGTATAGATAGCAAGAAACGGCAAACGTGGACGATTTTGACGCCCACCGTTGTGCACATACCCGCATGCATGTTTTTCGAAGCGCCGGATCCTACGTCCTTAATTTGTCGCATACACGCCCACAGGCGTAACGCCCTTTAACACACGCCCGGGTGGCCGGTTGAATACGACTCACTCGGATCGGGGGGGGGGGGGGGGGGGGTCTGGCCCCTGAGATCTTGAAGTAAGAGAACTAGAAACACCGAAGTTACAAAGTTAGTTCAATTGGAGGAGAACTCACTCTTGTCAAAATTTTGGGTTCCTAGGTCATGAAATTTGAGTAAAATAAGGTCAGGCACAGCCAAACTCCAGATTGACATCTAAATACTACCAGACCTCCTCACGGAACCGCCTCGAACCTATGTACCAGTTCTAAGCAAAAGACCACTAGTGTTCATCGCATTTCAGTGGCTTTGTTTTACTTTAAAAAGGCCAAGATGATCAAATGCCTATGAAATCGCTTCGATTTTTGAAGTTGAATAGGCGTCACGGATTATGCTAGGCGGCATGCTCCTAAAAATAAAAGGCTGATCTGGTTTGTGCTGCATCAGTGACCTTCTCTGACCTTCACGAAGTCCGAGGAAGGTGTCTGTTGCAGTTCTTCTTAAGAAATACGAAATGAACATCAGAAGCTTTCCCACAAAGCAAGCTTTCTAGTTGGTTGTGACCTCGGTCTGACCTGCATACCTGACCCAAGGTCGATGCAATTCGTTGTATTCCTAAATTCGATATTCTAATTATCAAGCAACTATCTCAGGGGTTATGGTTTTGTCTAACACTCCGTAGTCGCATCAGATTGAACGGTTCCCTAGGAAATGCCTTAGCTGACAACCACTACCTAAATTTGATCAGCCATGGGTCAGCGACATCGCAAGGTAAATCTAATTTATGCCAAAAGATTCGCTATTAAACCGCCTACAGCTATACGGAATCTGCAGCGGCTACGCCACGCCATTCGAAAATCATTCTTGAATAGTCTTTGCGCGGGAGTCAACTTGACCCCCAACCTGAGCGCGTGTTACTTGCCGTCTTTCCCCAAATTACCTTGCCTTTGTCATATGTAGAAGTTCATGAAAATATACAGCGGGCGCAAAATGGCCCCTGATTGACGCGACCGGGAACACCAAACATGACGTGAGATAAACCACATGGGTAAGTCGTGTTTTCGCAAACTGGGCTGAATAACCACTGATAAATAAATTAGCCAGGCATTCCCCAGCTATGCTCACGCAATACAGTTGTTCCCTTCCACCGCCACCCCTCATCTCACCCACGAGCAGGCCATGTGACCTGGACTCACCTGTATCACGACTCGCGCCACGTGAGCTGGCGCGCAGAGCGACCGGCGCCGGGCGTCCACCTCACTCGCACTTCCCGAACTCACTACCGGAGGAGGCGGTGGCGGCGGCGGCGGCGGCGGACCGGCACTCAGTCGGCCCGGCCGCCCGGCACGCAACCCCGGGCTGCACGCGCCGTCCCGTGCTCATTGTAGGAGGCTCAGAGCTCGAGGCAGCGTGGCCGGTAGGCTCCCCACCTGGGCCCACTCCTCAGGTTTTATCGACAGTTTTAAAGTCGTACATGGAATCGCAACCAGATCTGGTGTGCCTACAACTAATTAATTCCGCACAATGGGAGCGGCAAAACTGTATTCGTTCGGACTAGGCTAAGCCAGCAAGATGTGACGCAGTTAGTTCACAACTGCACAGATTTACGCATGCATCTAGCCACGCGGTACGGTACGGTACGGTACACCACGCTCTAAACTCCAAATTAATGCAGCTGTCTGCGCTTGCATTGATGCAGTGACATTTTTTATTTGAGGATGCCTAGGGTAACCAAACAACAGGTGGTAACCACGTTATTGGCAAATTCACGTCTTCTCCCATTTTCCATCCTGTCCTCTCCATTCACATTTTGCAAGTTTTCGTAGTTGGTCATTAAAGAGAATGTTCCACATTTGAAGATATTGGAGTAAGCACCAGACAAGATGAAGTAAGCTCGCCTATAAATATCGGTATAATTTTTATCGGAAAAGATTGGTCTTCACAGCACAAGTTCTCTATCTATTAAAAAGATTCCTTATTACGTCATTGTTTGATTGCATCATGACACGTTTGTATGAAGTCAGAGGTGCTTGCAGACCTGCCGTGCGAAATTGCCACCCTGGCACTCACTTGTAGTGCTTCAACTCGCCGAGAGATGACAGGTGTGGCGGTGGGCGTGTTTGCTGAAGCAAATATCGTTATGGGCTCGTATTTTGATCCTTTCTCGTCATGTTCTAACGTATTTGTCCACGGGCTTAGGCTCTTTACTTGTATTAACATACTTGGCTATTGCGCTATTCTTAAGTCATTCGATTACAAGTAAAATTTCCGTGGTAAGTAGTATCCATGTCCAAATTATTACCTCGTGTAGCACAAAATATAATTCGTGTTTGAAACTTACACTGTCTACACAACAGAGATTGAGAGCTGTTCGAAGACCGCAATATTTGAAAACCATGCCAACAAATGTCAAAAAGGAACGACTGGGCGATTATTTTCTTCTTAGCCCTGAACGCTGCGTGGTCAGTGGTGTGGTAGAATTTCAATGACGTGATTATGACGGTATTCATGACTGAATGACCTTGGAATGGTATACACGAATTAGCGCGCGCGAAAAAGTCTGCACGAAATAGTCTGCTCATCTTCGCGGGTGAGTAGCTCAGAAACTAGGGGGTTCTAGTGTTTAAAAAGGTGGGCGCGTGCACTGCAGCGAAGTAAACTGCATCTTCAAGATGACTTTTTCAGTTCAAAACCCCACACAAGTGTGGAACACTCCCTTTAATACCTTCAGTCTCGAACACATTTAATGTTTATATCTCCGGTTATGCCAACGTAGCTTATCTTGCGGGATTCGTGGCCACTTTCATACCATACTTTCCTAATCTAACACCACCTTACCCGTCATTGTATCACAGCGTATCGCGACTAGCCATAACTCCAATTAGACCGCGAATTAAAAGAAAGAAGCTTACAGCCGCTTTTATGATACAGAAGACTGAAAGCCTTAGTAATGTGGCCAAGGCTCCAACTATACAGCACGACGTCGTGTCCATATTATTTCCGATCCTTGAAAACTATTTCGATTTTACACAACAGTGGGTGCCAGCATTGCTTCATAATCAATCCAAAGCAATATCATGGTATATCTCAGTAATCATAGCACAGTGATCACAGTAATCCGTAGTAATGGGATAAATCTGAAAACTTCTAAAACACTGGCCATACGATCGACATATTCGTACTTGCATTGTTAAATATGTGGTTTTTACGCCCAGATTTTTGGCATGAGCATAACGTCATAGCCAACGTACTCCATTACATACCAACTTTCATGCCAATAAATTAATTCTCTTTTAATGAACTCTTTTCACTCATGCGGCGATTAGAACCACAGCATTTTGCGTAAATAATTGAATTTTGCCATAAATTTATTGACATCCCCCTATTTCAATGCCATAATTAAAAAAAGCCATAATTTGGGTCGGGTAGCGTGATAACATGCACTTCATTAGGTCAACTTCAGAGAGTCTGCCCATCAGCTGATTCACGGACTTGTCTTTTAGGGCAGCCATTTACCTATCCGCATACACATGCTGACACGATACTTTTACCTTTATGGACACTTTTTAAAGTGATAGAGAGCAAGATAGATTCCACAAGTCGGTTTCCTGTGGGTTAACGAGACTTTCAGGAATATTGAGTTCACGTGATAGGAAAAATGTGAGTCCGGTATGTGGACTGACTTCGATTGCCTGAGCTCACGTTAAAGAATCCTGGCCGTGAAGCTGTGTGTCGAATGCCGTATGGCAATGATGGCGTCACTTATGCGTGCCATATGCGCATGGGGTCCATGCCATAGCCCATACCTTTGCAGAAGTATTGCGCGCAGAGAGCAAACGCTTGCTAGAAAACAGATATCACACAAATCAGGCAAAGATACCGCAGCTTTCTGCGCGCGTAACGAAAAAAAAGTTTGCCCGAGGTGACAAATCTCTTAGTGCGAGCTTGTGCTTTTAAGGTTTGTGCAAGCTTATCATGACACGTTTGCTGTAGCATGTGCTGGAGATTGCATAAATTTGTGACAGGCGGTGAGGTCGGGTCTGGCGAGGCAAGTGCAGGTCGCTACAGCGGCGCCTCCCGTGCCTACATTGGATCGCTCAGTGTCCCCATGTGTTTATGAGATCTGTGGATCTACAGTAAGCCCGCCTCCACAGTATGCCCCATCTCCACTCACCCAAGTCTCGCCCTGCACCGACACATTTCAACGCGTTCTGCATGCCCAGTGCTGCCCTGCACACCACCGCCCTCCGTGGCTCTCTGTGTCCCGTGTGTCTAGTGCCCTGCGTGTCCGTAATATGTCTCCTCATTGCTCTCAGTGTCCCGTATGTGCACTGCCATAGATGTCCGCTGCTCTTCGCTGCTCTCCATGTCCCGAATATCCACTGTCCCGCGTATCCACCGCACTCCGTGGCGCTCCGTGCCCTGTCGGTCCCCTGCCCCACATGTCCACTGCTCCGCGTAGTTCTCTGTGCCCCATGTATCCACTACCCAGCATATCCACTGTTCCCCACAGCTCTCCGTGTCCAGCAGGTCCTGTGCCACTGTGCCCGTCCATGACAGGCAGGTGCGGTCGCGCGACCCCCTCCCCCTGGCCTGTTCGTCAGGTGTTCCGGTATTTCTCCGGTAACCCTGCACGCGGCGGCGGGCCGCCGGTGACGCTCGGGCGCGTGCTCCGGACGACAGAGGAGCGGCGGCCGCGAGTAAATCTGGCCCGCCTCACGCTCCCTCGGAACGTGACGCGGGCCGGTGACGCCGTCACGGCGACGACCCCGGCTGGCCAGCGACGCTGCTCCGTCTCATGTCGACACTGCTGAGTCCCGACATCGCACCGGCGTGGAGGGGCGTCCCACACTGCCAGAGGGTCTCAGAACCGGACGGCGTCGTGTTTCAGCACGGCTAACTCGTTACGAGGGAATGCGCTGCTTCACAAGCTACCGATCTATATTGGCGGTGACTTGAAGAAGCGAATAACCCTATAGCATGATGCATCTGCATTCTCCGGTCAGAAGCACACTTTAAAGCGCGAAAAACGTCAGTCAGAACACAGGTACGCAACCAGAGCAGGCGCGCAGCCAGAGCCTTGGCAGGGGGGGGGGGGGGCGACACCGATTGACAAAAGACCCTATGATAACGAAAGGTCCACCCAATAACATCGGATGTGGCCGAGGAGTGTGTTTTTCTTTGATTTTGTTTTCATTTGTACCCTCTGTAACGGGAACAGAGGCCAGAAGCTACCGTGAGGTAAATTCTGCCTGAATTTTATGTTCAATAAACATCAGAAATATGCGTTAATGACTGCATAAAATAAAGCACCGGCGGTCTTCATTTCGTGACTCCTTTCAACCGATAGCACTTAGAAGCTTTGTCAGAATCTCTGTCTGGGCCGTGTTGAGATATTAAGAACCCCGCGGATGTATGTCAAAATAGGTCAACAACTTGTATCAACATGACCAGAACATGCTTGTCTGAAATGTTCAACATTCAACCAGAATTGACAAGTGATAAAAATTATGTAACATGTTATGTTGTCATGTTTTATAGAACCGGCAGCGCCAGCCCGGCGGCCAATATTAAGCCCCAGCCAACGTGTGAACGAAAATGATGAAGCACTTGAAGGAAATGTCGTTTAAGCTTTAGGACATCAAATGTTACTTTTAGAAGGTATTCTGGACGCGTATTTTACTTGTGTGATTTCTATATGGATAATTGAAAGGACTGGCCTTTACAGAGCCGATAAGTAATGAAGGAATTTGATGGTGGAATTGGAAGATTAAGGGAAGGGCCTCTATTTTTTTTGTGCTGCTGTAACTGTTAATTTGTCCCAAGAACATTCTCAACCTTTCCAAAACGGTACGCCCTGTGTCATCTTTGAACGGTACGAATAAACCAGTGTCGACCTGGGGTAAAAAGCTGACTTTCCCTGTGGTTATATGGTTTTTCGAGCACGGCTCAGAACAAACGTATGCGGCAACACCAAATTTGGAAAACTTGTTTATCCATCAATTTGGCATCCTTTGTGCGAAGTTGAAATTTTGATCTACCATGGTCAGCCACCAAGGTCAGGTCAAAGGGTCAACCCCTAAAATACTTTAAATGCACACAACCTTTTGTGGGCTATTTGCAGTGGCTCAAATCTTCTATAGTAAGAACACATAAGAGTAGCTTAAGTTTGCATCTTTCATATCTTTAGAAAGCAGTTCTTGCCAGTGACCTGAAGCAAGGTAAATTTCGGCTATTTTTCGTAAATTAAGTAATTTTGTAGGCATTTTTGTGTAGTTTGTGGTGATTCCACTTGCAATCGCTCATGCAGCAGGGCTACAGGGGGCGCAGAAGAACTTATTGCTAAATTTGTGAAGAATATGACGCACGACTTGGTTGTTTCTCAGCGGGTCTATTCCAGCTGTTCTTATCGTCGCAAAGGAAAGAAGATGCGGCAGATCTAATCAGTAGGACGATGCCAAGAGCTGCCGCGGCTGGCCAAGTTCAGAATATTATTTAGTCCGAAAGCCCCGGAAAGACTTTTGTCACGTGTTCCCGGCTGCTGCCCGGGCAAACCAGTAACCGTTGGCAGTCATGTGTCTGTTACGCACACCTCATTGACCATATTCGCCAGTGGCATAGTCATGTTTCAGACGTCATCCCGCGGTTTCTTGTCTTTGTCTTTTTGGTGTTTCAGTCATTTCGATTGCCCTTGAGAGGCTAGAACTGAGAGCGCCACCTTACGAGCTATTGGTGCGAACTGATTCTAATCTATTCTTTTGGTCGACTGAATATTTTGATTTGTTGCTTTATTTAGAACTTAAAAACCTGGGACGTACAACCGAGCTCGAGCCAAAATCATCCACGATCACATGGTTCTGACTGACTTGATTGGCTTTGTTTCAGTTCATCTGACGTCACATTGGTTCGGTTTGGTTTCCCTCAAAGTTAAGGGGGGAGGGGGGGGGGGGTCTGAAACCCCGCCGAGAATAAGAAATTACACCCAAGGTTGCAGTTGTACATCAAGCTGTTCTGAAGGATGGCCATGACGTCTCGTCCCGACCCCTAGTGGTCGGATCAGAAATCGCAGCTTGTGCAGAGGGCGTAGCCGGCAGAAGTGTGCCTGGAATGCGGCAGGCAATCTTCGACAGTGTACGGTTGGGATAGGACCACTGTATGGCATGCACAACGAATGCCCGGGTCCTGGGTCCCAAACACCCTCGGGAATACCGCATGGATTGTACGCCTCAAGATGACTGAACGGCTGCTGCGTCCTAATCTGCTTGCTCCTCGACCGTGAATATTGAAGAACCGTGGCGATATTACAGCTAGCCTGAGCTAGAGCGTCTTTCTTGAGAATCGGTCCATATTTTTATGTCTTGAACATGGTCCCGGCTCTACCGGCATTGTCAATTAAGAGCCAAGGACGATTTTACATTTCAATCGAAGAGTAGGGATCTAGAACCCAGGATACTTTTTCGCATATCTCGTCAGTCAGCGAATAGCATCAGGCCCCTGACTGAGCGAGGTGATCTACAACGCAGTTTTACAAGCATTCCTTGATGCTCACTGTACAATTAGTTTCATGGGCTGACGGATCACGCAATGTCATCATCACTACGGCCCCCAGAACATTCAAGGGCAGGTTTGCTTATTGTCACGCATGACAGAGGTCACCCAGCCGCGTAGACAGACCTCTTGCGAAGGCGATGGACAAGAGCCGCGGGCTATAGAACGGCGTTGTTTTGTTGTTCATTGGTGTTTTCGGGCGCGTCGACTGCAGTGGTCATTTTGCGCCCATAACGATGCTTTTACTTAATTAGTACAGTGTGAAAATGGCTTGAAAATCAATATCTTTTAAGAACGAAAAGGGCCGTTTGGAATCAAGAAAGGAGGAACTGTCACCGAACACATCGTTAATCGTCAGGGGCGAAGCCTGCGGACCAAAGTGACGTCGTCGTTCTCCGATGAGGCATGGACATGATACAATGACATGATGGACAGTGAGGACGGCACCACACCGCTGGCATAGGGGTCTGTCGGCTCCATGCAACAGATGGCCATGGGTAGCACACGTATGCCCAATGCATAACCTGCATAAAACCACTTCTTCCCACCGCACACTGCGAGAGCATGACGACTACAAGCCTAACTCGGTTTTTATCGCCCTGAGCTTATTGCCACCCACCTGGTCCCAACAACGCTGCACCTTGTTTCTCAGGAGGGTCTTGACTGCCGGGTAGAAATCTCTGGCAGGGATAGGCAAAAACCGGGTATATGGTGCCACCGCTGCTCGCTTAGCAGCGGCATCAGCCAGCTCGTTGCCCACGACACCGACGTGACTGGGGATCCAGCACAAGGCAACTCTCTTTGCAGCCCGATTCAACTGTGTCAGGCGTGATAAAATGTCATGTATAAGGAGACATGATGGATAAAAAGACTTCAGTGCAGAGAGACTGCTCAGCGAATCTGTAAAAATGGCGTTTGAAGATTCTTCACCCACTTCTATGAAACATATCGCCTTGGTGATTGCAATTAATTCCGCTGTGAAAACTGACGAGTGGGGCGGTCACGAAAACAATCCAGCGACGGAAACCCTGACGAAAGCACAAACCACGCCATCCGAAGTTTTGGATCCATCAGTGTATGTCAGGGTGTATCCTTTATAACACGCCAGAAGCTCAAGCGCCCTGGATCTCATTAGGTGTGGTGACGTCTTTTTTCCTAATTTCCGTAAGCGAGGTGTCAATGAAGGGTGTGGTCACTTGCCAAGGAGGAGAAGCCAGGTGGCTTACTTGCTTTACACCTCGAAGGGGAATTCCGCTCTCGAGCAATAAGGCTCCCATTCGGAAACCAAAAGTTCAAGCGTGCTGCTGCGGCCCATGACGAAGGGAACTTACGGCAAAACGCGAAAATATTGCAGAATATGTCGGGTGAAGTGGGAACTGCCGCAGCTTCAAGGCATAACGTATGCCAAGCATTTTCCTCCTCGTCGAAAGTGGTGGCCCATGTGCCTCCGTTAAAAGGCTGACGGAAGGTGATGTGTGGAACGCCCCAGTAGCAATACGAATGGCAGTATGGTGGACGGTATCAAGAACACGCTTGCTGGATTCAGACGCGCCATCATAAACAAAACATGCATAATCAAGTTTGGAGCGGACGAGGGAACGATATAAAAGCATAAGCGTGCTTCTGTCTGCCCCATATGATGTGCGAGACACACACTTTAGTATGTTGAGAGATTTAAAGCATCAATCGCGTATCATTTTAAGATGAGCGTTATATGTAAGGCGGCGGTCAAAGTGTATTCCAAGGTACCTGGCCACGGCCTTATTTGGAAAAGAGCGACCATATAGACGGATGCTTAGATCATCGCATCGCTGGCGACGACAAAAATGCATCGCAACGGTCTTGTCGCCTGAAAAACGAAACCCGTTCATGTCACCCCCATCTTTCAACGCGGTCCACAGCCAGTTGCAGACGTCGCTCCATCGCTGGTGCCCTCGCTGCACTGGCCAAATAGTAAAATCGTCAACAAAAAGGGCACGTCCGACCGACTGCGGGAGCACATCACAAATATAATTTATCATAACTGCGAACAGTGCTACACTTAACACACCGCCCTGGGGCACGCCGTTTATTTGTTCGTACCTATCGGAGAGGACGTTGCCGACCCGAACACGGAAATAGCGTTTGGATAAAAACCTTTGGAGAAAAGTATCCATATGGCCACGTATACCATATTTAAAAAGCTTTTGAAGAATACCATGGCGCCATGTGGTGTCATAGGCGGCTTCAATGTCAAAGAACACTGTCCCCATATGCGCTTTTTCTTGAAAAGACTTACAAACCGTAGCGTCCAGAGCTAAAATGTGGTCCACCGTACTACGGTTTTCCTAAACCCGCACTGCGAGCTACTAAAAATATCGTTGTTCTATAAAAACCAAGTGAGTCGCACGTTTACCATCTTTTCCATGAGCTTGGACAGTGATGACGTCAGTGAAATGGGTCGGTAATAAAGAGGGTCCATCCCATTATTTTCCGATTTTAGGATAGGCACCACAACAGCTTCCTGCCAGGCCGGAGGGAACTCACCCTTTGACCACACCCTGCTGAAGGCCGCCAATAGCACACGACGTGCACACGGTGGCAGATGTCGGAGCATCTCATTGTGGATGTCATCAGGACCTTCCGATACACTGCGAAGTTTTGCAATTGCCGACTCCAACTCCACCAAAGTGAAAGGCTCATTGTACGCCTGTGGTTGCCTTGTGAAAAAGTTCGCCACGATATTTTTCGGATTGTGCTCTTTGCTGTAAAAACCGTGGGCTCCTGTTTACACCTTCGCGACGGTGGGAGAGTGCTCGGGCGATCTCGTTAGCCACATCCAACGGACGAGTCACCACCTGGCCGTTAACATGTAGCACAGGAACTGGCACGGATGAAAACTGCCCAGATGCGTTTGATCCGAGCCCGAACCTGCGAAGTGGGCGTGGATCGGTTGAGCGTGCTTACGTACACACGCCAGGATTCACGTTTTGCTTCTTTTATCGTGCGACGGACAAAAGCTCTCGCCTTCTTAAAAGCTACTAAATTCTCCAGGCTACTTCTGGCGTCAAAAGCTCGGAAAGCACGTCTGCGAGCGCGAATTGCGTCACGACACTTCTCTGTCCACCACGGCGCAGGAGTACGACGGGGAAATCCAGAAGTGCGCGGGATGTAATCGCTAGCGCAATCTAGAAGTCGGTGAGTAAAATCCTCCATAGAGGGTGCCGCCCTTTCACCTCCGGTTTGACACAATGTCTGCAGTCGAGCCTCAAACTCACTCCAGTCAGCCATTTTTAAATTCCAAAGTCGTGGCCTTACACCCAACGTTCCTCTTATCTGGAATCGAAGCCACACTGGGAAGTGATCATTGCCCATTGGATCATCTGCCACAGACCACTCGAGGCTCTCCACCAGCTCGGGACTAGAAAGACTCAAGTCAAGCGCGGAAGTCTGAACAGACGGAGGTGTAAAATGAGTACGAGTCCCTGTGCTTAAAATACACAGTGACGAGTCACGGATAAAATGTTGACAAATCCTTCCACGGGTGTTTGTGCTATCACAGCCCCACGCAGTGTGATGAGCGTTAAAGTCGCCTAAAAGAAGACATGGTGAAGGCAACTCATGCACTAAACTTCTCATCTCTTCCAACGGAAAAGCGACGCCAGGTGGAAGACATAAGGAACACACCGTGATGTAACGGTGATTAAAATGTAGGCGTGCGGCTACAGCCTGTAGCGTAGACTGCAGGTTAAACCTCCCGACTGGCACCCTGTGGTGGACTGCAAGGATACCGCCATGTGCGATACCGTCGGTTAACACATCATTGCGAAACAGGGCGTATCCCTTCAGCGTGCACTGGTGACTAGAAGCCAGCTTGGTCCTATAGAATGGCGTGAAACGAAACACCTAAATTCGCATCCGTCCGATAACGTTAGCCGCCACAGGGCGTGCGATAATGAGCATGTTTTGGCAGTCAACTGGAAGTCACTTTTCGTACCTGCTGAAGGAGCTAGATATGCTTAGGCGAAACCCGAGCAGCTGAAAACACGCCGCGCAGCTCGAGCAACGATACAGTTAGCATTAAAAGTTTGGAGTTGTCATGCTGACAGTGTGTAAATCGCACATTATCACTGTGCATTCTTATTGCTCGTTCGAAACTGAACACAGCAACGTCGCCTGGCAACCAGTTTCAACCGAACGTTTTTAGGCAATAAGACAATGCACGCTTATAAATAGTCTTTTATTTACAGTAATGAACACTTCTTCCCGTTAGCAAATTGCTTTCTCTTATACTCGGTGCGGGTCAACGAAATCTCTCGGCTTGGCCGCTTGTGTCTCAGGCAGCCTTTAGCTCAGTGCCGTACGTTGGGTGTTAGAACATGAGAGGCTGAACAGCTAGGATGTTAGGGATGTAGATGCAGTGTTTGTGATGCCGAGCGTTCGCGTAAGTAATATTATAACTGTTAACTCGGCACGGGTAATCTTTACCTTCCCGCTTATCCGTCTGTTTTCGGGGTCGCTTAGCATGGCACCGTTGACCGAGAGTAGAAATGCTGGAATGATTGATTATTTTTATACTTTAAGCATCAGTCTATGTACAAATTTAGAGCATTTTGTGAACTTACATGAAATTTTTTTGCTTGCCATTTTTTACCTGTGACGATCGGCATACCTTGAAACGTCGAGTTTTGAAAACGCATCCAACGCTTGCTTCATAACGTGATTTCATTTTCACAAGGTTGTTTAACCAGCAACTCCTCGTATACTGAAGGTCAATCATCATCAGCATATAAACTCCAAACTGATAATGCCGAAAGCCAACTCAGGGTCTCTCTTAGCCATATCAACTCGACACTGAATAACATTAGCTTTCCTCGCAGCAGAACGCGGATTCATGCGGGAAGGACTTTTTCCACCTGTGAAGCGCGTGGCCAGCGTTAGGCGGGCAGTGGAAACCATTGCCCGCGACTCATTAACACAAATATTTTTCCGTCGTGAAGTCACGTAAAATCTTTGCCGGACGTGTTCTCAGTACGACGCGGTTTGTGTTCACTTCTTCGTAAATGCCGCGACAATCAATGCGCATGCAATGACAGGAATATTTTTGTTCACAGGTACTGCGGTGCTCCTGATTATGGAAGCAGAAAATTAAATCGTTTGAAATGTATAAAACACCTTAGGAGCGCTGATGGTCAGTCCCGGACACGCAAATTGCCTTATTCATAATTGAATCTTTTGCGGCATTTCCGTCTCACTTGGATCAAATCGCGGGCAAACATTCTGCGCGCCCGGCAACGATTCTACGTGACGCCACGTGGAATTCTTGTCGTTGCGAAATCGGAAGGCGCAGGATGCACATGGTATGACGTCATGCATGACGTCCACGGCATAGATTCTTTGTCTTCCAGCTCGCCGTGAATGCACCCCTCCTCTATGTCGTTGAGACACAAGTCAATGAGCCAACGCTGTAGCGACGACAGTCCAGGCGCCAACGACGTCGTCTCCTCGCGCAGCAAGGCAAGCGGGAACCACTCGCTTCCTCTAACTAGAAGTCCGTCGGGGGGATGTTTTTGAAGGACATCTTTGAGCTGGGCAAGTCGACGACCCTTTAGAGTGTACGATATGTGCCGTCTGACGCTTCTTTCAGGTGTTCGCTCCGGTAGTTTAGATGCACTCCTGTTAGGCACGCCACCCAAATTTTCTTCAGGATGGACGGGGTGGGAGGCAATGTCACATTGTCTCCGAAATCTTGCGTATTTAGCCCGTGGTCCCGCAAATCACCCAACATCTGGCACAAACCTGTTGGCTCAAAGGGGGGTAGTAGGTAAAGTCCCCTTGGTTAGGTCCCTGGGCCCTGAAAACCCAAGGGTCGCATCCGCCGAACACTTAAGCATATAACGTTGTGTTCAGTCCGTCGAGATGCGTCATAAACATCGTTTTCAGCGATTTTGACAGGACCATTTGTGTGACATATCATGCGCTGCGCGCGGGCTGTGTTGACAGACACCAAAATTTACTGAGTTCTTCACATTATCTTCATATTACATCTTGGTATATCTAATTCCACTTACTCATAACCAGTGCAACCATGCGAATGACACTCCGCGCACATTAACTATCGAACAATACACGCTGTTTTCCAGGCCAATAAGGCGTTTTAGCATCATTTACGGATACCGCTGACGACAACCAACCGGTGCAAAACCTTACTTAAAAGTTGTTGTAAGCATTCAATATCCTGGCTTTGGGCATGTCTTGCCGGAAATTCCCCGGCCAAAAGTAGCTTCCGACGTGCGTGCACGAAACAAATGTCTGTGGAACATCATAAGGCGTATCACTCGGGCTGTCACTGTAGCGGTTTTAGGCTTCGGACGCCAAAAATGGCCGCCGCCACCGCCGTAATCACCCTTAGCAGGTCACTGACCGTAACATTGTTTGAAGTGCGCGACTGACCGAAATTCGCGACATCGGGCTGATCACAGAGCGCCGCCGTGATGTGGGCTTCGCCTTTGTAAAGATCAAAGGGGATGACCGTGTATTGTGAGCTGGTCACCAACCTAGTGTCCACGACCGCCCGACCGGCCTGAGCATCTCGGAAAATAAGGTGAATGGCTTCGGCGTCAGCGGGGAGCCACCGCCAGTGAATGCTGTGGTCACCAGCTTAAATAAGGGAATGTCCTAGTCAAGCAAGGCACGGAGGCCCGGCTGGGTTTCCAAGCCGACTTGCCAAGCCGTCGACCAACCAACAGGGGACGAAAGAAACGGTGAATACGAAGCGGAAGCGTGCGGCACCGAAGTGCCCGCCCAGATGCTTCGCCGCAATGTCCAAAATGAAATGAAGCAGCCCAATGCGGTAGGCTTCACAGCGAGCTTACGCTGCAACATACCAGCGACAACGCACATAACCAAAGTCACTGGCGGACATGATCGAACATTTATTGTGGTGACAGGAAAATACGAATATCACGTAACAATTACATAATCAAATCGTGGTCAATCTGCAAACATGTGCAAACTTGTACAAGGAGCACAGTCATAGGCGGATAATGCCGCAATAAGCCAATTTAAACAGCCTCCTACAAAAAGATGTCCATGTACTCGCTCAGAAAACTACGCCCGACGCTTGGGCGACAGACGCGGCGCGCGGCGTGCGCGTCTTGCTCGGAAGAGGCCGGCACGGCGCGGCGGGGTGCCAGCGGCGGCCCCGGCAGCGGCCGCACGCGGCGCGCGCCGCTCCCAGTTTGGCACAGGTGGCGGGCGCGCGGCCGGCCAGGCCGCCACGTTCGGGTGGCACTCGGACGCGATCGCCGGTGGAAAGGCTGACCACGGGGTACAACGAACGGGCACATCCAGAGGCTTCCGCCCAGCAGGAGCCGGCGGTCTTTGTCGGGCATCGGTGGAAGAGATGGCGATGGAGCCAGTCGGGGCAAGGGGATGCCATTCGCCCAAGACACCACGCGCCAGCAGTGCTGCCAGCACTACACATTGGGCAGCGGACACCGATCGCGCGGGAAGGCGAGGAAAACCACGGCAATTGTGGGCTGCAAGCACACGCCTCGGTCCCAGCCGGCTGCAGCGACACCCTGCGGCAGACTCTCGAGCTAACGGCTTGTGGCTTGCCACCAGGCGGCGCGGATCGGCGCCAACGCGGCCCGACCACAGCTGGACGGCCCAGCGCGTCTCGACTGGAATGATGAGCCGGAGAGGACGAGACCACGTCGGGAAGGCTGGCGCCGGGACGTCGTCACATCGACAAGGCTTTGAAAAGCAAGCGCTAAAAACATCGAACCGTCCGCGCAGCGCCGCGGCCGCCGCCGCGCTCGAGCAGCTCGAGCTGCCGGTCGGCGGGCGGGCGGGCGCCGTCCTCGCTCGTCCAACAGCCTTTGTACTGATTGCAAGCAGGCGGCGGGCTGGGACCGGCGCGGCCCATCGTCACGCGCCCGCCTCAGGTCGGAGCGCGTGCGCCGGAAGACGGCACCACTGCGGCGCGTGCGGACGCAGCACCAGGGCGCGGCGCGACGCCTCGAACAGCGGTGGGACGCCGACTGGCTACGACCTCCGCCGCCACATTTTCGCCGCCAGTCGACAAGCCGGCGGCCCGAAGACTCGCCGAGTCTGGCGCGGCGCACTCGCCGAGAGCGCCTCCGCGGTGGCGGCGCGGCGGGCGCGCGCCAGCCGTCAGGGTACGGCGCGCGCATGCGCCGCCGCCGCTGGGCGTCCGAACCGCGCGGCGGCCGGGCGCGGGCCGCACGTCCCCTGCCGGTCGCCCGGGCCTCACGTACTGCTCCCCACCTGGAGACGGAGACGGCGTCAGCGGGCGGGCGACAGCAGAGTCATCGCACAGACACGCACACACAAACACACACACGGTGGCGGGCGCCGCCCTGCCGGGGGCCGTCGTCGATGCGGACGCGGCCCGAATGCTGGCCGGTCGGCGCCGCATGCTTCAGCAGCCACAATAGTCAGCACGGTCGCCCGGTAACTAAACGGCACAGGAGTCGACACAAACACACCAGGTCAGCTGACCTGGACGTGCGGTCTACGGCTGCAAACGTGTGGAAAAGGCACGACGAAGACAGCTTTACCACCGCTCCGTGCTCGATTTGATTCCAGCGGCAGAGTGACGATGTGCCGACATTAGTAGCATATAAATGACAGGTGTTCGTTTATGAGGTGAGAAAGCATATTCTTGATGCACAATGAAAAAAAACAACATGCAATCGCAATATGCTTTTGACAATAAAACTCGGGGGAAGCAGCATCCCCTGCCTTCAGCGTCAAACAAAAACATGTTTTCCTTCCCAATTACACGCATCAATGAAGGCTGCATCCATTTAAGCCACAGCTATCTTCAGTTCCGCACGGCTTCCGTTTAAGAGCGAGTCAATTTCAGCGATCCGGCGAGGCTTCAGAGCTTATATGGATTCTTAAGTGCTCTCGCTCAAACACGAGCACACAAACAGCCAAACACTGGCGCTATTCCTGGAGACTCAAATTAAAAAAGCACGAAAACACAGCCCTTTGAAGTCCCGCACCCCCCCCCCCCCTCCCCCCTCTCTTACTGCCACGAACTACACACGGCTGTCTGGCCGTCAGTAGTGCCCCGTCCGCGGCGACCCGACCCGCTAGTCGCAGTCGCGCGTCGCGCCGCCGCCTGGCTGCGGAGCCGTCGGTCGGGCGGCGGCGGTAGGCGTGCGCACCAGCCACGCGCTCTGATTGGTGATTAGGTTTCTTCGGGAGCGTCGACTCCTGGCGCCATTTTGCGCCAACAACGGTCTCACCTAATAAGTGGGGTGCACGTATAACCTGAAAGACAACGTCTTCTAGAAACGGAACTAGCTGTCATGATTCTACAAAGTCATCGAAAATATCGCAGGACCCCAGCGATGATGTGTGGTACCCAAAGCGTCGACACGAGCTGAGCACGTGGTACACTGTAAGATGCGCACCACATCGCTGAGAGGAGGGCCCACCGACCGGCCGAGCTCAGCAGATCGCCATGGGTCACAACGTATGGCCAACGCGCAGTCTGCAGAGGACCCCCTCCTCTCTCCGCACCTTGCGGAAGCAAGATGGCCTAGCTGCAATTGTACTGCAGTGAGCTTGTTGTTAGCCGTCGTAACTCAGGAGTACCGCCATATGCCATGCAGGGGACTTTATTGCCGGGTAAATGTCTGCCGAGTTTGTCCGAGAGCGTATGCACGGCGCTTGCACCGTCCGCTTCGCAGCGACATCACATCCCGTTTTCCGCCACTCCAACGTGGCCAGGAATCCAACACAACGTAACTTTCTTGCCAGCCCGATCCCATTCTGTCACACGGCCTAAACTGTCCTGTGCGAGGGAACGTGGCGAGTTAAATTTCCCAAGAGGTAAAAAGGTGCTCAGGGAGTCAACCGGAATGAGGTGCAGGGCGTCTCCACCAACTTCGACGAAACGAGGCGCCCCGGTGATGGTTTCCAGCTCTGATGTAGACAGACGAGTGTTCGGGGAGCGACAAGGATCGTATGACGGTACCGCTGATGACCATCCGGCGCCGGCGTCGCCACGCGCCCACCCCCGCGCGTCGTCACGCAGCGCCGGGACAAGACTCGGTCCTCGCCGAGCGGCGGGCGAGAAGCGGGGACGGGGCCGGCCGACCGGCTGCCGACGGCGGAGGCGGTACCTCGTGCACGCGGCGAAATTTATAACACTACTAACATTTTCCACGACATTTGTAGAGGCTGACTAGCTCCCCCCCCCCCCCCTTCAAGAGAGGTGCGTCACCGCGTGGACTGAGCAAGCCAGGCCGTCCGGCCACCCAGGACTGGGAGGTAAACGTAACACGAACCTGACACAGTCTGCCCCTGGGCCAAGAGGTGACGGCTTCGTTGTGACGTGACTCAACGGGCCCTCCCGGGTGAGCCGGCGCGCGCCCCCGTAAGCGCGCGGCCGCGCGTGACCAGGGATGGTCCACGCCCAAGCGGCAGACGTTCCGGCGCCGGAAGCGGGCGGACGGGGGCAGGCGGCGCAGTCACTCACCGGGCCGACTCTACATGACGGCGGGCGCCGAGTGCGTGCCCCCGCCAGCCTTGAACTGTTCCGTCTCGTGGAAGATGAGCTCCTTCAGCTTCTCCTTGGGCAGGTCGTCCAGCTCTGTCTCGAACGTGAAGGGCTCCTCGGCCACGGGCTGCGGACAGGCAGGGCAGGCGGACGTCAGCACACACGCCGCCGACCAGGGGCTGTCATCACAGCCCAGCCGCCGCCCGCTCGCCGCACCACTCGCGCTCCGCCGTCGCACGTTCGTCATCCAGCCGCCAACAAGACACACGCGCGCGCCGTGGCGAGTCGGTGCCCGGCTCCGCGAATCAGCTGCTATTTCAGGAAACACCACAGCACAGAGGCCGGCGCGCAATAAGGCCAGGATAAACAGGCACGCAACACCCCGAGCGGGATGCCAAACACTAATCGCGGCGAAGAGGCGTACGTCCGAGCCATTCCCGGGCGCCGTGGCCTCCTCCGGCGGGGCAGCACGAGCAGCCCGCCATCGCGCGGAAAACAGCACAAGCCACGGCATTGCACGGCGCGTCACTTGAAGCCATACCCGCAGCGCCAACGACATCGTAAAACAGGACGGTAATAGAATGGCGGCCAACTGCCCGGAGACGTCCCCGTATTCGCGGCGCGCCGGAAAATTACTCAGCGGCGGCGACACGTCGGGCGCGACCACCGCCTGCCCATGAGGCCGTACCGACGGCGACGGTGCCGCCGCCTGACACGCCCGTCGTCAGAGCGATGAGCAGCACGAGCGGCGCCGCCGGCAGTGCGACAGGGCCGGACGGCGCCCGGCCACGGCGGCGGCGGGCCAGGGCAGGGGCGCCGGCCGCGGCGCCGGGGTCGGACCGACGGCGCCGCGCGCTGCCAGGCTCGGAGCCGCCGAGACGCCGGCCGCCGCCGGCCGACCAGCCTCAGAGAGGGCAGCGCTACCTCCTGCGGGGTGTGCTGTGCCTGTCCGACCCCTCACGGCCACGTGGTGGCTTCGGAACCGCCGCGCGCCGCGACACTGACACCGGGACCAGCGGTGTTCAGTCGGCTTTGGTAAAGCGTGCCAGCGTCCTGCGCGGACGTCACAGCCTTCCAGAATGAAGGCATTCGTTTGCGGATGGAAAGGTGTCAATAGGCCTGCACGTGGAGGAGCCAGGGGCGAGCTTAGTAAATAATTCGAGCATTCATGTGGTGACGCCGAAATCCCCTATCACATCTACGCGCTAGACGCGTCACCTGTTATTTGAGTGAGAGATGGGGCTGTGTAGTTTTCCAATGCAACAAAGCGCCGGTCCGTTGAAGGGGGCTTCACCTGCGGGGGTTGAAGTCAAAATGGCCCAACCACATGCCCGTTCTTACATCAAAAGCTGGCCTCCACCGTGGGAAAATCGACAAGCGTTTGAGGAAGGCCGTCGGCGAACGGGTCAGGCCTCGCAGGGCGCACTCGACCCCGCCGGCCGTGGCGCGGCTGCCGGACCCGGCCAAAGACACGCCACCAATTACAGCCGGCCGGGCCGGCCGGGCGGCCCCGGCGACGCCTACATCGACCCGTTGCCGGCGGCGGCTCGGCCCGGGCCTGCTGGCGGGGCGGGGGTGTGCGCCGAGTGTGCGTGGTGCCAGCGGCGGCGGGGTCAGTGGCCCGCGTAACAGGTGCTTCCTTGTCCGTCCTCCCCTAGGGGCGGATACTCGGACGTAAGGAGGGTGGACTGCGTCTTCCAACCGCAGCAGACCACGACACAGGACCATCCCACCTTCCCTAAAATAGTACGACTTGACAAGATCATATTCTTGCAAACAGCCTGACATCACAACCTTGCAAGTCTGACCCCGCTGAGGCAAGTCTAACCCCACAAATACACACCCTCGAACAAGTCAGCCACACGTCACACCCTCTTAAAACTGCACGTGCCAGGTGTGGTGGAAATGGCGTCAGTCCACTACCACCCCATTAAATAACCCGGAGATGACGCAGCCACAAATGTCCCGGCGTCATTTACTGTCGGAAGCTATCGCAGAAAAGGCCGTTGGACGGCATGTGCAAGGGCTATCTGGACTGCACGCCATGGCGTGCCATTGCGGGCCTTCATGTGCGGAGGTGAAGCGCGTACGCCTGCGAGTTCGCGCGCTCACCAGCGCTGGCCGGTGACGCTCACCAGCGCTGGCCGGGGCGGGCCACACTCGACAGCGAGAGTAACACCGGGCGTCCAGTCCGCCCCGCCGCCAGCACGCTCACCAGCGCTGGCCGGGGCGGGCCACACTCGACAGCGAGAGTGACACCGGGCCGTCCAGTCCGCCCCGCCCCCAGCGCGCTCACCAGCGCTGGCCGGGGCGGCCACACTCGACAGCGAGAGTGACACCGGGCCGTCCAGTCCGCCCCGCCGCCGGCACGCTCACCAGCGCTGGCCGGGGCGGGCCACACTCGACAGCGAGAGTGACACCGGGCCGTCCAGTCCGCCCCGCCGCCGGCGAGCAGAGCACGCGAAACGCCCGGTGGTGCGGCTGATCACCGACTGCCGATGGTGGGCGGCGCACGCGACAGACGAGTCAACGACCCCGGTGGGAGGCAGGCGCGATATTGCAGACTACTCCCGGCGGGACACGGGGCTCCACGCATTAGTGCTACAACAACTCTCATCGACACGAGTGTTACGTCATTACCTCTATTGCTAACACCTGTAAACCGCATTAGTGCTACAACAACTCTCATCGACAACAGTGCTACGTCATTACCTCTATTGCTAACACCTGTAAAGCTCATTAGTGCTACAAGACAAAGCACATGCTGGAAAAAACTTACGCTCGTCAATATTTTTACTGCCAACACTTTTGCAGCCTTTACTTATACACAGCATTACTTTCACCGCAAAAAAAAACTACACGCGACAGTGATACACCGCAAAATTTGAGTTAAAAAATATATACTCGTCATTACTTCCACTGCAAAAATACACCAGCCATTACTTATACATGACTTTACTTTTCTGCAAGGACTAAAACGCAATATTAGTGCTACACGACAAAACTTATACGCCATTACGTCTACTGCAAAAACTTATAGTTGTTGATTATACACGGCGCTACCTTTACCGCAGACCTACGCGCGACATTAGAGTCACACGACAAAACTTATTATTCAAAAATATGTAGCTGTAATGACCTTCACTGCAAAAACTCGTATAGTCTTGACATGTAAGCAACAGCATTTCTACTGCTTGCTGCGAAGCGCCGGATGCGTGGACACCAAACAGGGGTGTAAAAAATGGCAGGTTTGGGGGAACCCCAACTGGGCTATACTAAAATTAAATGTTCGTGCTGCTGATACGAAAAGTTATCTATTGATCATGTACCGTAATTTTGTCGGTTCGCGGTGTTTACCAAAGGCCGTGGTTTGGGCTGCAAGAGCTCAATTACGCGTACAACTTTTAAAGTAGAAGGAATGTCACGATTCAGTGAACGCCGAGCTGGGAAGGTAGTTTCGTGTCCCGTCAGTGGCCCCATCTACCCTCATCTGTGATATGAAAATACGTTTCGCACAGGAATGTCACGCAGAACTACCACCATCGTGTGTCCATCCACGGCTGGAGTTAGTGGATTGTGACCTGTATCTTATTGCACAAATATGACATTTTAGTATTGGCCGAAGAAG
Source organism: Pollicipes pollicipes (assembly GCF_011947565.3). Classification (NCBI taxonomy): domain Eukaryota; kingdom Metazoa; phylum Arthropoda; class Thecostraca; order Pollicipedomorpha; family Pollicipedidae; genus Pollicipes; species Pollicipes pollicipes. The sequence continues at coordinate 25,776,657 of NW_023597034.1, read as the reverse complement.
TAAAATAGCTGAAAAGTTACGACTATATAGGTTCCTACAGTAGACGTAAGTCAAGTATAAGTTCTGTCGTGTGGTACTCATGACGTGCATAGATTTTCGCAGTGGAGGTAATGCAGCGCATAAGTTAAGCCTGTACAGGTCTCTGCTGTTTTTCAATGACGGGTACGCGTTTTGTCGTGTAATTCTCGTGTCGTGCATGATTACTTTTTGCAGTAGAAGTCATGCTGCATAAAAGTAAATATTGCACAAGTTTTGCAGTAGATGCAATGACTCGTTCATTGTTTTGAGAAATTTTGTCGTATAGCACTCATGTCCTGTACAAGCCTCCGCAGTGGAGGCAATGTGGCGTATAAACAGTCTGTATAAGTTTTTGCGGCAGAAGTAATGTTACGTACAGCTGATGTCATAGCGCTCCTGCTGGTAGCCGTTTTTACCGTAGCACTGATGCCGTGACACCAGGACGCGGGTCCACCGCTAACGCCCGCGGACCCTTGCGTACAGAAATGTGATCACGCGCGCACCGCGGCGTGCGCGGGCCGCGCGTGAACCCCACCACTGCAACCGGACACTGGTCGAGGAATCGTCATCACGCGAGGCGCGCACCGTGACAACAAGCACGGTCTGCTCGCCGTCCAAAATACGGACAACTCTGAAACGCGCACCGGCCCTCTCTCGCCCCAAGCGTGCCCCTGCGCGCCTGCCCACCTCGTCAGCCGGGTCGTAGTACTGCTCTAGGTAGGGGTGGCCCAGCGCGTCCTCCACCGTGATGCGCCGGTGCGGGTTGAAGGTCAGCATGCGGTCCAGCAGGTCCAGGGCACGCGCGTCTGCGTCCGGGTACAGCGTCGTCCACGGGATGCGCGGCTTGTACGGCAGCGACTGCAGGTAGTTTCGCGCCTGCAACGATCATAATGTCAGTCGGCGGCGGCTGCCGACGGCTGGCGGGCTGGGCCGGGCCGGGCCGAGCAGGTGCAGCTCGGCCGGTGCGTGGCGGCAGCGGCGACGGCGCGGCTCCGCTGGTGGCACAGCGGGACGTGCGCCGAACACTGCACACAGCGGCGGGACACGCACCAAACAGGGCACACAGCGACGGGACGCGCGCACCGCACACTGCACACAGCGGCGGGACGCACACCGGACACCGTACACAGCGGCGGGACGCGCCCCGCACACCGCGGCGGGAAGCGCACCGCCCACCGCACACAGCGACGGGACGCGCGCCACACACCGCACACAGCGGCGGGACACGCACCAAACACTTCGCACGGCGGCGGGACGCGCACCGTACACCGCACACAGCGTCGGGGAGCACACCGCACACAGCGGCGGGACGCGCATCGGACACCGCACATAAACGGCGGGACGCGCATCGCACGCCGCGAAGTGGCGGGACACGCACCGCACACAGCGGCGGCGCCATCGCAGCGCAAGGTCAGGCTCTCCGGCGGCCAGCCTCACCGTCACCGCCGCGGCCTGCTTCCAACCATCGTCGAAGTCAGTGACGTCAGAGGCCGACGAGTCTGGTCGAATAACGTCAGAGCCCGGCGAGACCGGTCGGATGACGTCAGAGGTCGGCGAGGCCGGCAGAGTGACGTCGGAACTCGACTTTTATTGATGATTCGTGAGGGGTGTTCAGTACCAATTACCAGGCCCGACTAGCGTTAATTATGGGCATCGTGCTCCAAGGCAACGCATAACCTGGATCGACGGGACAACAGTGAGGGAGGAGGGGGCGGGAGAGACAAAAATCGATACCGATGCAGATGCAGGTACAGATACAGGTACAGACGGAGACGCGAGGGAGAGAGAGAGAGAGAGCGAGAGCGAGAGCGAGAGCGAGAGCGAGAGCGAGAGCGAGAGCGAGAGAGAGAGAGAGAGAGGAGAGAGATAGAGAGAGAGAGAGAGAGAGAGAGAGAGAGAGAGAGAGAGAGAGAGAGAGAGAGAGAGAGAGAGAGAGAGAGAGAGAGAGAGAGAGAGAGAGAGAGAGAGAGAGAGAGAGAGAGAGAGAGAGAGAGAGAGAGAGAGAGAGAGAGAGAGAGAGAGAGAGAGAGAGAGAGAGAGAGAGAGAGAGAGAGAGAGAGAGAGAGAGAGAGAGAGAGAGAGAGAGAGAGAGAGAGAGAGAGAGAGAGAGAGAGAGAGAGAGAGAGAGAGAGAGAGAGAGAGAGAGAGAGAGAGAGAGAGAGAGAGAGAGAGAGAGTAGAGAGAGAGAGAGAGAGAGAGAGAGAGAGAGAGATAGAGAGAGAGAGAGAGAGAGAAGAGAGAGAGAGAGAGAGAGAGAGAGAGAGAGAGGAGAGAGAGGAGAGAGAGAGAGAGAGAGAAACAAAACAAAAATCAAGAGAAGGGAAAGAAACAGGAAGAGGGAGGCAGAGAAAGACAGGTAGACAGGTAGAGGGAGGGAAGCAGTAAGCGGGAGGCAGACGTAAAGTAGTAAGGCGGGTAGGAGAGGCAGGGAAAAAAGGGGAGGGAGGCGGGAAGAGGAACGCAGCGGACGGGAGCGGGGAGGAAGAGGGAGGAAAGAGGAGGCAGAGAGAGGGAGGGAGGCGGAGAGGGAGGGAGGCAGAGAGAGGGAGAGGGAGGGAGGGAGGCCAGGAACCGGCGGCAGGGACGGGGAGGCAGGTGCACCGACGACACCTCGGGGGGCCGTCGATCAGGCACTGGCTCCCATTTGTAACAGCTCGCCGGGCGCGGCGCGGCCGCCGCCAGCCATCAATCTGTTCTGATCGCGGCGGCCGGCATCGGTGCCGATCGCCGTCCCCGAGCACCGCTCCCGACAAGAGGTGGGGCCGCCCTGGCCCGGCTCGTCACACCCCAGCAGTGACGCGACACGGACAGAGCGGGCACAAAACATGACCAAATACAGACATTGCGGAGGGTAACCAGCGCTCGTGCCCAACAACGTACATGGCGCTGAGGAAGAACCAACACCACGCCAAAAACCGCCCGGAGCACGGTTCGGCAGAAAGGACAGCTGGTGTGCCGGCTTACCTTCTCGTTGATGATGCACTGAAGGTCGTCCTGCGTGGGACTGCCCAGCACAGACAGGATGTGGTTCAGTTGGTCCAGGTAGTGGCGGCCCGGGAAGATAGGCCGGTTGTTCAGCATCTCACACAGGATGCATCCCACCGACCAGATGTCGATCGACTTGGGTGTAGCCCTGCCGACGGCATGACGCGGTCAGGGTAGCGCTTGGGTCACAGCTCCACGGCTGGCCACCGGCTGGCCAGGGACGTCCCGTCACGTGACGCGTGACGCACGGCCAGGCCCGGAGAGGGCCGCCGAATGTGGCGGAACGGGCCAGCTCGCGACGGGCGCCCCGCTCACGGCCGCCGACCGACACGCCCCAGAGAGACGCTGGCCGCCAGCTCGTCTGCAGGGGCAAGCACGAGGACGGCGTGCTCGGACCGCGGCGTCGCCCACCGCTGGCAGACGGCCGTCAACGACCGTTCCCAGGGGAGGGAGACGAGCGCCACCGGCTAGCAGTGGCGCCGTCGGCGGACCGACCGGCCCCCCAGAGCCACCGAGCCCCCCCCCCCCCCCTGACCCGGGCTCAGCCTGACCTTGGCGTTAGCAAGCGGCGCGGAGGTCCGGATCCGGCTCAGTCAGGGGTGGGGGAGGAGGAGGGGGAGGAGACGGAGGGAGGGGGAGGGGGTCTGCCAGCGGCCGGCCCAGACCGGACACAATCAATGCCCAGCGCCGCGCGTGCGGAAGACGAGCGCAAATAATGTAGGATGCGGCCAGGATGCATGGGAGCCGCGGCCGCCCGCCGCGGGAGGTCAATAAGATCGCTGACGACAGGCGGCCTCACACAGCGCGCCCGAGCGACGGGACAAGATAGCCACTGGCACCAGATGAAAGAGTGGGAAAGGGATTCCCACACCCACTGCGCACCACAGTATTCCGGAGAAGGTCCCAGTTTTCCATTTACATCTTACAGCAAAGGTCATGCTGTCGTACCCGTTGGCACGTTCTTGAAAAAAAAACCTTGACGATACATGAACTTGCAATATTCTGGGTGTGCAAACCGACACGACGGTTAAACACATGGAAGCCGATTTCCGGTGCCCGAGTTCTGTGACTTTAGCTCGGTGTTAGCGTGCGCTTTTATGGTGAACGTGCTCCTTGCCTTGAGCAAATTAACTTTTTTGTTCTCACTCTGAACGCCCGGGGAGCCGCAGCTATACCTGAGACTGACCAGCGCGTCTCATCGCCCTTTGAAAAGTTGTCGTGAGACATCAGAGGCCTGTTACCGGCCTCTGTCAGGCTCCCGCAAGAACACCGTAGAAAGGAGAAGCTCACGATTGACTGGACAGTGGAGCCGGCAGTGGAGCCAGTCAACGGACACCAACACAGCGCGGCGCACGCGCATCGGAACGGACTGCTCCGCATCTAAACCAGGCCATCTTGAGGACGAGCCTCGCCGCCCCGACATCGGTGTCGGCAGGTCAAATAGCGGGCACGCACAATATAAGGTCACGTTACAGCATGGGCGCAGGAATGTTTCAAAAAGTGTGAGGGGAGGGGCAGGTTCAGGGTATATTTAAGGAACTTTCGCTGGGAAGCGAGACCTGCAACCGGGAGAGGGGAGGGGTAGAGATCAGGACATTGTCTGGTCTTGAAGTGACAAATACACATTTGTATCGGGATTTGCAATGAAGTAGCCATTTTGAAGATCCTTCGGTGCATTTCACAGCTGCGCCCTCATTAAGACATAAAACCCTTTAGTATCTGAGCTACACGCCCGCGAATATGTGCAGACTTTTTCGGGGAGACTATATCCAAGGTCACTCAAGTATCCATGACGCCATAACGTCATTCAAATCCTGCCAATTGGCCCTCAATCCATGTTGTGCACGGTACTATGACGTAATCAAACGATGACGTATTGAGGGGCGTATTTACCAAACAGAGAAAATGTGCTGTCTAGAACGGTCTTTTCAAAATAACAGCACACCGATCGTCATAAGTGAGCATATTTCAGCATATCTGATGCTTGCTTAATGATCTTCAAACGTGGAACATTCCGTTTAATTTACATAACATGTATGGGAAATAAATGTGATCGTTGCTGTGCCAGATATACATCTACGGCTCTTCCCTACTGGTGCACAATCTTGCCTATTCCGGTCTTCTGTGCCATTCTGGTGATAAGACTATTTGCTTCCCAGTCTTCTGTGCCATTCTGGTGACAAGACTATTTGCTATGCCATTCATCCATTTCAACATTCACCCATTTTCCCTGGAGAGGTGAATTCCACGAGCGGGTAGGCATGTTGGGACCGCAAACGAATGAACGTTCCCAGGCGAACATTGGCCTCTAAGGGGCTCTCGAATTGGAGGCCCTTAGAGGGATACATCATATCAATTTGAACTCTATAAACATATGCGGGGTGACTGTGAGCGGCCATGCAGAGGAATCAAGGTTATATCAAAAGTGAACTAAACGCGAATAAATCTAAAATGTCTGGCAGTTAGCATTATTTAGCATTAGCAATGTCTGGCCCCCACCTTGCAAGAAGTGGGGGGGGGGGGGAGCAAGCCCCCCCCCCCCCTGTTCCTACAACCATGCGCTACAGCGTCAGATAATAAGCCTGACAGCGAACTTTTTCTTGACCATGTCGACCAAACCGGAAGGCGAATCTCGCCTCTGGTCAAGCCTTGTGTTTGGATGACATAGCCCTTGGTGTCTATCTCCTTGACAAATCACCAACAGCGGCCAAGTTTACCTGGTCAATCTCATCTCAGCCGGACCATTCCGTGGGGTTTTGCTCATTCACGAAATCCAGCAGAACTCGAATCATCACTGTTCACAGTTCTGTCCACACACATTCTTGAACGTACGTTCCAACGGGTGCATATTTCGGTACACACCGCATGATGCATGCCGTGGCTGAAGTAGCCTCCACGTGGACTCGGCTTAAAGCAAGCAATCTGACCACCTCTTGGGCCGCTTTTGGTTGTAGTGCACATCAGAGATGTTCGTGAGAGATGATCGAGATCACATTGGGATAAACGTCCACGTCCTGCTATGTGAAACGTTCCGTACAAACAGTTGGCGGCCAATCTCGGATATTTAGGCATCGGATTCTTCAGCGCGTGGGCTGGCGCCCGTCGGAAGGGGGGGGGGGGGGGTCCTGGACTCTCGGGGTGCACTTCAGCTTCAGGGTGAGCTTCAAAGTTCATTGCCGGGAACATCATAACACCCAAAAGTTATCGGCTAATGTAGTTTTTTGAAGCATTAGAATCCTCTTCAGCGCTTAAACTGGCGCTCGTCACGGAGTCCTGCTCTCTGAACGACAGGCCTTGGGATGGGATTTAAGGTCAACTAGCTGGGATCTCCATATGACACAATTTAAGCATCATACCCTTCCTGAGCACAACAGCGTTCGTAAAAAGTTCTGACCTTTCAAGGTCATCCTTCGGGATGAATTTATTGTTCCATGACGGGGAAATCCATCCCAGGTCATCCACCTGGTCAATCCACCATACATCGCAGGTCAATTTCCGACCTTTAGACATCCGAACCTTCTGTAGCCCAAAACCTTCCCTTTGTTTTTAGCTTCAGGAGACCTTGAGGGATCGGGACGTTTGACAAACGTTGGCTCGTATGCTGGGAAAGATTGCGATTAAGATACGATTGGGATATAATATGTGATTGTGATGCGAGGCCGACTGTGATCGCTATTTGAGCTCGAGATCGGCCGGTAACTCGTGGGTGACACGGGATAAAAAGACCACGTTTGGCGCCTGGCAAAACCGGAGGATGTTACCTGCAGCAACGCGACATTAGGCTAGCTGAGAGTGCGGCGCTGAAAATCGATGGTTTTGAGTGTAAATTATGCGGGTGTGTACGGCTAAATCGCAAAATCCCTCGATTTGTGTACCGAGACAGCCGAAAGCATTACTACTCCCACATACGTCATCGCGCACAGATACGAACAATCCATGTAAAATATCGAAGTTCACTCTACATGAAAACGCTGCGCGACGAGCCTCGAACTTAGGCCATGTTAGCTATCTCTGGTTGTAGTCATGATGCGACGGACTGCCAAGAGGTGCCACGTACACTATTCCTTTATAGACATCATTAACCTGCGAAGACGCGGTTTGCCCGCCCGCGGTTGTCAGAAACAGCGGAGTGCAACAAATGTACAAGACAGCTACATGGGATGATTAAACGCACGTTCTTGGCACGGTCACGGGCGACCTTGACATCGTGACATTGCAGCCGTGACCTCCGACCTTACAGCCGTGACTCCCAGCTTACGGCTTTACGCAGGGCAATAGAACAGCCATATACCACAAATGAACACTATATATACCAGCACGTGAGGCGCTTACTGATGGGTCTCTCGGGTCATTGTTATCTTCATGGGCAAATTACTGCCATATATTGTGAGCGACTCGGCGCAACCCGCAGCTCGTCACAAGGCAACAGCTCTATTTCAAACAGGTCGTATCGCGCTCTTCTCGTGCCGCAAATAAGCGCCGAGAGAGGCGGTGAATAATGCACAGCTCCCATGGCGAGTCCGGCGGCGGCGGCCGCGGCGCGAGCGTCAGAACCAAAAGCCGCGCGAGCACGCTGCATAATTCAGTGCCAGTGCCGGCCGCTCGGCAGCCGCTGCCACACGCCGGCGTCCGGCGGCGGCGCGGGCCGGCCACTGTCGCAGTCGTCCTGACTGCGCCCACTCGGACCGCGCACGCCACCCGTCTGCCGCACGGCTGGGTGCAATACCCACGAGGTCAACCAGTAACAATGGCGTATGTGTCCTCTGACAGAGCCCGTCCCCTCCCCCTCTCTCCTCGGCGATCTCAGCGATGCGGACCTTAGATACACTTATCTCAACGTGGCGAGGGTAACGCTTTGGCGTCCCCTGTCCGACCTCAGCGTCACACCCCGCCCCGTATGTGCGACCTCAGCGTCATACCCCGGCCCGTATGTGCGACCTCACCGTCATACTCCCGTCCCGTATGTGCGACCTCAGCGTCATACTCCCGTCCCGTATGTGCGACCTCAGCGTCATACTCCCGTCCCATATGTGCGACCTCACCGTCACACCCCGTCCCGTATGGCGACAGCGTCATGGCCCGTCCGCTGCGTGAGCTGGGTGTGCTCCCCGGATTGGGGCCGGCCGCCGTCCGTGCGTCAGAGGCCGCTGATTGGACGCCGTCGGCTGTCCGCCGGCCGACTACACTGGGGCTCCCCGGGGACTCCGGCCGTCACCGCGGCCGGGCCGGCCCGGACGACACCGGACCAGGGAGCTTACCCCACCCGAACAGGCGAGGTCACACCCGCCGACCAGGGGAGGTCATGTCTGCCGACCAGGGGAGGTCATCCCGCCCGAACAAGGGAGGCCACACCTGCCAATCAGGGGAGGTCATCCTTCCCCACCAGCCCGGACGAGACCCGAACAGTGGAGGTTACTTACACCTGCCGACCAGGGGGCGTCATCCCGCCCGAACAGGGGAGGTCACACCTGCTAACCAGGGGAGGTCATATTTCCCCACCAGCCCGGACGAGACCCGAACAGTGGAGGTTACTTACACCTGCCGACCAGGGGAGGTCATCCCGCCCGAACAAGGGATGTCACACCTGCCAATCAGGGGAGGTCATCCTTCCCCACCAGCCCGGACAAGACCCGACCACGGGAGGCCATCCTTCCCGACTGGCCCGGGACAAGCCCAGAGCAGGGGAGGTCATCCCTTCCGAGCAGGGGAGGTCATCCCTTCCGACCAGGGGAGGTCACACCTCCCGACCTCCCTAATCACAACAACCAAATAGGCGGGATCCCAGTTCAGCTAGGGCAAGTCAGAACACCGTGTCAATCATGCATAAATCTCAATCATCACTAGGGATCGGGAATCGTTTAATGTTCCGCCCGCCAAGCGCGTGACATTTTCAGTGGATTTCCGTCAACAGCGCACTAACTGACAAGCTGTCTTTATCCAAATACCTAAAACCTGGACACATCAGCATGTGAACGGCTATCATTCCTTTATCAACGACCGCACGAAAAACGTCACACCCGGAGCTGAACTGAGCCCTGGCGGCACGTGCGGCGCGCCTCCCGACACAGCCGGCCGGTGGCTGACGCGCCGCCGCCCCCGCCGCCGCCGCCACTGACCTTGGAGTTGAGCATGATCTCGGGCGCGCGGTACCAGCGGGTCGCCACGTACTCGGTGAGGAAGCCCGTGTGGTCGTGGTCGGGGTCGGCCACCCGCGCCAGGCCAAAGTCGCATATCTGCCGGCGGGACACACACGCGGTCACAGGCAAAAGGCGCCACCTGCGGGGCCGGACGCGGTTAGCAGATTAGCGGCACAGTGTGGGCGGCGTAAGGGAGCGGAGCGAGCGGCGTCACGTGACGTGGGTGAGAGCAGGGGGGGAGTCTTAGGCGGAGGGGGGGGGGGGGGAGCGTGACGCTCCCGTCAGCCGGCCGACGAGAGCCGACCGCGGACCCCGCTCAGCGGCCCGCCCGTGGCAGGGGCGGGCGGCAGGCCGGCCACCATCTGGGCCCGAGCGTCATCACACGTCCAGACAGGCCCACTGCCAATCACCCGACTGACCACAACAGTACACGGCCAGCCCGGCCCCGGCCAGACACAACATCCGCCGTGACGTCAGCACGACACCGCGGCCGATTTTCGGCTCCGCACGGCATTGTGACCGGCCGCGGCAGCGTGCAGGCGCCGCTGACGTACGCCACGGCTCGGCAATCATGGCTGTCGGGGGCTCGTCCGTCACAGGAGCGATGCTTGCGCTGGGCATGCATGGGCACATTTCTGTCTGTCGCTCGTGCAACGCTCGGCTGCTGGTGTGCCGCCGCACCAGCCCCACATGCCGCTAGTGGCTCGCAGTGCGGCACCGGCGGGCGCGTCACGTCACGCCGCGCGTGCGCTCCGCCCCCGCACAGCCGCCTGCGTGACCCAGACGGGCGCCGTCACCGATCTGGCCCGGCGCCGCTTCTCACTGGACGCGGGGACGCCGGCTCGACACCGGCCGTCACCCAGCGGGCCCGGCGCCACTTCTCACCGGGTGCGGTGACGCCGGCGCGACACCGGCCGTCACCGAGCGGTCCCGGCGCCACTTCTCACCGGGTGCAATGGCGCCGGCGCGACACCGGCCGTCACCGAGCGGGCCCGGCGCCGCTTCTCATCGGGTGCGGTGACGCTGGCGCGACATCCTTGCATTTGTGAGCAGTTAACATACGCGCAGGCGTTGACGATGGTGGTAAGGATGATTTGGGCCTATGAGTGTCAAACATGCGGTTATATAGTGACTGTGACGACACAATCGACTGCATGATTTAATCGGGTGTCTACTCGCCAAACAACGCATGATGAAATGCATACAGTAGAACGTTCGCAACTGCGTCAAATAAGGCGCAGTGGGATGGAACGCGCGGCAGTACAAGCGGACGCTCTGGGCAGAGAATGTGACGCGGGGGAATTGCAGGCGGTGGGACGGGTGGAGGAGGCGGCAGGTGGTGGTGGTGTGGGGGGGGGGGAGGGGGCAGGAAGAGAGCGGCGACGGCAGGTGACGCGCGGTGTCGCCGCCACGCCGGCGGCGGCAGTCCGGCGCGTTCGGCGCGGTCGGCGCCGGGCCGGCCGCAAAGGTCACCAGGAAGGCAGCGGCTGGCCGGCCCATTAGAGAGCGCCGTCAGGTCGCGTCTGAGCGGCGGCCGCGCGTTGACGCGGCCATCGATTCGCCGCCGAGACGGCGTGAGTCGGAAGCCCGACTGACTCGGCACCGCCGGGAGACGAGTCGGCGCCAAGTGCAGCACGCATGGACGCATTAGGGCCGGCCGCCGAGACGGCGTGAGTCGGAAGCCCGACTGACTCGGCACCCCAGGAGACGAGTCGACGCCAAGTGCAGCACGCATGGACGCATCAGGGCCGGCGCGTGGCGCCGCGATCCGGTGCGGGGGTCCGTCATCGGGCTCTGTGGCTTGCGAGTCAGCAGGAGGGCACAGCAACGGGGCGACAGGGGGCCATAACGTGAGCAAAACTAACGGGCGGCGCCTCTACGCATTCCGGTGGCTTTAGTCCCGCGCCACCGTCGCAACGACATGGATATGTAAAACGTCTCAAGGGAAATAAATAGTAGGGTGAGATATATGATGGGATGTAAGGCCAAAGTTTAGGTAGGACTGGATGAGCCAGGGCAGGCTAACTGGAGCTCGTAAGACACATGCGCCAGGTCCAGATGGTTGGTGGAAATGGGCAACGACGAACGGGGCAGGGTTGGGGCCAATCGCGTGCACGACGAATGCGAGGAATTGGATAAGTTTCGTTTGTTGGGTATTTTCGACACGTATTTTCGACTTCGTTCTCGTCGTCTCATCAAATTCGTTTCGTGTCCTTCGTTTTGTTGTTGTCGTTTTGCGAGCTACATCTTGTTTTGTGCAGCTTCGCCTTCTGAACTCCCTTGTTGTGAATTAGTTTTTCTCAACTGATATTACGAGGAAAAGACCGACCTTTAGCAAACTATTGTATCATTATTTATATCATATTTGTATTTGTATATCATAATTACTATTGATACCTATGCTCATATATTATCATTGTTATTGTTTATACAAAGACGATATATTAATTTGCATAAACATAAAACCATCAATTATTGTTGCTTATTCATATATACATGTTATACTTTACCTAAACGATATGAAATCACCCTACACAACTTGGGAAGGTCTCGGCTTCTTGGGGGGCCGACGAAAGCCTGAAAGTTACATTTCTTATCAACAGTCGACATCAACTGCAGTCTACTTCTTTGGAACAAGACCATTCGCTTTCATCTCACACAATCACAAAAACGAGTCACTGCAACCAAACATCCGCGCAGGTCATCTTAATTTAGGGCTGGCCCAGAAGATGGCGCGATAGCTGCCTTGACGACGGCTATGGCGGCTGTGCGCATCGAGTCACGTGCACCAATCAGATTGCCGTTATCTCTCCCGGCAAACAGTGTTGGCCACGTGCCGCTGCCACACCGGGGCGTCGGAGATGGGGACGCGGTTTCGACCTCGCTCTGCACAGCTTTGAGAACTCGCCAGGCTAACATTTCGAATGCCAGTCGAGTGGAACAGGCTGCAATTTGTTACATTCGACGATTCAGGAGAACCAAGCCGAATCAATCGGCATATAGGAAAATGTCTTAAAATGTTGACATAGCACATAACAAGGCATTGCACTTCCTAACGATGAGGATGACGATGACAGAGCTGTCATTGATTTCTCAGCATGAAGCTGCCAACAGTACATGCAGACGGCATTCACTTCTACACAGCGCGACGGCCGAGTTGTGGGGTACCGGAAGATGCTAACAGCACGTGCTGACGGCATTCACTTCTACACAGCGCGACGGCCGAGTTGTGGGGTACCAGAAGCTGCCAACAGTACATGCAAACGCCAATCATTTCTACACAGCGCGACGGCCGAGCTGTGGCGCACCAGCCAAGTCGAGCATGCATCACTTCCAGTAAGGCTGCGTCGGCCTCCGACCTGGCTCACAATCACCATCGAATTGTCAGTTCCGATTATCCACAAACGACACACTTAAATCCCGATCGGAGCTCCGGTGACGCAAACAATACCCATCCTCGTGCGCGTGCATCATCCCTGCCCTGCTTACGCCCGCCCACGACCAGCCAAGCAATGCTCCGCTCCGCACACCCTGGACAGTCTTTGCGGCCCCAACAATGAGGCCGTTCCGAACAGCATGTTTTGCCGGGCGCGGCCTGATGCCCCCCGGCGGCGAGGCGGGCTCAGCAGCCCCCGCACTCTGGCGATTGGTGCCGGGACAACAGGCCCACCGCACAATATGACCGAGCCGTGGCCGCCGGCGGCATGCTTTTGCTTTAATGCCGGCCGTCTCGGAGTCGAGTGGGGTATTACGTGTCGCTACTCCATAGGCGCCTCAACGCACACGGAGTAGCGTAAGAGCCGGGGAAAACCGACAGCCGGCCGACGTCGCCCCGGCAGCAGCGGGGTCCGGCGACCCGGGTCAGCTGGCTCGTCCGACACACGCACAGGAGGTGTCGCAATGCGCCATCCATGTCCCACTCAACACGGATGCACGAGCACGCTTTCAGAGCGAAGGCACGCAGGGACAAACACATCGCGTGGCGCAGCGCTGTTGTTTTTGGCTTGACGCCATTCACCGTGGCCTTTCGTTTCAATAAGTTGGCAGTGAGCACGTCTGTTACGTCTGAAGCTGTTGATCGTTCAATAATCTAAATTCGGCGTTATTTGTTTTTTCCATTTGAACGTCTTGTGAAAAAATGGCTGAATATTGAACTGAGCATTTCTGACCGACTTTGCCCCCGTAAACGTTGCGAAACACTTGGCTGATGTGAAGAGAGCAGGGACTGCTTGCTTCATCACACGGTGCGGCTTCTCAAATAACGACACCATTTGATGCTGACACCGGCACATCTCAAATAAGACAAGGCCTCAAAGACACAAGAAAGCTGGAACTCATTAACAACAATCGTGCCACAAGAGCCCTGCAGCAACACAAAAAACCCATATATCTTGCTTCATAACCACAAGGCGGCGCACGAGACGAGCTTTCCAACTAAGCAAACCCATACATCACAAAGCGTGCAGACGGCGACGCCGAAGGCACCGCCAGCTCCGTTCTCTCATGCAGCTGCCGCGGGAGATCATATCCATTCATCACGGCGTGTTAACAAAATCCAATCTGGCAGTCAGGAAAGGATTTCCACCGGCGCCAGTGCATACCTTCGTGGCTGACTGAAAATTCATCAACCGCGTACAGAAAGGGTTTATTTAAATGCGTGCACTACGTGGCCATTCCTGCCAGACGCGGCCCGCCATTGCCGACAGAGTACGAGCGGAGGCTCGGGCGCGCGCCTCGGCGGAGCCTCACACTCCAGCGCAGCCACCGGCAGGCAACCACCACCGCAAGACCACGCGATCAGGGGGCAACCCACTGGACGCGTCTCACGCTTCGACGCAGCAACGGCTGGCAACCACCACCGCAAGACCACGCGATCATAGGGCCAATCCACTGGGACGCGTCCCCTATTAGGCTGACATCTGAACTCTTTGAAAATGGGCTCGATAGACATCCGGCTAATCTGAAAAGCGTGGGCACGCGAGCCATAATGACGAGCAGGACAGCCGCAGCAGCCTCCATAGCCGCGGTCACCTGACTGGGTGCGCCTGTGTTCGGTCCCTAGGGCGTTCCACACTTCGCTACCGTGATGAGACCAAGGTGCGGCTTTCCTGATTCATGGGAAGAGCCGGCATAACCTTCTGAGCCATTTGGCCACTGGACGGCCAACACTGTCACGAGGCTTCCCAGCCCTAACTCCTAATGAGCCCGTCAAACTGCCGATCGGGGCGAGGTTCGGTTCTCATACCGGTGCCAACATTACGAGCTGTTCGCGCCACCGAATCACCACTACGGCCCAATTCCACCTTCAAAACTGATAGCTGGGCGTCAACCGCGTCCCTGCCCTCACGGCGTTGCTGCGTCTGTTCTCTTCCCATTCAACAGGCGAGCCACGCATCCACGAGGCGGCAGACAGCAAGGCGTTCCCCGCGGATCTGAGGTGGGCCGGGCCAGGCCGGGCTGGGAGCGGGCCGCGGTGCCGGACGCTCCCCGGCGGAGGCGATCAGCGCCTCCGCCGGGGGCGCCGCCCGGCGCCACGAGGGGGGGGGGGGAGGCACTACCTCCTGTTGCGCTGATTGCGCTGCGACAAATCCGACCTAAGCTCCAAGCGCCGATCGCCGGGTCACAATTACGGTTGCCGGCCAGCCCTCCGTCGCTGTGACCGGGCGAGGTCCCGCCAGACCAGACCGATCCTCTGCCGCTCAGACCGGGCGAGGTCCCGCGGCCACGCCAGCCCTCCGCCTCTGTAACCGGGCGAGGTCCCGCCAGAGCAGGCCAGCCCTCCGCCACTGTGACCAGGCGAGAGGTCTCAAGGCCAGACCAGCCCTCCGTCGCTGTGAACGGGCGAGGTCCCGCGACCACGCCAGCTCTCCGCCTCCGTAACCGGGCGGGGTCCCGCCAGACCAGCCCTCCGCCGCTGTGATCGGGCGAGGTCCCCGGGCCAGGCCGGCCCTCCGCCGCTGTGAACGGGCGAGATCCCGCGGCCAAGCCGGCCCCCCGCTGCTGTGACCCAAGGCCAGGCCGACCCTCCGCCGCGTCCTGACCCAGCGCAGGCTGCTATGTTTACGACCGGCTCAGCTCCCGTCTCCGTCCGCCAGCGAACGTCAACAGAGGCGGGCAAATGCGTCCTCACGCGCGCCATCGGGAGAGCGGCTGGCGGCGCGCCACTCGGCTCGGCTCCGGAGCCGGCGCGCGGCCACTTTGCATCGGCGGCGGCGTCGGCTGCCGGCCAGAGCGGCGCATCTGCTGGCGACAGCCGGCGGCTGCCCGCCAGAGTCGACTATCGGCCGTGTGCTATTGATCGGCGGCCGGCCGGCGGTAATGTGACAAGCGGCGCCGTCGGTCCTCACCTGACGGCGCGCCGATGGTCGGCCTGGGCCGGCTCTGACCGGTCACCACCACGCCGGCCCCGGACACCGAGGCGGCGCGCCGACGGTCGGCCTGGGCCGGCTCTGACCGGTCACCACCCCGCCGGCCCGGACACCGAGGCGGCGCGCCGACGGTCGGCCTGGGCCGGCTCTGACCGGTCACCACCCCGCCGGCCCCGGACACCGAGGCGGCGCGCCGACGGTCGGCCTGGGCCGGCTCTGACCGGTCACCACCACGCCGGCCCCGGACACCGAGGCGGCGCGCCGACGGTCGGCCTGGGCCGGCTCTGACCGGTCACCACCCCACCGGCCCGGACACCGAGGCGGCGCGCCGACGGTCGGCCTGGGCCGGCTCTGACCGGTCACCACCTCGCCGGCCCGGACACCGAGGCGGCGCGCCGACAGTCGGCCTGGGCCGGCTCTGACCGGTCATCACCCCGCCGGCCCCGGACACCGAGGCGGCGCGCCGACGGTCGGCCTGGGCCGGCTCTGACCGGTCATCACCCCGCCGGCCCCGGACACCGAGGCGGCTCGCAGCCGGCACATGGCCCACATATGGGAGCGTCATGGCGGACCACAGGTCGGACAGGGCAGACTACAGAAGGGCCAGGGCTGATCACAGGCGGCGGGGCGGATCACAGCCGGGACACGGGGAGGGGGGGGGGGAGGTGAACGGCGACGCGGACTAGGCCCAAGGTGGGAACCCCCGCGGCCGGAACGGGGGGGGGGGGGAGGGAGTCGAGCATCGCGATCCACTGAAACAGGGGGGGGGGGGGATACTGACCATCACCCTGAACGGAGATCCGCAGAAGAGCGGCGTAGAAGCCCAACGCAAATAACCGCAGACTCGAGAAATCCATTTCAAACACCAAGCGTGAAAAGCCGGGGGACAGATACTGGATAAATTTAAATGTATGTCCTTTGTCTCCGGTGATTTATCTGAATCTGGAAGACGACTCCTCGCAGGAGCTTTAGACTTGACAAGGAATCTAAATTTGACATCCAAGTGGCACGCTAAGTGATGCTTCAGCGCGATGTCCATTCTGATGCTCCTACAGAATTCTCCATTCTGCCCACTGAACGTCTTCAAATTCGACGTCTTTCGCGTTCATCAAAGAACAAGTTCGAAAAGCCAGGCCCATGACAGCTAGCAGTGCAAGTCACCTTTGGACCGCACACTTGCCCCGCAGCTCGCGTCAATACAGTACAAACATACCTGCGATACAGCGAAACACAAGACGTACCTTTCACCTAGTCGTGAATCAAACTTCGGGATGAATTCAGTCTGAACGTTCTGCGTCGCAAATATGCTTTCAACGGCATCATTCCGTGATTGAACTTTTGCTTGAGAGAGATTCCGTCACTCGAGAATGAAAACAACTCAACGGAACGAACCTCGCCAACATTTCACGTCATATCAAATTCAATTTCGATAGCAATCCACTTCCTCGGTCCTGACGGGCCAAACGATCCTCCAAATCCTCGCCAGTGCAGCTGAGCCTCTTGCTGAGCCAGGCGTCATAACCGGCGCGGCGCACAAGCTTAGCCACCAGCAGGCTTTCGCCACGTCCGAGCCCAATAGCAAACATAACTCATGTGTCCTGCCTTGTCCCTGCTCATCTCCCTCCTCCATCGGATGCCGTCTTCAGTATTCACGGTAGCTGATGACTCGATACGACTTACGGCGCATTCTCCCGGCTGGCCAAGCCACACACAGCCGGGGTGAAGGAGTTCCGAATCAATGCGAGGTGCGCGGCCCGAGACACCGGTCCCGAATGCCGAGAGATCCGGCGCAGCAGACCACCGGCTCGGCGCCGGGCGGACGGCGCGCCCGGCACGGCCGGGGCCGGCCGGGGCGCCGGGCGGCGGGGGAGGGGACGGCGACACTGCCGGCGGCCAGGGGGGGCGCGGCGCGGCACGGCAGGACCGGCGCCAGGCGCGCCCGGCGGCGGCCAAACACGGCCATCGATTCGGTCGGCACGGACGATCGGCAGCCGCTGCCGCTGCCGCTGCCGCTGCCGCTGCCGCTGCCGCCGTCGCCGCGGCACCGGCTGTTCGCTACCGGCTGTCCGCTGTCCGGCCTCACGCCGCCATGCAGCCTGTCTCGCCGGCCGTGGCCGTCCGACGGCCGTCGCCGCGGCCCGGGGCGACACGGCGGCGTTCGTTAGCCACCACCGAGCCGCGACCGTCTCGTGTTGCAGCGGAGGCGCCGGACCCGCGGCTGGGCGGCGGCTGACGCTGCGCTGCCGGCCGGGGACTGTACCTGGGCGGCGGCTGACGCTGCACTGCCGGCCGGGGACTGTAGCTGGGCGGCGGCTGACGCTGCGCTGCCGGCCGGGGACTGTAGCTGGGCGGCGGCTGCCGTCGCCGGCCGGGCCCGTGGCTGGGGCTGCCAGCCCGGACGACATGCAGATGGCGTGGCGAGGTCACTCAGCAGTGCCGACACGTGCGCCGCCGCGCGTGACGACCGGGGGCCCGCGTCAGCCGCCACCGGCCGGCACAAGTCAGCCGCCACCGGCCAGCACTCAGCCGCCACCGACCGGCACTCAGCCGCCACCGGCCGGCACTCAGACGCCACCGGTCGGCACAAGTCAGCCGCCGCCGGCCGACACACGTCAGCCGCCACCGGCCGACACACGTCAGCCGCCACCGGCCGACACACGTCACCCGCCACCGGCCGGCACACGTCAGCCGCCACCGGCCGACACACATCAGCCGCCACCGGCCGACACACGTCAGCCGCCACCGGCCGACACACGTCAGCCGCCACCAGCCGACACACGTCAGCCGCCACCGGCCGGCACACGTCAGCCGCCACCGGCCGACACACGTCAGCCGCCACCGGCCGGCACACGTCAGCCGCCACCGGCCGGCACACGTCAGCCGCCACCGGCGGACACACGTCAGCCGCCACCGGCGGACACACGTCAGCCGCCACCAGCCGGCACACATCAGCCGCCACCGGCCGGTACTCAGCCGCCACCGGCCGGCACAAGTCAGCCGCCACCGGCCGACACATGTCAGCCGAGCACGCCGCCAGTTCCCTTCACAGAAGCCGGCTTCTAGTGCGTGAATAACGAACGGTCTGGGAGTTATTCTACAATTTCCTCAAGTATACTCAAGGATGTAACAAAGCCACGGTCATGACTAGAATTACGTCCAGAAATCAAGCACGGACCAGGATAAAGACCTGCAATAATGCCAATGCATCCAACAAAAAACATGTAGGTACGCTCAGAAATCTAGCACAAACCATGAACCTGTGCGTTTAGCCAAGACTCGGAAAGAACTAGAGCCTAGTCTACAGCTCATGTCAAGAGTCTGTATTTCAACCATGCCACACTCGGTAATACGGCAACTGTCATCTAGTAAAATAGAAAATCACGAAGCTCTCATGGAAATATGGTAGCGGCTTACATGCAGTACGCATTCACCGAATTAGAACACCACAGAAACAAACAAAACAAATTTACACCGCTAAACCGAGCGATATAGGTTTAAGTTGCAGTCTTGGATTCGACAGCAGCCACCCAGTCAAAAAAGTACACGAGGAAGGCTGCACAGCACGTGCTGAGTTAAATGGTTTCAGCTTCTGATCTGAGCAAAAGCTGGCGTGAGAGCTCATGGAAACTGAGATGCAGGGTCTGGCTTTTGCCTAAAAGCTGGGGCGAACCAGAATTCTGCTCGTTTTATTGCGAAAGAAGCAACGGTACAACGGGATCCTGGTTTTGCATATTTACCGATATCACAAAGGAACACAAGATCTAGGGCGCGCGCTCGTCAAATATCCGATGGAAAATAGCATCCCGGATTCCTTTTGTGCGAAAAACAATCAAGACACGGGATTCAAGCATCCGGGATCCACGGGAGAAGCAGTCAGGCCGGTGCCTGGGGACTGGGACAGGTACACCATGTCTCCCCGGCGGAGGCCGGTATGATGAGGAGAGAAGTGAGGCAGCGCTCTCCCTCGGACCCACCCGGCAGCGGTGGGCCGGAACGGCGGCAGTGTGATGGGGAGAGGGAGTGAGGCAGCGCTCTCCCTCGGACCCACCCGGCAGCGGGTGGGCCGGAAACGGCGGCAGTGTGACGGGGAGAGAGAGGGAGGCGGCGCCCTCCCCGGCGGCGGGTGGGGCACAGACATTGTGGTCAGTGTGACGGGGAGAGGGAGGGAGGCGACGCCCTCCCCGGCGGCGGGTGGGGCGCAGACATGGTGGTCAGTGTGACGGGGGGAGGGAGAGAGGGGGTACCCTCTCAGGCGGCGGGTGGGGCACAGACATCGTGGTCAGTGTGATGGGGAGAGGGAGGGAGGAGGTACCCTTTCAGGCGGCGGGTGGGACACAGACATCGTGGTCAGTGTGACGGGGAGAGGGAGGGTGGCGACACCCTCCCCGGCGGTTGATGGGGCACAGACATAGTGACCAGTGTGATGGGGAGAGGGAGGGAGGCGGCGTCCTCCCCTGCAGCGGGTGAGGCGCAGACAAAGTGACCAGTGTGATGGGGAGATGGAGGTAGGCGACACTCTCCCCGGCCGTTGATGGGGCACAGACATGGTGGCCAGTACGACGGGGAGAGGGAGGGAGGCGGCGCCCTCCCTGGCGGCGGGTGAGGGGCAGACATAGTGACCAGTGTGACGGGGAGAGGGAGGGAGGCGGCGCCCTCCCCGGCGGCGGGTGAGGGGCAGACATAGTGACCAGTGTGACGGGGAGAGGGAGGGAGGCGGCGCCCTCCCCGGCGGCGGGTGAGGGGCAGACATAGTGACCAGTGTGACGGGGAGAGGGAGGGAGGCGGCGCCCTCCCCGGCGGCGGGTGAGGGGCAGACATAGTGACCAGTGTGACGGGGAGAGGGAGGGAGGCGGCGTCCTCCCCTGCAGCGGGTGAGGCGGGCCGACATACCAGCATCCCCGCAGGGTCGGGGTCATGTGGCTCAGCGCCGCGGCACGGCCGTCAACAGCCTGTCAGCCCGCGGCCGTTGTCACAGCACAAGCCCAGTCAGGTCCGCCAGCCCGTCATGTACAACCTGCTCATGTGCGCGGACATGACGCGAATACAGCGAGCGCGGCGCCTGGCGGAGAGCCATGCAGGCACCAGATGCGGGCCAGCTCGGCTCACGGTCGGCCGGGCGTAAGCCGGGCTAATGCCCCGGGCTCAGCTGCGGCTCACGGACACCCATTCGCTCCCCGCCACGCCGCCGCCGCTTGACAGCGGCCTCCGGGAAGCGTCGACTGGCCGGCGCGGCCGCGCTGACCGGGCGTGACCCGCCCTACAACAGGGCCGCCACCGCCGGCCGCCGGCTGACAGTTCCCGGGAGCCGGGCCGACCGCCGAGCGACAGCCGACGGCCGGCCGCCGAGAACGCAGCGGTCGCGCCGGCGGCCTGACAGAGCGCCGCCGCGGCCTGACAGAGCGCCGCCGCGGCCTGACAGGGCGCCGCCGCGGCCTGACAGAGCGCCGCCGTGGCCTGACGGGGCGCCGCCGCGGCCTGACAGAGCGCCGCCACGGCCTGACGGGGCGCCGCCGCGGCCTGACGGGGCGCCGCCACGGCCGTCCGTCCCGACCGTGCGCCGGCCACCAGTCCCGCGCACGCGGGCACACCGGTCCGCCGGCCCGGACCGACCCGGCGTCGCGTACCTTCAGGTCGCAGGTGGTGTTCAGCAGCAGGTTGCTCGGCTTCAGGTCCCGGTGTAGCACGTTCGCGGAGTGGATGTACTTGAGCCCCCGCAGAATTTGGTACAGGAAGTAGCAGATGTGGTCGTTACTCAGCTTCTGGAAGGGCGTAGACGCTTGTGGGCACACGCCGACCGATTCGCCCCAGCCTCCATGAGTTGCTGCGGCACCTGCCAGCCTAACGTCCTCACCACAACGCACAATCCTGCCCAACAGGAGATATGCCATTTGTAGCGCATTGCGAGCCAAAGGATGGTCGCTAACAACTTATTTGCTGCTTTACAACGCGATTTTACTACAGGCGCAGCGCAAACATATAGTTAACGAGCACCCGGGCCATTCCAGCATCAAAAGCCCGCTATTCGCGCAAACCTTCACAACAATCGTCAAAAGCGAGTCAGGCCCAAGGCGCCGGGCCAACCGGTACGGAAACTCATTGCTCTGAGTCGGATGAGCGCCACTGGAAGCAAAGACATCGGCAATCAAACAACGCCAGCGCCAAATCAAGCCGGCCGTCAACAGAGGGCGCCGCCGACAGACGAGAACAGAATTACACGACGGGCTGGCAGTACGGCGGAGAGCGGAGCCGCCGACCGCCAGGGACAGACGGCCCGGTCGACCGCCGCCCGTACCGACAGACAGCCCGGTCGGCCGCCAGGGTCGACCGCCGCCCGTACCGACAGACGGCCCGGCCAGCCGCCAAGAGCAGATAGCCCGGTCGTCCGCCGCCAGCACTGACAGACGGCCCGGCCGGCCGAGGCAGCATCGACAGACGGCCCGGCCGGCCGCCAGGGGCAGACGGCCCGGTCGACCGCCGCCCGTACCGACAGACGGCCCGGCCAGCCGCCAAGAGCAGACAGCCCGGTCGTCCGCCGCCAGCACCGACAGACGGCCCGGCCGGCCGAGGCAGCACCGACAGACGGCCCGGCCGGCCGCCAGGGGCAGACGGCCCGGTCGACCGCCGCCCGTACCGACAGACGGCCCGGCCAGCCGCCAAGAGCAGACAGCCCGGTCGTCCGCCGCCGCAGCACTGACAGACGGCCCGACCGGCCGAGGCAGCACCGACAGACGGCCCGGCCGGCCGCCAGGGGCAGACGGCCCGGTCGACCGCCGCCCGTACCGACAGACGGCCCGGCCAGCCGCCAAGAGCAGACAGCCCGGTCGTCCGCCGCCAGCACCGACAGACGGCCCGACCGGCCGAGGCAGCACCGACAGACGGCCCGGCCGGCCGCCAGGGGCAGACGGCCCGGTCGACCGCCGTCCGTACCGACAGACCAGCCGCCAAGAGCAGACAGCCCGGTCGTCCGCCGCCAGCACCGACAGACGGCCCGGCCGGCCGAGGCAGCACCGACAGACGGCCCGGCCGGCCGAGGTGCTCACCGACAGACGGCCTGGCCGGCCGAGGCAGCACCGACAGACGGCCCGGCCGGCCGAGGCAGCACCGACAGTTGGCCCAGCCGCCGCCAGCACCGACAGCCCAGCCCAGCCCCCGTCATCCCACCTGTGTCTTCAGCAGCTTGTAGAGGTCCGTCTCCATGAGGCACTGCACGATGTACACATCCTTCATGTTCTCGATCGTCGGCGTGCGGATAATGTCGCGGATGTCGATCACCTGAGGGTGACACGGGCGTCACGAATCCGTCACGCGTCACGCACGGACGTCACGCGCCGCATCACACACGAGTGAACACCACACGTCGTTGGCGCCAGTCACGACACAGATGCACATGACACGCCGTCACGCAAGCGTTCATATATGCCGGCATCACACATCTGACACCGGTGACAATCAGTCATCGAAATACACGTGAGCCAGGTGTCGCAGACATACGCACAAGTCCCTTCGATGAGACTCTCCCGTATTTGTTTCCTCTCAGAGTGAATCTGCCTACCACACCTCCACACCGACTCCGTTCAGAACTTCCCCAAAGTCAATGCCCTGTTTGAAGAGGTGTATGTATGTGTGTATACTTGCATACATTTATGTTTGTTTGCATGCATACACACATGCCTACATATTTGAATGTATGCACGTATGTATTGTTCTCTTCAGGGTCCATCGTCTCACTTGCATACACTGCGTCATTTGCACGTCAAAAACGCCCACTTAAAGCACAAACATTCACACCATGGAATCACACGAAGGCGAATTCCCAACCTTATTAACAAACGCTCTGGATTTCCCTCCGCTCCACCGCCGCGTCACCACCCCTTACACCACGTGACTTGGTCATTCGTGGTATTTCTGGTAGCCGCGGCCCGGCCGGGACGACATCCTGGATGCCTGGAACCGGCATCGGGGGTGTGGAGCGCCGAGCCGTCCGCGGCCCAAACTCCGCCTCAGCCGACCCCACGCGCGCGCTTCAAACAGCGATTCCAGGCAATGCGGACCGAACTTCAAGCATCGCGCTATGGATCCATCGCTGATTTCGCAATGCGACCATTTTGCGGAGAGCCGTTCGAGGTCTCCGGTGGCTGGAGAGGTCCGGTTTGCGTACAGTAGTCATTTCCCCAGCGGCGGAACCAATTACCTTTCGCACCTGTTTTTGTTGAGTCAGTGCGCTGGAAGTCATTGCGTCGAGAACCATTGCGCCGTCACGAGAAAAACCAGGAGGTGAATCACTATTTTTAGAATTCGGCCAGGAAACCTCGCCTTGTGATGTTTTGTGCGGCGCGCTCGCATCTCTGCACCAGCCCGTCTGCTTCTCCCCACCCAAACAATGGCCAGTGTCGTTAGTTCCAATCTTGGCGCATGCCACTGGTGCAGCCGCACCGCGTTCCGTTTTACTGTCGGGATCGAGAGAAAGCAGCGGAGTGTCAGCCAGCGCGACGCCGGTTCGGTGGCCTTCGCTTGCAAGCAGCTGTTGTGACTGCACGGACGAGACGACACCGTTCATTCGGTCTCTGTTGGAGGCTGCATCCCAGCGGGATCATCCGGCTTTGTGCTGTGAATAATTTGACTGCCATCTGCACCGCTGGTGAGTTTATCAAAGCCAGCCCAAGTCAAAGTCAGAGTTAAGGTGTGAATCTTGGAATCGTGGTGATCTCGTACTTGGATGCTACGCTGCAGCGTACGCTGGCAGTTCTCCCGGACACCTCACTTTAACAAATACATGTTTCCTAACGTCGAATTCCGGGCATGGCAAGTGACGAACGAAGCCATACGCGTAGAAACAGGGGAGGACCAAGACACCGCGGCCCTTTCACTTTTGTGAAAGTTTTGCCCTAGGATGCGGTGATGCAAGAGAAAGCCGACTTAAGAAGTGAGTCCCCTCACACTTTTTGGGCGTTCCTACGTTTCTGTCGGGAGCTCTTCAGCTATTACCATTACGGTTAATTTACATCAGTTCGATCTTCCCTAGTTTCTCCATGGTACTTATTCTGCCTCCTTTACGAAACAGAACGCGCTGTTGAATCAGGATGTTTTCCAACAACCTCAGTACACGGCAAAGTACAACCCGCAATACCATTTACTTGAACTGCCAAGCATGCGTGCTGGGATTGCCGTACAGCACCCTACACCTGGGAAACCGCTCGACGACTGAAGTCATACGCCGACTCATTCAAGAGGGCGCCGAAGTTCATGCAGCTCGCCGATGAGCCGGCACAATGGCCGGGCTCGGCTCCCTGCTATTCTATCGGCATGTGCTCGCTA